>NW_024425563.1:78913287-78939586 GCF_017311325.1 Ursus maritimus
AAAAAAAAAAAAAAAAAAAAAAAAAAAGAACCAAATACTGGAGCTGAAGAATACAGTGAATGAAATGAAAATGTAATGGAGAGCTTTAAGGACTTGTTAAACAAGTTTGAACAGATTAATCAAGCAGAAGAAAGCATCTACAAACTTGAACAGATTAATCAAGCAGAAGAAAGCATCTACAAACTTATAGACAGGTCATTTGAAGTTATCCAGTCAGAAGATAGAGAGGAAAAAAAATGGAAAAGAGTGAAAATAGTGAGGAAATCTATGGGAAAACAACAAGAAAACCAATATGTACAGTATAAGAGTCCCAGAAGGAGAGTAAAGAAAGAGAAAAGGGCAGAACACTTATTTAAATGAATAATGGATTAAAACCTTCCCTACTTTGGGAGGGAAGCGGACATCGAGATTCATAAAACTATAGGTTCTCAAATAGAAACAACACAAAGAAGGCTAACCAAGATGTACTATAATCAAATTGTAAAAATCAAGGGAAATTTTAAAAGCATTCAGAGAAAAGCAAACCCGCATAAAGGAATCCATTAATTATACACACAGAGTTTTCAGGAGAAACTTTGCAATTCAGGAAAGAGTGGGATGTTAATGTACTCCAAGAAAACAACAACAACAACAACAACAACAACAAACAAAACAAAAAAACCCACCTGCCAACCAGGAATACTACACACAGCAAAATTATCCTTTAAAAATAGAGGAGAAATAGTCTTTCCTGGACAAACAAAAACTGAGGAAATCCATCACCACTAGACCTGATTTATAAGAAACACTTAACAAAGTTCTCCAAATCGCAGTGAAAAAATACTAAACAATAGTGTGAAGACATATGAAAGCATAAATCTTAGAGGTAAAGCTAAGTATATAGACATATACAGATTAACAAAGTCACATAAAGGGTTTTTAATACTAATATAACCCTAATATAAAAGTTAATAGGTAAAAACTTGTTAATGAATATACGACATGAAAAGAATCAACTTCTGACTACCAGAACACAAAGTATGTGTGGGATGGAGTAAAAGTGTAGTGTTTTGTATGTGACTGAAGTTACATGTTTGCAACTTAAAACATGTTGTAACTACAAGATATTTTATTCAAACCTCGGGGTAACCCCTCCCAAAAAAACCCCACATAAAACATACACACAAAAAAGAAAAACAAATCACTATAAAAAATAACCATAATAATAAAGGAAGTGAGTAGAGGAAGATGAATGGGATTCCCCCCCCCCAAAAAAAACCCTGCAAGACAAATAGAAAATAATCAAAATGGTAATACAAACTTGTCCCTTATCAATAATTATTTTAAATGTAAATGGATTAAACCCACCAATCAATAGACATACAGTGGCTGAATGAATTCAAAAAAGAAAAACAAAAACAAGATTCAGTGATACGCTGTCTAGAAGAGACTAATTTTAGAAGTAAAGACACACATAGGCTGAAGATAAGGAGATGAAAAATGAAAAAAAAATGGAAATGATAACCAAAAAAAGCAGGAGTAACTATGTTATTGGATAAAGTAGACTCTAAAGTCTTGTTTCGAGAAACACAGTTATGATAAAAATGTAATTATATAATGATAATTATAGGGCCTCTTCAACAGGAAGAGGCTAAAGCTATTATAAATACATGTGTAAGCTACATCAGAGAAGCTACATATATAAGACGAATACTGACAGATCCAAAGGCGGAAATTGACAACACAATACTAGTAGGGAATATCAATACCCCACTAACAATAATGGGTAGAATATCTAGATGTAACAATTAAAAAATGAGTGACTTGAGCAATCCTATAGACCAAATAAATCTAACTGATCTAAGTGAATTTTCCAGCTACAGCTCAGTCCATAGTTTCTCCTTATGCGCATGAAATGTTCCTCAAGATAGACCACTGGCTAAGTCTCAAAACAAGTTTTAACAAATTTAAGGAGATCAAAATACAGTCGACTTTTGAACAACTGAAGGTTAGGGGTACCAACATCCCATGCAGTTGAAAATCCACGTGTAACTTTTGACTCCTCAAAAACTTAACTACTAATAGCCTATTGTTGACTGGAAGCCCTACTGATAACAAAGAGTTGATTAACACATATTTTGCATATTATTATTAAATTCTTATAATAAAGTACTCTAGAAAAAATATGTTACTAAGAAAATCATAAGAGAAAATACATTTACAGTACTGTACCGTATTTTTTGAAAAAAATCTGTGTATAAGAGAACCTGCAAAATTCAAACCATTCATTGTTCAAGGTTAACCTATAATTTCAAGTATTTTTTCCAAACAAAATGGAGTGAAACTAGAAAACAATGGTAGTAAGAACATAGGAAAATTCATAGATACATAGAAACTCAACAGGTTCTAGAACAATTTGTTCAAAAAAGTTTGAAATTTCTAGAGACAAAAATGAAAACAAAATACATCAAAACCTATGGGATACAGCAAATGCAAAAATAGGATGGGAATTTACAGCAGTACTTGCATTTATTGAAAAAGAAGAACGATTTCTAATAAGCAACTTAACATTACAATTCAAGGAACTAAAATAAAAAGAACAAAGTCTAAAGTTAGCAGATAGAAGGAAATAAAGATTACAGCAGATATAAATCAAATATGGAACAAAAAACTCGACAAAAATATCAAATGAAGAGTTGGTTTTTTGAAAAAGTTAATTGATAGCCTCTTAGCTATATGAACTAAGAAAAAGAGGCTTCAATAAATAAAATCAGAAATCAAAGAGGAGACCTTACAATAAATACCTCAAATAAAAACATAAAAAACAATTATGAACATTTATCAACAAATTGGATAACCTACAAGAAATTTCAGAATTCTACAATGTACAAAAGTTGAATTTGTAAGAAATAGAAAGCCTGAACAGATCCATACAAATATGGAGACTGAATCAGTAATCAAAAATCACCTAAAGAAAAGTGTAGAACCTGACGGATTCATGGTGATTCTAACAAATATTCAAAGAATTAATGCCAATTGTTCCTGAACTTTTCAAAACACAAAAGAAAACAGAAGAGGAAGTACTTCTAAAATTGTTTTATGAGCACAGCATCATGCTGATACTACAAAATCAAGCAAAGATAACACAAGAAAAATAACTATAGGCTAATATCTGTGATGGATATAGGTGCAAACATCCTTCATAAAATACTAACAAACTGAATTCAACAGCACATTAGAGGAATCATATACTATGATCAAGAAGGAGTTATATGCAAGGATGGTTCAACATTCATAATCAATGTGGCATACAACATTAACAAATGAAAGGTAAAAATCATATGATCATCTCAATAGATGCAGAAAAAGCATTTAACAAAATTCAAACATCCATTTGTGATAAAAACTCAATAGAATGACGACCCAGGGAATGTACCTCAACATAATAAAAGACATACAAGACAAGCCCACAGCTAACATCATACTCTGAAGTGAAAACCAGAAAGCTTTACCTCTAAGATGATGACCAAGACAAGGACGTCCATTCTCACCAGTTTTATTCAACATACTAATGGAAATCCTAGGTAAGGAAATTCGGCTAGAAAGGAAATAAAGGGATCCAAATCAGAATGGAAGAAGTCAAAATGTCTCTATTTGAAATATATTATATACAAAAAATCCTCAAGATTCCACACAAAAAAAGACCCTATTAGGACTAATCAACAAATACAGTAAAGTGTACAAAATCAATATGCATTTTGCAATATGCAATTATTACTGCAAATGAATGCATATTACAAAATAAATTATTGCAATATGCAATACGAAATCAGTTGCATTTCTTTACATTATTAATAAACTATATAGTAAAAGGGAATTAAGAAAATAATCTTGTATACAACTTGAACAAAAGAATAAACATACCTAGAAATAAATGTAACTAAGGAAATGAAAGACCTGTACCCTGAAAAGTATAAAGAATTGAAGAAAGAAATCAAGAAACATACAAATGGAAAGACATTCTGTGCTCATGGATAGAATATTAAAATGTCCATACTACCTGAAGCAATCTACAGATTCAATGCAATCCCTATCAAAATTCCAAAGACATATTTCACAGAAATAGAAATAACTGTCCTATAATTTGTATTGAACCACAGAGGACCATGAATAGCCAAAGCAATTTTGAAGAAGAAAGCTGGAGGCATCACACTTCCTGATTTCAAACTATAATACTATAACAATCCAAACAGCATGGTATTGACATAAAAACAGACACATAAATCATGGAACAGAATACAGAGCCCAGAAGTAAACTCACACAAGTATGGTCAATTACTTCACAACAAAGGAGCCAAGAATATACAATGGGGAAAGACAGTCTCTTCAATAAATAGTGCTTAGAAAACAGGCCAGTTGCACATAGAAGAATGAAACTGGGCCATTATCTTACACCTTACATAAATATCAACTTAAAATGAATTAATGATGTGAATGTAATACCCGAAATAACAAAATTCCTAGATGAAAACATAGGAAGTAAGCTCCTTGACATCAGTCTTGGTGATGATTTTTTGGATTTGACACCAAAAGCAAAGGCAACAAAAAGCAAAAATAAACAAGTGGGACTTCATCAAACTAAAATGCTTCTGTACAGCAAGGGGAACTACTAAAAAATTCAAGTTATTCTATAGAATGAGAGTATTTTCAAACAACTTACCTGATAAAGGGTTAATATCCAAAATATATAAAGAACTCATACAACTAAACAGAAAAAAAAAAAAATCTAATGTAAAAAAATAGGCAGAGGACCTGAATAGACATTTTTCCAAAGAAAGGTGCTGAAATTTACTAGTCATCAGGGAAATGCAAATCAAAACCACAATAAGATATTGTGAATATCTTACTAGAATGGATACTTTCAAAAAGATAAGACCTAACACATGTTGGCAAGGATGTCGAGAAGAGGAAGCCCTTTTCTACTGTTGGTGACAATGTAAATTGGTGCAGTCACTATATAAAACAATATGGAGACTCGTCAGAAAATTAAAAATACAACTACCATATGGTTCAGCAATGCTACATCTGCATATTTATCCAAAGAAAGCAAAATCACTCTCAAAAAGATAATTGCACCATCATGTTCAATGCAATATTATTTACAACAATTAGGACATGGAAACAAGGTAAGTGTTCATCAATGGATGAGTAAAGAAAAGGTGATACACAGATGGACACACACATGTGCACACAGAGTGGCATGTTATTCAACCATGAAGAAAAAGAAAATCATGGCATTTGTGAAACATGATTGACCTCGAGGGCACAATGCTAAGCAAATAAGTTAAAGCAAGACAAATACTGTAGCATATCATTTATATGTGAAATTTAAAAACCTAATTCATAGCTACAGAGAATGGGTTTGTAGTAGCCAGAGATGAGAATTTAACAAAATGGGTGGAAGTGGTTCAAAAGTTACAAAATTAGGTCATAGGGCGTTCCAAGACGGCAGAGGAGCAGGAGACCTAGTTCGTCTGGTCCCAGGAATTCAGCTAGAGAGCTACCAAACCATTCTGAATACCTATGAACGCAACTGGAGAATGAAGAAAAGAGTAGCAGAAACTCTATGAACAGAACTTTCTGCAAGGAGAAGATGGTGGAGGAGTAGGAGACCCTTTCTCAGCTGGTCCCGAGTGGAGCTGGATATCTACCAGACCATCCTAAACACCCACAGAATCAGCCTGAGATGCAGGAAGACACATCTGGATCTCTACAAGCGAACATCTCCGGTGCTGAGAATTGAGGTGCGAAACAGGGAGTCGTGAATCCACGCACAGATATCAGAAGATAAACGGAAGGGGGAGGGAGCTGATGCACTCCGCACTGGGAAGCAGTAGCCACTTGCACTGGGGAGCAGGCTGGACTAGAGGACCGGCACCCATGAGAGAAAAGACTGAGACCGTGAGCCCAGGAACACACACGACCAGACTGAAAACTGGAACTCCGGAGCGCTCACTGGAACCAGACTAACACCGGGAGCTCGGGAGCGTGCGCGTGTCCAAACTGAAAACCGGAGCTCCAGAGCGCACACGAACCACACTGAAACAGGCAGCTCAGAAGTGCGCAGGAACCGGGGGCGGCTGGCGGTGTTAGAAACACAAAGGACAGAGACCTGCCAGCCCTGGAAGTGAGGGCTGGGACACAGGCTGTGGGGCGCACATCGCAGGACGCTGCAGGAAACAGAGTTAAAGTGGCCAAGAGAGCTCAGTGGAGAGCGGACTGCAATCTCTCTGTTCTGAGACAGAGGCTAGGATACGGCCACTGCTGCTCTCTCAGAAGAGGCACAGAAACCCACCAGGGAAAGCCGCCAGAGAACAAAAGCCCAGAAATACCGGCTCACATTGTGCCCATCCCCATCTCACCTCTCAGGGGACAGGCATCTCTATCCAAACAGGGTTATCTGAGTAGCAGTGTGACAGGCCCCTCCCCCAGAAGGCAGGCTGAAAAATCAAGAAGCCCACATCCCTAAGGTCCCTATAAAACAAGTGCACACTGCCTGCATCCTGGTCAATAATTTGGGGTCTGGGCATCCCCGCAACCTCTCCTCATCAGAATGACAAGAAGGAGAAATCCGCCCCAGCAAAGAAAAGATAATGAGTCTGTGGCCTCTGCTGCAGAACTGATGGATATGGATATAACCAAATTGTCAGAAATGGAGTTCAGAGTAACAATGGTCAAGATAATGTGTAGGCTTGAAAAAACGATTAATGAAATTATTAACAAGAATATAGAATCTCTAAGAGTAGAAATGAGAGCGAGTCTCGCAGAAATTAAAAATGCTATGAATCAAATGCAGTCTAAACTAGATGCTCTGAAAGCCACGATAAAAGAGGCAGAAGAATGGATTAGTGAATTGGAGGATGGGATGGTAGAAGAGAAAGTTAAAACAGAAACTTGCCTCAAAAAAATCCAATCTCAAGAATGTAGATTACGGGAGATTACTGACTCAATGAAACATTCCAATGTCAGCATCATCGGCATCCCCGAGGGGGTTGAGAAAGAGAGAGGTCTAGAAGAGATATTTGAACAAATTGTAGCTGAGAACTTCCCTAATCTGGCAAAGGAAATAAGCATTCTTGTCCAAGAAGCAGAGAAGACCCCTCCCAAGTCAATGACAACAGACCTACACCACGTCACGTCATAGTGAAATTCGCAAATATTAGATCCAAGGATACAGTATTGAAAGTGGCCAGGGGGAAGAAAATCCTTACGTATAGAGGGAAAAATATCAGAATAATGTCAGACCTGTCTACAGAGACCTGGCAGGCTATGCACGGTTGGCAGGGTATCTTCAAAGCTCTATCTGAGAAGAACATGCAGCCAAGGATCCTTTATCCAGCAAGCCTGTCATTCAGAATCGATGGAGAGATAAGGACTTTCCAGGATCCGCAGAAACTGAAGGAATTTGTAACCACCAAACCAGCCCTCCATGAGCTATTAAGGGGGGGGGGGTTCTATAAAAGTAAAAAGGCCCCAAGAGTGATACAGAACAGAAAGTCACAATCTATAGAAACAAAGACTTCACAGGCAACATGACATCATTAAAATCATATCTCTCAATAATCAGTCTCAGTGTGAATGGCCTAAATGCTCCCATAAAACACCACAGGGTTGCAGATTGGATAAAAAGACATGACCTATCCATTTGCTGTCTACAAGAGACTCATTTTGAACCTAAAGATACATCCAGACTGAAAGTGAAGGGATGGAAAACCATTTTTCATGCCAATGGACCTCAAAAGAAAGCTGGGGTAGCAATTCTCATATCAGACAGATTAGATTTTAAAGACTGTAGTTAGAGATTCAGAAGGACACTATATTATTCTTAAAGGATGTATCCAACAAGTGGACATGACAATTGTAAATATTTATGCCCCCAACAGGATAGCAGCTAGATACACAAGCCAACTCTTAACCAGAAATAAGAAACATATAGATAATAATACGTTAATATTAGGGAACCTCAACACTCCACTGTCAGCAATAGACAGATCACCTAAGCAGAAAATCAACAAAGAAATAAGAGCTTTGAATGACATACTGGACCAGATGGACCTCATAGATATATATAGAACACTACACTCCAGAACAACATTCTTTTCGAATGCACATGGAACTTTCTCCAGAATAGACCAGATACTGGGTCACAAAACAGGTCTCAACCGATACCAAAAGACTGAGATTATTCCCTGCATATTCTCAGACCACAATGCTTTGAAACTGGAACTCAATCTCAAGGAAAAATTTGGAAGAAACTCAAACACTTGGAAACTAAGAACCATCCTGCTCAAGAATGATTGGGCAAACCAAGAAATTAAAAATCAGTTTAAATAATTTATGGAGACCAATGAGAATGAAAACACATCAGTCCAATGCCTGTAGGACACTGCAAAGGTGGTCCTAAGGGGAAAATACATAGCCATCCAAGCCTCACTCAAAAGAATAGAAAAATCTAAAATGCAGTTTTTATATTCTCACCACAAGAAGCTGGAGCTGTAACAGAAGAACAGGCCTAACCCACACACGAGAAGGCAGGTGACCAAGATTAGAGCAGAGATCAATGAATTAGAAACCAGGATCACAGTAGAGCAGATCAACAGAACTAGAAGCTGGTTCGTTGAAAGAATAAATAAGATCGATAAGCCACTGGCCAGACTTATTCAAAAGAATAGAGAAAGGACCCAAATTAATAAAATTATGAATGAAAGGGGAGAGATCACATCCAACACCAATGAAATAGGAAGGATCACTAGAAACTTTTGTCAACAGCTTTATGCCAATAAATTAAACAACCTGGAAGAAATGAATACCTTCCTGGAAACCTATAAACTACCAAGACTGAAACAGGAAGAAATTAATTATTTAAACAGACTGATTATGAAGAGATTGAAGCAGTGATTAAAAACCTCCCCAAAAACAAGAGCCCAGGGCCTGATGGATTCCCCAGGGAATTCTACCAACCATTCAAAGAAGAAATAATACCTATTCTCCTAAAGCTGTTTCAAAAAATAGAAACAGAAGGAAGACTACCAAACTCATTCTATGAGGCCAATATTACCTTGATCCCCAAACCAGGCAAAGACCCCATCAAAAAGGAGAATTACAGACCGATTTCCCTGATGAATACAGATGCCAAAATTCTCAACAAGGTCCTAGCTAATAGGATCCAACAGTACATTAAAAGGATTATCCATCAAAACCAAGTGGGATCCATCCCTGGGATGCAAGGGTGGTTCAACATTTGCAAATCGATCAGTGTGATAGATCATATCAACAAGAAAAGAGTCAGGAACCATAGGATGCTCTCAATTGGTGCAGAAAAAGCATTTGACAAAATACAGCATCCTTTCCTGATTAAAACCCTTCAGAGTGTAAGGATAGAGGGTACATTCCTCAATTTCATAAAAACCATCTATGAAAAGCCTACAGTGAATATTATTCTCAATGGGGAAAAGTTGAAAGCCTTTCCCTTAAGATCAGGAACATGACAAGGATGCCCACTCTCGCCATTATTATTCAACATAATACTAGAAGTCCTTGCAACAGCAATCAGACAACAAAAAGGGATAAAAGGTATCCAAATTGGCAAAGAAGTCAAACTGTCTCTCTTTGCAGATGATGTAATACCCTACATAGAAAACCCAAAAGACTCCACCCCCAAACTACTAGAACTTATAGAGCAATTCAGTAATGTGGCGGGATATAAAATCAATGCTCAAAAATCAGTTGCATTTCTATACACGAACAATGAGACTGAAGAAAGAGAAATTAGGGAATCCATTCCATTTACAATAGCACCAAAAATCACATGTTATCTCGGAATTAACCAGAGACGTAAAGGATCTATATTCTAGAAACTATAATCACTCTTGAAAGACATTGAAGAAGACACAAAAAGATGGAAAAATATTGTATGCTCATTGATTGGAAGAATACACATAGTTAAAATGTCTATGCTACCCAGAGAAATCTACACTTTCAATGCCATCCCGATCCAAATACCAATGACATTTTTCAAAGAACTGGAACAAACAGCCCTTAAATTTGTGTGGAACCAGAAAAGGCCCCGAATCGCCAAGGAATTGTTGAAAGGAAAAACAAAGCTGGGGGCATCACGTTGCCAGATTTCGAGCTATACTACAAAGCTGTGATCACAAAGACAGCATGATACTGGCACAAAAACAGACACATAGACCAATGGAACAGAATAGAGAACCCAGAAATGGACCCTCAGCTCTTTGGGCAACTAATCTTTGACAAAACAGGAAAAAACATCCAGTGGAAAAAAGACAGTCTCTTCAATAAATGGTGCTGGGAAAATTGGACAGCTATATGCAAAAGAATGAAACTTGACCACTCTCTCACACTATACACAAAGATAAACTTCAAATGGTTGAAAGACCTCAATGTGAGACAGGAATCCATAAAAATCCTAGAGGAGAACATAGGCAGCAACCTCTTTGACATCAGCCACAGCAACCTTTTTCATAACACATCTCCAAAGGCAAGAGAAACAAAAGGAAAAATGAACTTGTGGGACTTCGTCAAGATAAAAAGCTTCTGCACAGCCAAGGAAACAGTCAAAAAAAACTAAGAGGCAGCCCATGGAATCAGAAAAGATATTTGCAAATGACACTACAGATAAAAGACTAGCATCCAAGACAAAGAACTTCTCAAACTCAATACATGCGAAACAAATAATCAAATCAAAAAATGGGCAGAAGATATGAACAGACACTTCTCCAATGAAGACATACAAATGGCTAACAGACACATGAAAAAATGTTCAACATCATTAGCCATCAGGGAAATTCAAATCAAAACCACACTGAGATACCACCTTACACCAGTTAGAATGGCAAAAATGGACAAGGCAAGAAACAATTGCTGGAGAGGATGTGGAGAAAGGGGATCCCTCCTACATTGTTGGTGGGAATGCAATTTGGTACAGCCACCTTGGAAAACAGTGGGGAGGTCCCTTAAAAAGTTAAAAATTGAGCTACCCTATGATCCAGCCATTGCACTACTGGGTGTTTACTCCAAAGATACAGACGTAGTGAAAAGAAGGGCCATATGCACCCCAATGTTCATAGCAGCATTGTCCACAATAGCTAAATTGTGGAAGGAGCCGAGATGCCCTTCAACAGATGACTGGATTAAGAAGATGTGGTCCATATATACAATGGAATATTACTCAGCCATCAGAAGGAATGATTACACAACAATTTTAGCAACATGAATGTGACTGGAGGAGATTATGCTAAGTGAAATAAGTCAAGCAAAGAAATACAGTTATCATATGGTTTCACTCATTTATGGAACATAAGAAGTAGGAAGATCGGTAGGAGAAGGAAGGGAAGAATGAAGGGGGGGTGGTAAACAGAAGGGGGAATGAACTATAAGAGACTGTGGACTCTGGGAAACAAACTGAGGGCTTCGAGGGTGGGGTGGGATAGACTGTTGATGGGTAGTAAGTAGGGCACGTATTGCAGGGTGCACTGGGTGTTATAGGCAAATAATGAATCATGGAACATTGCATCATAAACTGGGGATGTACTGTACGGTGACTAATAAAAGTTATTTTAAAAAAAGTTACAAAATTAAAAAAAATTAGACAATATGCACCAACCATTTGTAACACCTTTTATATTTGTGTGTATATATATATATATACACACACATATATATACCTTTTACATATGTGTATATACTATACATATGTGAGATGTAAAAATGTCACTCATTGATAAGATTTTTTAAATTATTTTAACTAAAATATAAGTAGCAGAGTAAAAATTTATATTTTAGGTGGTAGACACTATAGAAACCAAATCAGTTCAGTAGACAGCACATCTACAGTATAGTAATGATGTATAAACAGACAGGTTAGACTTAGGAAAACAAAGAAAATATGTTGTGGACAGATAAAAGGATTCAATATTTGAAAATCAGTAATTCTTGATAAGGTATTAGAATTACACAAAAGTCGGGGCGCCTGGGTGGCACAGTGGTTAAGCATCTGCCTTTGGCTCAGGGCGTGATCCCGGCGTTATGGGATCGAGCCCCACATCAGGCTCCTCCGCTATGAGCCTGCTTCTTCCTCTCCCACTCCCCCTGCTTGTGTTCCCTCTCTCACTGGCTGTCTCTGTCTCTGTCGAATAAATAAATAAAATCTTTAAAAAAAAAAAATTACACAAAAGTCATAAAGAATACACCAATAAAACCCAACACATAATCAGTTTCCATACTGAAAAAAAAAAAAAAATACCCAACCATTCCTTTCCTTATGCTTTTCCTCATACCATAAAATAAGAGTGAGTTTAGGAAATACATTTTATATAAACCAATACAATAAAAATATGATTTATATCATTCCACAATATAAATTTTAGAAGGTAAAAATTATTTAAAATTGAGCAAAGATCTCGCTGGAACTGAGGAGGATGTTCTAGATCACATCACATTATCACTGCAGTTTTAAAGTGAAAGTTTATAAGAATTTCATTTGCAGTTAGAATGATTTTTTGTTTGAAAACTATAGTAAGTTTTTCTCAGATATGACTATAGCTCTGAAATATTAAACACACTTTATCAATATATAGAAATAAATATTTAAGGAAAATGAAGAGGACTAGCACTTGGATATTGAAACATTTAGACAGAGTCTTCTGAATAATTTAAGTAAATATGATGGCAAAGTGGAGGTTAACTACAAAAATAATACTTCAAAGATCATATGGATATTTAAAAATAGAGCCATTAATAAACAGGGTCTAAAAATAAAAAGTATACTCAATAGAAATCTATGGGGCTCCAATTTTAAGAGTTCATAATATTAAATTATTTTTATACTATGAAAATCAGAAGACTTGTTATTAATCATCAAAAAATTACAGAGAAAAATTTTTTTTAATTCAGGCAGGATTTATATATTGCCAATTATTGAAAAATCTTACAAAAAATGAAACCACATAAAAACGACTTATTGTTTTGTAACTATAGATTTTTTTTTACAATGCTATTACTATATTACTGACTATATTTCCTATACTATACTTTTCATCTCCATGACTTTTATAACTGGAAATTTTTATTTATTTATTTAAATTAACTATTAATTTTTTTGAGAGAGAGAGAGAGAAAGAGAGGCAGAGAGATGGGGAAGTGAGGTGGAAGAGGGAAAATCTTAAGCATTCTTCACATGCAACACAGAGCCTGACATGGGGCTTGATCTCAAGACCCTGAGATCATAACCTGAGCTTAAAAAATTAAAAGAGTCAGATCCTTAACCAACTGAGGCACCCTGGTGCCCCTGAAAGTTTGTACTTCTTAATCCCCTTCACCTGTTTCACACACACACCACACCCCGCCCCATCCCCTCTGGCAATCATTAGTTTACTCTATGAGAGTTTGTTTTAGATTTCACAGAAGAGAAATCATAAGGTATTTATCTTTCTCTGACTTAACATAATATCCTCCAGATCCACCCATGTTATTGCAAATGGCAAGATCTCATCCCTTTTCTAATATCCCAGTTGTATAAATGTGTGTGTGTATAAAATATTCCTTATCCATGCATCTATCAATGAACACTTCGGGTGCTTCCATATCTTGGCTATTGTAAATAACATCGCAATAAACACAAGGGTGCATAGATCTTTTCAAATCAGTGTTTTCATTTTCTTTGGATAAATACCCAGGAGTGGAATTACTGGATCCTATGGTAGTTCTATTTTTAATTTTTTGAGGAAACTCCATATCTTTCCACCATGCTTTCACTAATTAAACTTCCTGTTAACAGTGCATGTGGGTACCTTTGCCCACATTCTCACCAACAGTTGTTATTTCTTATCTTTTTGATACTAGTCATTCTGATAGGCATGAGGTGATATCTCATGGTTTTTTCATTTCCCTGATGATTAATGATATTGAACATCTTTTCATGTGTCTGTTGGCCATCTCTAGGTCTTCTTTGGAAACCTCTCTATTCATATCCTCTGTCCATTTTTAACTGGATTATTTGGGGTTCTTAGGTGGTCAGCTATGTAAGTTCTTTATACATATTAGGTATTAATTCCTTATCAGACATATTACTTGCAAATATCTTCTTCCATTCACTAGGTTGCTTTTTCTTTTTGTTAATGATTTCTTCTGCTACGCAAAAGCTTTTGATTTTGGTGTAGTCCCAATCGTTTATTTTTGCTTTGGTTTCCCCTGCCTGAAAAGACATATCCATAAATTTGTTAAGCAGATGTCTAATAGATTACTGCCTACATGTTCTTATGCTAATTTTTTGGTTTCAGTTCTCACATTTCGGTCTTTAGTCCATTTTCAGTTTATTTCTGTATATGGTATAAGAAAGTGATCCAGTTTCCCCAACACCATTTATTGAAGAGATTCTATTTTTCCCATTGTATATTCTTGCTTCCTTAGTTGTAGATTAACTGACCAGATAAGCATGGGTTTATGTATGGGCACTCTACCCTGTTCCATTGATCTGTGTGTCTATTTTTGTGCTAGCACCATACTGTTACCACAGGCCTTTCTTTTTAAGACTACAAACTTCTTCCACTTCTGTTTATTCTACTCAATCAACACTTGCATTCAAAAAGTTTACCTAAAATTCACTGTATTGCAAAGTTTTTTTTCCTTCATAAGTGAAACAAAGTTTATTTCAAAAATTAAACATCTTTAAGAATTTTGCTGCAAAACTCTTAATACCATTTCCCTTAAAAAAAAATAGAGCTAAGTTCAACTTGTGCAAATTAGTTTAATTCTGCTTGAAGTAATTTTCAATATAAAGGCTGCGTTGTGGATATGAATAATAATATGAATTGGTGAGTGGTCTTTCACATGGTAATACACATGCTATTATTAACAAACAATTAATTTTGACCCTTTTCTATTTAACAGCAGGGTACAGAAAATCCTAATTCATAAAAGTGAGCATTAGCAAACAGAAATGGAGTGAATTTTCATAGCCACTTCTCCAGATAAGAGCAGCTTATGTCAAGCAAGTTCAGAATTCTTTAAGACATTTCTTTGAAATCATGTCAAATCTGTTCTGTCTTTAAGGCTGACATCATCTTTGGCAAGATATACCTTATTGATGTTGTCTTTGTCAGACACAAAATAAGAAATCCACATTTCAATTCTGAGGTTGTCTGAGTAGAAGTCATCTTCAAAAGAAGTCTGCAAGTTTCCCAGGTGTCTTCAGACTCTTCCCTGTAGTGAAACTGATACATAAACTCTTGACTTCATTCTGCACAAAACTTTCCAGCACTGGAAAGTTCACGTGCTGTGAATTCTCCTTCTCCCATCTCCTCCTCCAGAATGGCAGCTTACAAAAATAAACTTTTAAGTGTTTCAGAAGGCTTCATATTATTGCCTCTAAGGCCAAGGCAAGAATACCCCACTCAAAAACCTAGGCTGATCTGTATCTGTTCAGAAAATGGGCTTTTATTTGCATTTTTTGACAATTAGTATTCTTTAGAGGAAGAAGAAACTGACTTCAAGTAATTTAATGGTGAGGGGGAAGCACCACCCCATTTTTCTGGAAAGTATACTACAATAGTTTATAGAATAGATAGATTAAAAGACCCAGCGATTCTGAGTCTTACTGCTTCTAGAATATTCTATAAGGAATCATGTATCTATGTTTACTAGTCTTGGTGTATTCTGACAAAGCTAACTCTTGGTAACTTAGAGAGCATTGCTGTTTAACCCCTGGGATCTTGCTCCCAGATTAAAGCTTCAGTTTCAGCTTTTACCTCCCCTATTCAAACATGAGGCAGATCTAATATGTCGATTACGCCTATGCTACATTCAGGGAGCCCCACTTTAAATCGTGGTGAAGGTGGGGCGAATGTTATTACATACTCAGGGACAAACAGTACATAGGACTTAATCTGGATATTCAGGCTATTCCCATTTCTCTTCTTCATTCATCACAAGCCAATTTTTTCCCCCAATTTCTGGCCTTTGCCCCTGTGAACTTTTAACATGTGGCAGGGAACTGGTGGTACTGCTCTGGAGGATTCTGTTTTGCAACTAGTTGTTTTAGAACCTGTAAGGTTTAGTTTTTTAAACAAGGTTCCAGGGGCGCCTGGCTGGCTTAGTCGTTAAGCGTTCCAGGGGCACCTGGGTGGCTCAGTCGTTAAGCATCTGCCTTCAGCTCAGGGCGTGATCCCAGCGTTCTGGGATCAAGCCCCACATCAGGCTCCTCCGCTGGGAGCCTGCTTCTTCCTCTCCCACTCTGCCTGCTTGTGTTCCCGCTCTCGCTTGCGGTCTCTCTCATATTATTTGGTTTCTTATTCTTAAAAAAATAAAACAAAGTTCCATTTCTGCCTTCATACCAATGGTCTTTGAGGTCTACTCCTTTTTTAAGAACTTAGTAAAGTTCACAGGAAGTAGATTGAACTATTCCACTCTTTTCAACAAACTCCCCCAAACTGCCTGCCACAGTAGACCTCATTCTGGGTTTCAAATATCATGAAACATTTTACCCAGGTGCTTCAATAATACATAACAAGGATTTGAACTTGCCAGTCTTTCTTGGAGAAATCACCAGTAAGAAAATGTTATTTTTTTCCTCACAAAAGAAATCGGTTTGTTTTGAATTGATTCTAAAACTCAAGAAACATCCACTTACTCAACTGAAAATCAACACGGAGATTTAGTCAAAGGAGTTCCATTTTGTGTGAACTCAGAGTGGGAGGAGGTAAAAGGAAAGAGAAGAGTCTAGGATTTAGGTGCTCGGGGAGGGAAATTTTTTTGTTACCAAATCTCCTTTTGCATTTTTTTTTAATTAGAAAGAATAGCCCCAAACACCTGCCCAAAAACATCTTAAAATCTTTTGGGGAGGTAGTAAGTATAAGCTAACTATTTCTGTGTCTTCATAATCATCTGTCAATCGGAAAATGTTCAAGAGCAGGAAAATCTCACAAAACCTCTGCCCAGAAGAAACAGCCCAAGTTGTTCAGGATCTGACTGATATAAATCAAAGTCAAAATTTTTATTTCTTACTTCATCTAAATCGTCCTATTGAATGTCTTGCCTTCCTCCTTTTCTTCTTCCTTCCTAAAATTAATATTTTACATGTAAAAGATGTAAAAAAAAAATAACCCAAGTGCTTCACTTGATAGGGATATTCTACTGGTCAAGAAACAAACTGTACCTGGAAAGAGAAGACTTCAAAACCAAAAAGCACAAAGAAACTGGTTTCAGGAAGGTTATGGTAAGGTTTATGAAGCACAAAGGAGGAAGTTCATAGGGCATGATTCTCATTGATTAGAATGAGGTTAGTTACATTCTTGCTGATTGGCTACAATGTGCTGAGTCAGGCTGACAAAATAAATTAGGCTCAAACTTTGGCCAGAGTTTAAGTGGGTATTTTAGGAAATGTGTCTCTCTGAGCTTTGCTGATCTGGGTGTGGGCCATTGGCTCAAAGGCAAAGGTAGATCTCTAGCTCTGTTTTCGTTTTTATTTAGTAAGGTACTATTTTCCTCATTTCTTATTTTTTTATCTCCAAGTTGGAATAATAAACCATGGGATAATTTAAGAATTCATTTCAATTTTGAAATATTTCCATGCAGGGATTGGTAAATTCTTGCTGTAAGGAAAAAGCCTTGCTCATATTCTCCTGAGCTATCTTTGGGCCATAGTTTTCTTCATAAGGATAGGATTCCCAAAGTGTAATGCATTTTTTAAATACTAATTGAGAGCTGGCAGAGAATTCACTGGGGTTAGACAGACATGTTCATTGGGAGAGACAGATGCTTGAAAAATGTTGACATGTGGTTTTTTTTGTTTGTTTGTTTGTTTGTTTTTTTTAATTTATTTAGAGAGAGGGAANGAGCGTAAGCACAAACAGGAAGAGGGGCAGAGGGCAAAGGAGAGAATCCCAAGCAGACCCTGTGCTGAGCTTGGAGCACAATAGGGGGCTCGATCTCAAACCCTAAGATCATGACCTGAACTGAAACCAGGAGTCAGACACAACCAACCAAACCACCCAGGCACCCCTTGTTGCCTATTTTTACCATGTATAGGCACTTTGATCCTCAGACAACTCATGTCTGTCAACTTTTTTTTTTTTTTTTTTTTTTGGACACACAGTTTATGATTACCTCCAACTCTGCCACCTTCCCCTTCCCCCACTGCCATGGATTAACCTCATTACTGAAATAGTTGACTATCCAAAAACTTCTCTAGGTCCTGGAAGTGGGTGTTGTGATATGTATGGGGCTGGGCTGTACTGCAAAGTGAGGGCAATCTGGCAACATTTCTAATTTTATCTACTTTATCAAACATTAGTCTTATAGTTTACCTTGTTGCCTGAGTGCTCAGTCTAGACTTCATCAGCTCGATCTCCACCTGTGTACAAGGCAACTTGATGGACTATAAACCCTTCACAGGTAGGCTACCAAATTTTAAATTATGCATAAAATTTTTTCTTGTTTTCATTGAAGTTATATAGTGTCATATTATTTTTGTCGAATTGACTTTTTTAAACTAAACTGGTTGTAAAACATGATATAGAGCAGATTGTAATTTAAAGGGTAAGGTACCGAGTGTCAGGATAACTGAGAGCCAGAGCCACATGTTTACTTGGGATATCAAATAATTTTGTCTGGTGGTAGGTAGAAAAGAGTGGTAAAATCAGGGGTGAAAACAGCTCTCTCAAGCATTACCACTTAGTTGTACATGATGAGTGACTAAAGCAGTAATTGTGGATTGGTGTTTTCTAACAAATATTTTGCAGTTTGCTATTTTTAAGGCCATATTTGTCTCCTAACCTTTCCAAGTGTGTGTGGGGGGATAAGTCTTACCTTTTTATTCCAATCTCCTTTTTAAAAAGGAGTATAACACCAGAGGGAACGGTAAAGCAATTGCCCAAAGTCATTGTTCTCTTGGTCACTCTAGGCAGATTGCCAATTATGAAACCATAGCAATGTTAAAAAAAAAAAAAAAAAAAAAAAAAAAAAGAAAAAGAAAAAGAAAAGAAAGAAAAGAATGAAAGAAAACCCTAGATACTTATTCCCAAAGCTGACATTTTTAGCATATCTGAAGCATCTGTATTGGTGGTAACTGTCAAACTTTGCATTGAAAAATTCAAAGCCAGAACCTGAGTGGGATATTAAATATGAGGATGAGGATTCTGTTTTCAAGCACTGTAAAAAGAAAGAAACTAAAAGCCCTAAGGCAAATATATTGCACTGACATTTGAAACTCTTACAATGGATTTATTTATTATGCTTTTTTTAAAAACAAAGAACTAGAAATACACATTCCATTTTGCAAGGTGAGATATATTCTCTCTCTGACAATAAAAATGTAAAAATAAGGTATTTTATGTATTGAAATCCCAATGAATTTGAAATTTGCAAATGATCTCTTTCAGAGGACCTCAGGACAATAGTTTAAAAACCTCTGGTGACTATATAATGATTCATATCCAGAAAGTGCTTGAAAATTGTTAAACACTGATGGTTTGTAATACAAGTTGAAATAGTCCATATTGAAATGACCTCTGGTGAATTGGACTGGCTTGAAAAAACTGTTTTGCCAGGGATCATGTTAAGTGAGTGCTAGCAAGCAGGGAGACAGGTGTTTCCTGTCCCAACCACATGGCATAACCATATAGATTAGCTGCAGGGAATGTAGCCAAAAGTTTTTTTTTTTTTCTTTTTTTAAAGAAAACCTAATTCAATTTACCACCACTCATACAGAAATTGGTTTAGGTTTAAATTGTATTCTAAATAATTTAAAACTCATAATTAAGATTTATATTCTTTATTCCTAATACGGCAATGCTACACAATCTCCCACAGTCATAATTGCTTGTAACAAGATGGGCTCTTGAACCTTCTCAAACTTTCTAGTGGTCCAGCTACTCTATTATTGCCCTGGGAGATGGGCCACCATCTTCCGCTTGAACACTTCCAGTGTTGGGAAAAGAGGAAGAGGAACGCAAAGATGACAGAGACAAATTCAGTTTTAGATATCTCTGAGGCTGCTGTTTACTGGTGAGGATTCAGATATTTAAACAACTAAAGTTAAAAGGTAAACTAAAGTGCTGCAAAATGGGAAGACATCTACACATGCTGCCTCTTTAAGTTGATCGCGCATTAATGCCAACCTGGATTGCCACACAAGACTGCTTTCACATTTCTCAGAATTTTTGTTCTGTCCAAAGAATACTGAATTGGTGGGGATGCTTTCTGGGCACAACACCGATTTAACAACATGTAGTGATTAACTGGCATCTTTAGCTCTCGTTCCTCTGGGACATACTCATCCAATACTCTCCAGGCAGTGGGGCACTGCAGGGCCCCTGAGAAAGAGTATCTCCAGGGTCTGTAGCACTGTCCTGCCACATCCGATGTAGTAAATGATCTGATTAGGTGCAAGAGAGTGGCCAAATGAATGAAAGAGAATGACTTAGTCACGACACCCTACTAAGTTATATTAGGGGTCGTCTTGGGCTGTTAAAGAGCAGAGAAGGATGTAGGGAATTCCTACAATAGCATCTGCTTACAGGCTAAAGTCTGTGCAGAAATGATGAGCCCTCAAAACAGATTTTTCCATACTTGTTTCCTATTAAGAATTACAGAATAATTATAACACATTATCTTCCGTGCTGCTATAAAGGCTCTAAGAAAGATGCATAGGTTATGCATAAATCTGTTCTAGCAGTGGGACAGCACAAGCCAGGGGTTATGACTGTGGGTCAGAGGCCCAGGAGTCAAATGCCGGCATTACCACTTAAGCCCCATCCATAACTTTGGACAGCTTATTAAAGTACTCTTTGCTTCCATTTCTTCACCTATCATGTGGAGGTCATAATCTGTAGTAAATAGACTTAAGGTGATGGGTAAATGGGCAAACTGGCACAGAGTTTTCACATGGTGATTATTTTTGTTGTAAAGATGTTAAATGTCATTAAAGGTATTTTATGTACTTTGCTTTGTTCCCATCTATAAAGGAACACACGTTCCCAGCTCTCTACTCTGCTTTGTAACTCTTGTTGGGAAATCCTCAAAGATGGATATTTTGGTGGAAGAGGCAGAGCTTTCTTTCTTTCCCTCCCCCTCCCTTTTCTCTCCCATTCCCTCTTTTGCTGAGTCCTTCGTTTTGTGGGATCTAACAGTTATGTACTAAGGATCTGCCCACACAGGTAGTAATTTCCTGGGCTGCAGGCTGAAAGCACAGAGACTGCACGTGGTGGCTGGGACTTCATCAGCTCTGGACAGATGGGAGCATAATTTTGGCCAAAAGGCAGGGGGTGGGTGGAAAAGAGATTTCTCAGAGCAGTGCTTTGCTGGTGTCTTTCAAAAGGGAAAAAGATTATACCTCTAGGTTAAAAAGCAAGACTAAACCACAGTTATGTAATTTCAAAAGATTCCTCAATCTGTATTGGTGTTATTTTTACAACACTAAACTTCAAAGAAGTAACTAAAGAATTTCTCCTGACCTCATACTACATATATTCCATTAAAAATTCAATTTGTAAAACATATTTCAAATGGTTATTCTCAGGAGAACATGCCTCAGTAAAGACCAGACACATGGAATATTTCAACTGTGTGTGGCTCTTCTTCATTTTTTTTCCTTTTTCTTTGCATACAGGATAAGCTGTCTAGATGAATAAAGATATGGTGTATTTTCCAGGACCAAATTATCTCTGGGCTGTGATCAAGCATGAGAAATTTCCACCCCGAGGAAAAAATGTTTGAAGGGAAGCAAAATGAATGAGTTCATAGGTAGCACTACTTTTAGGTTGTAAACATATTGTAATTCAAATATATTTTTTAATGGAGAATACCTAGGAATTCCTTAATTACGGATTTCCCAGGTATATATAGATTGCCACACTAAATTTTTTTTTAAAGATCACCAAAGACTTTGGAAGTTTTCTAGTCCAATTCTCCCATCCTGCAGATACATAAGCAAAGAGCTAAATTTCAGAGAGAGCGAGACAGAGTGCATTCTAACTTTGGGATAGAAAACAGCTTTCTGTTGGACTGCCAACTCTTGCCAATTGCCAGTGCTTAGGTGCACATTTCTCTTAGGACTAGGGTTAAGTCCAGATTCAGCTGGAAAGGGTGGTATAATCAGTTAGCATCTGCCCCAGACTTGGGCCCAGGTTTAAGAAAGCAAGATTGTCCTGTGGTTACTGATGGTAGTTGCTGACCCAGCAGAGAAGAGCCTTTCACGTCTGTAAGATCCAGCAATGGATCATAGTGCTATGCTTGCTGCTTGAGTATATTTAGATGCACTTTTTTTTTTTTTAAAGATTTTATTTATTTATGTGACAGAGAGACAGCCAGCGAGAGAGGGAACACAGCAGGGGAGTGGGAGAGGAAGAAGCAGGCTCCCAGCGGAGGAGCCCGACGTGGGACTTGATCCCGGAACGCCAGGATCACGCCCTGACCCGAAGGCAGACGCTTAACGACTGAGCCACCCAGGCGCCCCTAGATGCACTTCTTAACATTTCTGTATCTCAATTTTCTTATCAAATGGGAATAAATTATTTATTGAAAAAATATTGATTCATCCAGAGCTTTCTGTATAGTCCTAGATTTACTATTCAGAAGCAATGATGCTTGTTTCCTAGGTTGACTTCTTCAGGCTGACATTTATCTCCCAAGACTATGGTCACGAAAAAGACACTCAAAGGAAGCTGTGAAAAATTTGATAGGACCAAGGAATGTAGTAAACACCAATAAATGTTGAACAAAAGTCATGCAGAATGAAAGCCTCAGGAACGTCACTGTACATAAATATAAATAGTGGGCATGTGGAATTTAAAGGGACCAATCCTAAAAGTCAACTCAGTCGAGATTCTTGCAAGAATATGTTGGAGAAAGTATGGCCATATCAATTCTATCAGAGACCAGGGTGGCCAGGTATTTTGTCCTGGGAAAACCGTACTTCCGCAAGACCAGCAATTTGGAGTCTGAGTGTGCGAAACTTGGAAGACTGTAGTTAAGCCAGGGGACTGGGCAAACATGTATCACAGTGGGAACTTCCCTGTCAACAGCTTTGACTGTGAACAGAATGGTGGCACTGAAGTGGAAACTTCTCTCCCTAGAGAACTATAGTTACATAGTTTCAAATTGGTTCCAATCTATAGGTTTATTGATCTGTAGCTTCAAGTTTTCTTGTTTCTAACCTGTGGTCTAAGGACCAGAGAGTCAAAAACAGCTGTTGGGAGAGTTGTGAAGATGGAGAATTCATAAGATGACCAAAGGCCAAAGAAATACCTGCAGTTGAGGGAGAGGAGTAATCATTTCCTCTCCACCTGGGGGAGAAAGTGAAATCAGGACAGGCCATAATAATGTTACTACAACTGTCCAAGGCCAAGAAATTCTATGAGAAAGACCGTTCTTAGCTGGAGAGAAGATTTAAAATTGTGACCGCCTAGTTTGAACACACTTGTTTAAAACACGTTTGTTCATGTTTGACTTGGCAGGTGAAATTGATATCATTATGTGTCACGTGAGTCTTTCTGTCCCAACCTACATAAATATTGAAAAGCAGTAAAAATAATAAATACTTGTTAAGTACTTAGTATATGCCAGGCACTGATAATTTCTTTCAACTGTTTTTGGTGATTAGGAAAAACATATTTATGGCACCTGAGAAGGTACCTAGTCACTAAAGAGTAGCTAGTATTTTCCCCCCACATCCACTCTGTTAAGAAAGGATAGCTTATGACCTGGAGCCAAGCTTGTGCTTTTTCTTCTTCTACTATGCTGTTTGCATTTCTGAAAGGCAGTTGTATTGTCTTTCTGATGTGATGGATGAATCCCTTTTACCTCATTTATTACCATCCCAATTCTCATTTATCTTCTCACTTTTCTAGATGATTGCAGCCCCTCAAACAACACATTTTTTTCATAATAAAACCCACATTTAGAGAGATTATTGTCTTTACTGGCCCACAAAAGATTAAGTGAAGTTAGATACTAATGTCAGAAACGCATACATGTTCTGAGAGTAGGAACCATACATACATACAACACACCTGGAAATAACCTGTTGTCTTATTTTTAGAGTAGACCATTAACTGCTACAACTTTGATCATTTCTCATTTCTGTTGTATCCTATTATGGAATGTATTAAGCTATTAAAAGAGTCACTAGTCTCGAGGTTCCCTTTAAATATGGCTTAAATATACTATTAGTACAATGTGTTCGTAATGAATAATGTGTTCGTAAATGAATAAACAGCAATCAGTTATTATACTGTGAATGAAAGATCTAGTTAGTGTGGATACAACTGGACAAAAGGGCCTCTCTGAGCAGGGGAAGATACTTTAAACAGAAGAGATTTTAAATTTTGTACTATATTCTTATAGTTTTATATTGTCAACTGTTACACTAACTTGCTTCAATCTAGAAGAACAAACATCATTTTAGCCATGGCTAAAGCTCTTTGCTGATAGACTAGAAAAGCTAGCATGAACTGAAAGACAAAAATGTCCAGTGTCTTCCTTACATTTAAAGGTAGACAAAGTCACATGTGTGTATATACCATGTTTTTTAGTTTGATGTTTATTTTGACTTAAACATGAAATTAACGACTTTATAAAAATGGAACATACAGAATATACAGAAGAGATTAAACATCCTGATTCCACCCCCCAGAACCATCATTAACACCTCCTTCTGTTATTTGTCACTGACGGAGCTGCACTGTGCTTCATCCTATTTTCCCTTAATGCATCATTAGCATCAATCACCCCACCTCCTCAAAGGTCTTTAAAAATGTATTATCCCTTTTAGGTCCACAACAAATCAAATCAAGTCATTCTGTTGTTAGATGTGGAGTTGAGTACTCAGTTTTTTTTTTAATATTTATTTCTTGATAATATCAATCTACTTGCAACAAACATCTCTGTACATAAGTGTAAACACATATATTGTTGATAACATTCCTAGAAGCAAAATGGCAGGATCCAAAGTTAGCATTTCTGAAGCTTCTGCTACAGACAGTGTTTGTGTGGTCAACTGCTATGATGTAGTCATGCTTTAATCCTATTTCCTTCTAGCTTGTTTTCCTAATTTCTTTTATATCTAAATCTTGAACAAATTTAGATTTTTTTTTTTTTTAGGAGGGGAAACTTGCATTTTCCTAAATTATCACATAGTACAATTCATTTTTAAGAATACGCTCTGCAATTAAGATATTAATGTATCATAGCCATGAAATTTGGGATTCTGAATAGTGATTAGTCTCCATGTTTTTTCTGTTATCTAGTATCCAAATAAAAACCTCTTGTACAAATAGTTCTTTCAATTTGTTAGAGGAAGCAAAGGGCCAAGCTCATTTCTGGAAAATCTGTTCAGGGATGCCATGGTTTAGTACAGAATAGAAGCAGTATTTGTTGAAGTTTGTAAATAAATATTTGTTGAACTATTGAATGCTATATAAATCTTATGAATCCTATGCTCTTAAGATGTTTTATGGATGACTTAATTTTCTTATTAAGACATAAAAACAGGACAACATCTACTGAAATATTTGAATATTTGAAGGATCAGGAGTTGATCTAATGGAAGCATAGAACTTCTCTTTGTCCTCTTTTATTTTCTCATTATTGGCCTGTCATCTAGTATCAACTGTCACTCATGTAACTGACACTATACCCTGATCTGGACTTAAAAGGAAATCATACTTGCTGGTCTTGTCTGTACACAGAGGTTGTTGAAAAATCCTTTAGCACAATTAGGATTACATTATAGCAAACAAGTAAGAGAGATCTGGGTTACAATTTCCTCATTCTCCCAGAAACCATTTATTTTATTGTCTTGCTTTTTAACCAATTAAGTCACCTTTTTCTTAAAAGCTCTATTCTCTAAAAACTACTTTAGGCCTGTAAATTCTTCAGGGCTAATTGTAGCTGCTGAGGAAATTATGCATTGAAATCAACTTTAAGTAAATTCTTATAGGCAAAATTTGGGCAGTTCATTTCAGATCCATTACAGAAAGTGAGATCATTTTTACATGTGCAATTCTAGATAATTCTTTCATAGACATCATCTCAGAGTTTAGGATGTATGCTAATTTTTACTGTGGTCATAAGGACTATCATATTTCTACTAGATTTTTCATGGCACTTTAATATGTAAGCAAACTATATATATTTTTTCTTTTTAAGATTTGAGAGAGAGAGAGAGAGAGCGACAGAGCGTGCACAAGTGGGAGGAGCAGAGGAAGAGGAGGAGAAAATCTCTAGCAGATTCCCTGCTGAA
>NW_024425563.1:78939608-78977935 GCF_017311325.1 Ursus maritimus
ACTTGGAGAAGGACCTGGGGCTTCATTTCACAACCCCGAGCCAAAACACTTAACTGTGCCACCCAAGCACTCCTAAGCAAATTATTTTCTTAAAATAATAACAATGATAAATTGGTGTATTTAGTGAAGGTTAAATTATTTGCCCATATAAAAATATTAGAAGATTCTGTCACTACTAATTATGAGGCTTTTATTCAATACCTTTTCAGTGTGACCGGGATATTGGCTAGAGTAATGCTAATAATGGCTGTAAGTAATTGAGGTACTACTATGTGACAAACCCATACACAGTTTTTGTTAATTGTACATTCCACATTAGCAACCCATTTCCCTTATTAGGAAAACATGCATAAAACAACCATTTTCTCTAAATCCCAAAGCTTAATAGTATAATCAGGATTTCAAATCCAGACTGGAATGACTCAAAAGTCCTGCTCTTTTCCACTTTGATAGATCATCTTTACCTGCTGAAAAGGATCCAGGCACTGTGGAATCCCAAGTTGATTCCAGTAATACTTATGTGGCATCCGTGCTTGATATAAGTATCATATTTTCCATGGGAAGTTAATTCATTGCAACAGCTGGAAAGTCACATCGTATTTCTGTGAGACTCTAGACCCAAAATGCCAACCAATGCTTGATTGTGAGTCAGTTGTTAACCACAAAGCAGGTGAGCCCCAGGGCTAATATCTTCACTCTGTGCCTTAAAATACAGTTGAAAGGATATGGATCCAAAATATGTCTCTACACAAAATAATCTGTGTGTAACCCTCGCTCTGGGTCTCCTTTCAACTGTTTATAGGAAGAAATTTTCCTTTTCTTTTGGCTATATACACCTCTTGTTCCCCATTGTTAAAGTCCTGTAGTGTATGAAGTTTGAATAAATATCCCGACATGATCTCAGAACCATACCTTAGGTCTATGGAGTTGCTGTATTACGGGCGAGGTTTGTAGCAATTGAAAAATGGTCAAAATGTAATTGTCATTATACTCTGTTTACTCACAACATTTTAGCTAACAAATATACATACATGGTTTCATACACAGCTTCAGTATTCTCAGTGTAGGCTAAACTCCCTTAGATTAGTAAACAGATTCTTCATTGTCTACTTCTTTTTTAAATAGTTCTATATTTTTATTAAAAAGGTTTAAACATAATGAATATTTATTTTTAAACATAATGTAATATGCAATGTATTATCTCCCCCCCCCCCCGGTACTCACAATTCTCAGGCCAAACGGTATCTCATGCTGTATGCTATTTTTAATTTGTTCAGAGAGTGTACGGAGGCCAATTCCAAATGCTAATTTATCTCCCCCCCCCTTTTTTTTTTTAAAGATTTGAGAAACTGAGCCTGAGGGAGGAGAGGAAAGAGAGAATCTCCAGTAGACTCTGCTCGGAGCCCAAAATGGGCCTTGATCTCAGGGCCCTGAGGTCACGACCTGAGCCGAAATCAAGAATCAGATGCTCAACCAAATGAGCCACCCAGGTGCCCCTCCATGTTCTTTAAAAGCATCAAATTTCATGGCATTCAAGTATACTACTTTCTTTTTAAATATTCTGTTATGAATAAACTTTATGTTAATGAGAACTCTTAGTTCCAAAAACAAATCAAATCGTAACAGCTTAATCACTAATAAGCAAGGCATTGGACATGTATTGTGGTAGCACTGAGAACTGAAGGAAAGCCACATACCCAGATATCGCAGACAGCTGCAAAGCCAGACCAGTTCAAACCACCCCACGAATGCCTGTAAGATTTTGTCCATCACTGGTTTCTGGTTCCATGATTTATCTTTGTGTAACTATAGATGGGCTTCTCCACAAAGCAGGAAAAGAGCCACCTGCAGCTTTGTCCTCAAAAACTCACTTCTGAAGCTAAAAAGATTACTTCTACTTGCTAAACAATCCTTTCAAAGATTCCGCTTTTTAGAAGGGCCAGATTGGTTCACTTGCCATCACTTGAACCATTATAGCTAAGGGAGTAAAAATCATTATTGACCCAGCTAGAGCCCCTGTTATGTCCCCCAGTGTTTTGCAATGGTCAACCCTCAAATATTTATGGAATTAATACCCCAGAGACAAGTTCGCTAAAATATAAACATTGAAAAAAATAAAAAGTCCAAGTACTTAGTAAACATCCTCTGTCTATAATCTCCTTAATTAGTGAAATTTTATATAAATCTCCACTGTATTCACAATACATTAAAATGTCATCTTGATAGGATTTTTAAACAATCACCAAATCTACCATTTAATTCATCTGTTATTTGAAATTAATTAAAAGACCGAGGACTATACAGTCAATTTGAATGTATGACAAAGGCAGCTGTTAAGTTGGTTTAAAGCATTGAATAAACTGCTTTAAAAAATTAACAGTTAAAATTTTTTTTTTAATCTATCCTTCTTTCCAGAAATACTCATAGAATATTCTGGAAATACAACTGTTTATAAAACAAAGCCCTTGTTATCATGGAATTTATATTCTCGTTAGGGGAGTCACTAAATGCATATATACACAAATCCCTATCAGGTATTGAAAAGAGCTACTTAGAAAACACAGAAATTACAGTAAGGCAAGAGAGTGGTGGCATCCAAGGAACCGATACTTTAGATGGGGTGCCCTGGGCAGATATTCCCCTTGAGTGTTGTTTGAGTAAGACTTAAATCAGGGATGGAGTCATGCAAGTAACTCAGGGCAGAGACAGTCACACATCTAAGGAGCCTAAAGGAAGGTTCTAGGATGCGGGGAAAACTGCAAGATATCCATGGAGTCTTGAAGAGGCCTGAGAGTGGTGGGAGCTGGGATCAGATCATATAAGGCTTTATGGACTGTCCAAAATGAAACACTCTGATTTTTGTTTCAAATCCTCTCTATGGCCACTAGATGTCTGCTGTGTTGGGAAAGTAGGTCTGCAGAGTCAAGCGGAGGGCCTCCAACAATTTTGATTATTAATACATTAATTTTTGCTTATTCTCCACTGTTTCAGCAACTTTTTGGTGACTTCAAATAAAGTAAATGGTCTTCAAGAAATTTCAATGTCATGGCCTCAAATCAATTTTACTTTTTAGATGGGAGGACCACTAAGTGTTGGGAAGAAAATGATAGACACTCAAACAACCTATAGATGGGGAGACTGACAAAGTGATTAATACATTGGAGCGATATGGTAGGACAGAAGGAACACCTAAAGCAGTCTTTAAAAAGGTGGGAGGGTTTGACAAAGCTTACAGAAAGACAGAAGTTTTAATTTAACTGTTAGAAGAGCATGTGCAAAAGCTGTAAGGGAATGTGTGGAAAATTCAGGAAATGTTCAAGGAAGTCAGCTTGGCTGAGGCAAAAGAGTTGTAGAGTTCGGGAAGTTGAAGATAAGAAGAAAAATTAAGTGTGGGTCAGTGAGAGAGACATGAACTATTACAGCTGAAGCCCCACCAACTTTGAAAATGGGCACTGCCATCGAACAGATGACTATGGAAAGAGCTATCAACAGTGAAAGACGGAAAAGGTACCGAGCCCTCAAAAACCCACCATCATGCAGTACCTACCAGCAATAAAGGAGAGGAACCACATAGAACTGGTGAAGCACATCAATGATATCTGCACCCATAACTTGTGACACCCCCCCAGGAACAGATTCACCACTCAACAGCTCAAAATCCTATTGCAATACAAATAGGTAGCATTCTCTAATTGATAAAGAAGCATTTGAAATGAACGTTAGTGTGGTTGTTCATTTATCCCTTACTTGTTTTATAATTATTGAAAAATTCTTCTATAAAAAAAGTATTATGTAAGCTTACTAAGGATTTTATTTTGGGTATGATGTTTGGAACAATGGAAAGCCCCAAGGGCCTTTAAACAGATGAATCAGATTTATACTACAGGTATCTCTGCTCTTTGCCATTGCAGTATTGACAACCACTCAGAGCAATTTGAGATTGGACGTAAAAAAAAAAAAAATATATATATATATATATATATACACACATATACACACACACACACACATACATACACACACACACACACACAGGCTTCTTAGGGAATCATATAGAACATGAACGATAATATAAAAAGCAGTGCATATGCTGAAGAGCTACTTAAAAGCCGTTACTGAATGGGACCGGATGGTTAGGAATGAAGAGGAGCTAAGGACAAAACGCAGTTTCTGGCATTACTTTAGATTCCAACATTTTAGACTCTGAAAATTTGTTCAGTAGTCTGACTTAAATTTACTTTTGATAGCTTTTAAAAATGTTTCTCAGGGCAAATTAATAGTGCCAAAAAATGGGGCAGAGAGATTTAAAAAACAGAAGTGCTACTTATATGCAAAAATAACCAAAAACAAACCTATTCTAAATATGTATTTTTTAAAAGATTTTATCCATTTCTTATGAGAGAAAGGGAGAGAGAGAGAGAGAGAGAAGGGGGAGGAGCTCCCTGCTGAGCAGGGAACCAGATTCAGGGCTCGATCCCAGGACCTGGGATCATGACTGAGCTGAAGGCAGATGCTTAACTGACTGAGCCACCCAGGTGCCCTCTAAATATGTATTTTAATAATAAACCAAATCAACTCATTCATGTTTTTAAATGCTGTTCATCAAAATTAATACAATTACATTAAAATGCTAATTTAAATTGTTTATACATGCACATCTGCCTTCTATATTTTTCTGGGTTAGCAAGATCTCATTGCATGTTTTATTCTATTATCATTCATGAGAGTGTATGTGCAGATACTATTGAAGTATTCATGACCGCATGTTGGGTAGATTTAGCGTTTCATTTTTAAGTATTAGTTAATGAGCAACAGATAATCATCATTAGATATTCAGTTCAGGTAAGAGAATTATTTTGGGGACCCATCCAAAACTGGTCTATTGGCTTTATATCTAGAGAGATATGAATGTATAGTAAAAAGTTTCAATAGATAAATTTTCATAATCTGAATTATGGTATACCATATGTACAAATTAACTAGATGGAACTTCATGTGGTCATTTTAAGAATTATGTAATACATTTTCAACGAAAAGGCATTTAAATTCTCAAGGTTTGCCCAGGAAAATATTATGTTGTGATTGTTGGAATGGCGATTTTTACTCTTATTTTCATCTCAGACACTTAGATAGGATAGTTGCTATGTCCTTTGCCATTCTTAGAAATTTGTAAAATTTCAAATGTAAGCTAAGATGATGTTAGTCTTTCAGTTGACTATCATTAGTTTCCTAAAGGAATACTATACAGAGGAAAATGGATGCAGCAAGGCTGCATTAAAAGGAATTAAAGGCAAAAAAAAAAAGGAATTAAAGGCAACATGGCAACATCCTCTTCTAATTTTGCCTTGATGAACCCACGTGTGGACACTAAGTGTTTAATCACACCTTACTAAATTGGGTCTGAATATTTACTAAAGTTGTTTTTTAAGCTTCAATAAACTTCTTAAAGGAAAACACAGAGCCTTAAACAATGTTTTAATAATTCATCGATATAGTTCATTTTTATCTTATGCCAATTGTGGGACCATTTACAGCAATAACTTCAAATTCTTTTAAATAGACATCAGATTCTAATTACTGTAAACTGAAACACTTCTAAGAAAACAATGTGTTTAATTTATGAAATTTTTGAAAACTTACATCTGTTCTTGAGAGACATCATTGCTTTGACGTCAGTGACTTAACCACATGTAATAAATTCTTGAATTTTTTTTAAAAAGTACCCTTGACGGTATGTTTTATGATCTTCAGAAGCCTAGCCATTCCCAGGAAACACTTTTATCATTTTCTTTAGTAATACAAGTGTATTATTTATATGGAAAAAAAAGATGAATGATTCTAAAGACCGAGAAGCCATTATCAAACGATTCTTTGGTTTATACAGTCTTGTACACTGTGTTATGAAGATAGAGTATACAAACTCCATGTATTTTTAAATGAATAGATTAAGTTGTGAGAATTTCAACTGGTTTGTTATTTAGAACATCTTCATAAAACAACATAATAATATTTAGAACATCTTCATAAAACGACATAACAATAAAACAATAGGTTATCTATTCTTGTATCTTAGGAGATAAGGCCGATAGACAAAATACTGAGTTTCTTCTGAAGAGTTAAAGACATGTATTGATAATCAAAAGTATATTCTGTCTTCCTCTGAAACTATTCAAAGGTCCTCTCAACTCATGGTGAATCTAGTCTTTCCATTCCTCAGATCAAAGAATTGTAGTCATTCCCGCCTCTTATTTCTATCACACTCTGTCCCGCCCAGAAACAAATACTCGGATTTACTTTCAAACTGTATTCAGACTGTGAGTCTTTGCCATCACCTCCACAGCTACCACTTTAATCCAAGCCCTCTGTGTCTCTAGGCTGCATCACTGCAAGATAGTTTCCACGTATCTCCGCCACCCTTGACCCTACTATTCACAGCACAGCAGCCAGAGTAATCCTGTTAAACAATTTACTTTTGCATTTCAACCTCCTGATAGTTTCCATTTTACAGCCTAAAACCCAGAGTCTCCACAACAACCTTTCAGTTCCTACATGATCTCATACTCTTTCCAACATCTGCTCTTCCCAATCTCATTTTGTATTGTTTTTCCCCTTTTGTTTACCACTTAACAAAATTTGCTTTTTCTCTGCTTCTTAAGCAAGGTAGTTGGTTATACACTTGACTCAAAGCCTTAGCGTCTGCTCTTAAGTCGAGATAGAACACTCTTTCCCTGTATGTTCATATTGTTTGCTCTTTCGTAAAATATTTTCGCAAATCTTACCTTCTCACAGCTCAGTCAGAACTTCCACGCCCGTTGAGATTCTGGCCGAAGAGTTGGACGCTCAAAAGCGTAGCGTAAGGGCTAATTAGGGACTATTTATAAAGACTGGGAAGGCTAAGAAGCATGGGAAAGCACCCACAGATCAGCAACAGCTGGAAGCCATTACCATCCCTAGAGTGAAAGCACGAGAAGAGATGCTGTTACCTGAAAGCAATGAGAGCTGTGATATTGAGAGGAAAGTCACCTGTTTACAGGAGCTCAGGGCTCTAGGTAGAGAAACAGATACTAATAAACTGTAGTTCATCAGGCAGCGAGTAAGGGAATAAATAACTGATATTTCTGTCTCTTTCCATCTTGTGATTGCTGAGGCCACACATTGCCTGGGAGTCTGAGAGATACACACTGTGGAGGAAAGCCTCTGAGGGCACATAGTGGTGGCAGAGAAACGCAGGGAACGGATCTGGTAGGCAAAATAAAAAAATAATCACACTTGCCAATCCCTTCTACATTCACAGAATCCACCTTTTTTTTTTTTTTTTTTTAAATAACAGCTCTACCAAGATCCTATTTTACATGCTACAAAATTGACCATTTTAAAGGTCAGTTCCCCTTGACAAAGACAAGTAAAGGTAAATGAATTGCACCAGAAGAAAGTCAGGGGTATATGATCACTGCCTCATCTCAGGACTGTCAACTCTTCCCTCTGTTGTAGTCCAGAGGAACTATGATCGTCCTGCTGGTCCATGACAAGAACATTATACTAGATTATTACAATGTATGTAATATGTTTGCTTATTTCTCTAGGCCACATCCAGGAAACAAAATTCCTCTACCTTTCCAGGAGCAGATCAATTACTTCTATTTATCATCGTTGATGCGAACTGAAAAGAAAGTGATTTCTGATTCAACAGCTGTATATCAAACACCAAGGACTGATTTGCAGCAATGGTACCAAGAGCAGCTGGGATTAGCTCGAGCTACTTATCATCCTGAAGAACATTCAGTCATTATTCAAGACTCATTTGGTTTGGTAATGGCTAAAGAGACAAGTTAAACAGGCCTGTAAGAGGAATTGCAAACCCTACATTTGTCAAGATGTTAATGATAGTGCTAACCCTCTGTAGTTCTCCTATAGACGTGGTTTTGCCTTGAAAGTTCTATTTTGGATGGAGAGTAGCATTTATAGGGGCTTCCACTAAAGATAAAATTTTTCTCTCATAATAGACCCTATTCCACAGTCAGCTAATTAATAAGTCAGTTATTTAATAGAGTTTTGCCAGTCACTAATTATATACATTCTTATTATGCCTGCCTCCACTGAGTAAATAATCACAGGATAGGTTACTGGTTCCACCATGAGATAGACTCAGACCAAGACTTCATCCATCCTTGTACTTCAATAAACCATTCTAATCTGTGGAGGTTAGTGGTGGTTTGATTTCTAGGGATTAACCTCAGTGAAGAGCCTTTGTATAGGTCTAATAACCTTCCAAAAGTCTGTGTATTTTCATCTCTGGTGTCGAGTTCTACCACCACCTTCCTCTACTTGGGGAAGACTTAGAGAAAGACTCATGGTATAACCTGTGGCCGTGTTGTATCTTATGGTTTAGGCCTACTTCTGGCATGGAGGACCAGGAGTTCATCATTAAAATTAAATTCAAAGACCTTTTTTCCAATCCATCCTCCCCCCATTATTATCTCCAGCCTACAGAAGACCACCATCCAGAGCTTTCCCTAAATCTTTGGAGAATAGAGTGTCTTCTGGCCTTTCCAGGAAGATAGTAGGAGGTAGCTGAGCAGCTTGCACAAAACAGATCCTCCCAATATCCCCAAGGCCTTCACCCTTCCCCATTTAGCACACCAAGAAGTGCCATTTCAATTTCATTGGTAGTATTTCATCACAGAGTTCAGTTTTCATTTGGTTAATGAACCAAGCCACTGTTAACTGTACTTCCAAGTCCTTGAGCTAACATTAAGTTCATCCCAGGTGGGTTTCCCTAAATTCAGTTAAAATCAATCTTGTCTTTTGCCCTCTGTGGTCTTACATTAGTGTAAATAATTGCCATTTATGTTGCCTAACCTCCTGGCTATGCAAATAGGCAAGGTCCTTTGAGCAGGTTTTTTGCTTTATATCTGGGCTGTGCTGAGCTCTAAATCTCCCTAGGGGCCTAGAGGTGAGGGGACTGGTGTGAGGGACAGCCAGGGCATCTGTAACTCCTTGTTATTGGTGAAATTATTTAAAGTTTTTATAGAATGGGAGCCTTGATCTCTGGGGGCACAGAGGGAGGAAGAATCAGTTTTCTCTTCGAGGGACTGTTGAGAAGGATCCGAGTGTGTTCAGTGCTTTCTACCTTGCCCGCTTCTGCCCACATGCTGCCATGCCCCACCTCAGGGCACTCTTCCTGCTACAGCTGTATCTTTCTCTGAGAGAGGCCGGAGGTGTTGCATACTTAATTGGATCTGAAATTCTGTAACCCCAGCGACCAGGCCCACGGCTGGAGCCTCAGCTGTGTCTTTCCTGCGACTACATAAGACAGTTCTTTTATAACTGCCTGAAAGTCAGGTGATTTTCCACCCATGTTTTGAGTTTGTAATTCAAGTGTCTCTCTTCTTTCATGCTTTTATGTTATTTAGAACAAACTAACTTATCCCACGGTTTTTATAATCACCATAGTGACTAAAGGCTTTGCTACCACAGGATTTGCACACGCCTTACCCTCCACCAGCATTCCATCCCATGCCACCACCAGTGGTAACGTGAGTAATCTTAATACCGATGCAAGCCACAAATTAGCAGTGTCCCATTCATTCAAACAAGGAGATTCCTTGTTTGCATTCTTCAGATATGTATGCAACAGTCCCAGATACAATGTAGAAGGTCTGTTTTGGGGAAGCAAATTTTGTAAAAAAATTAAGTATCAGAAATTGTCCAGGCAGGAAATAGCACACTTAAAAGAGTATGTCAACAGTTTAATGTAAGAACTATTTACACAGGTGTGAACAGAGTAAAGAGAAGCAAAGGGGGATGGCAAGGCACCCGGGAAGACTCTCGGATGGAAAGCCCTTAAAAACTCCAGGCTTGATAGGCAAGGGAAGGGAAAGAAATATTAAGAGATTTTACGAGATTTTTTGGTCCATAATGTAGAAGTTGCCCAACAGTCACTGTGGCTAAAGCAGTGAACCATAGCCACTACCAAACCATGACCCCTGATGGGTGGTTGGCGAAGTAAATAATCAGGCCTCCTGTTAGTAACTTCCATCATCCCAACGCATTTAGAATCTAGCGAACAAGAGAGCATGGATGATGCAGTACACAGAGATCCTTTTCCTGGGGCACAGGACGGGATAGAGAGATGTGGAGAAAGGTCTGAACAGGCAAACGGGGGATACTAGCACCTTTCTCTGACTCACTGATCCCTCTATTAAAAACTGCAACGTTCAAGGGGCGCCTGGGTGGCTCAGTCGGTTGTCTGACTCTTGATTTCTGCTCAGGTCATGATCTCAGGGTGGTGAGATGGAGCCCCGCATTGGGCTCTGTGCTTAGTGGAGTCTGCTTTTCTCCCTCTTGCTCTGCCCCTCCCTGTGCACTCTCTCTCTCAAATAACTAAATAAATCTTTAAAAAAATTAAAAAATAAAAACTACAACACTCCCTTCACTTGCCACTGCCAATTTAGGCTTTTCTGCTGTATTTTTTTCCATATCAAATATCGTCTTCACTATATATTTATTTATTAGGCTTATTATCTATCTTTTCTACTAGAATGAGAGCTTCATGAAGCATAAATTTCCCTGTTTGGCTCATGGTTCCTAGTGCCTAGAGGAGTGCCTGGTACATAATAGGTACTCCATAAACATTTGTGGAATGACTCTCTATTATGCATAACTTAAACTTTAAGCGCCCAAAAGTTGACCAAGGGCTCAAGGAAGACCCTGAATATATACTGTGCTGTAATTATAATGACCATTTTACAGCCTGATATTAAGTGGCAAATGTTTTCAAGATACATCAAAAGAATTTATAACATTCTGCCTATTGTTTTAATTCTGATGTTTCAAGACTTAGAGAGCTAGTGTTTTAAGATTTTTAAAAGACTGCTGACCATACAGGACAATCCAAATTTGCAGTTCAGATGTTTGAAAGAATCAAATATACTGCCTCCTCCGTTTTATTTTGATAGTAGCCATTATTACATGGCCATTGTATAATCTTAGAAATTATAAGCAAGCAAAAAAATGCACATACCTTTGATTGTTCACACATGACTAACAACTTTTTGGCATATATCATATCACATACTCTGCATAAAAACAGGTCATCTTGGGGCACCTGGGCGGCTCAGTCAGTTAAGCATTTGACTCTTGGTTTCAGATCAGGTCATGATCTTGGGGGTCATATCAGGGTTGTGGTCTCAGGGTTGTGAGATCGAGCCCCATGTGGAGTGCCCTGCTCAGTGGGGAGTCTCCTTGAGATTGTCTCTCTCCTTCTCCCTCTTCCCCCACCCACCCCACGTGCGCTCTCTCTCTCTCTAAAGATAAATATATAAGTCTTTAAAAAATACATTTCTTAATAATTAAATTCTTTAAAATTTCATTTTGATAAATCATGTAGCAGAGATATTTCCCCATATTAGTAAATATGTAACTAAATATTTTTTGATTAATTCTTATAAGGTATTCTGTTTATAGATATTTAGTTTTTAATTGTTACTTGGATATTAAGCTATTTTCCTGTTTCAAAAATTTTATAAACAAGACTAGAATAAACATTTGTTCATATATTGCTGTACAGTATTTCTTATATCTTCTTGGGATGAATTTCCAGAAGCAAAATTCCCTAATCAAGGTGGTCTAGTTCACAGAGACAGCGATTTGACTCAAGAAATTGTGTTCTAATTGACATGTCCTCAAAATTACATGAGAATGCGTATTTTTCTCTATACTGGCCAACAATCAGCAAAGTCATTTTTGTTAAAGTTCCAGTCTGATATAAGAAAACAGCATGACATTGTTTTAAATAAATTTCTTATTGATAATTGCTGTGGTTAAAAAATCTCATGTTAGAATAGGTATGTGACTGATTTAGAGGCAGTAGCACTCAGTGCAATTACAGATCTCTACAACTTCCACACACAACTTCGGTTTGCTAAGTTCACTCGAGATTGTCGAGTGTATGTTATGTATATGTGTATATTATATACACATCTGAAGACTTTTCTCATCCATGAGGTTTTTGTAAGAAGACTGAACGGCAAATGGAATCCAGAATGTTTCATTTTACTACTACTGAACGTCAGGTTTATTAACAACCAAATCTCAAGTCATCAAGGCACATATTCACAACAGAGATACTGTAGCCCGTGATTGGGTCATAGCTCATTCTTCCCTTCATGCTTTTCCTGTGCCCCAGGTTTCCTTGGTGCTCTCTTTGACTCCAATATTCAATTTAAAATTTATGCTCTCAGGTCTAACTTCTCTCTTTTCAACTCATCGTTCTATGTTAGTTTAATACTGTGGTAACTTACCTTCAAAGTTAATCTAACTTTTTACTCCCCAGGTTCCCAATGTCAAGCTGTTGTTCACAGCAAGATTGGAAATTTGTACACTGCAGACCAAGAGAGTGGATTGCCTGGATAGGTCTCCATAATGCTCAACACACGTTGGGCATAAAATACTATCAGCATATGCTCATTTCTGAATTCTAGAGAGAGTCTGCTTGTTAGGCTGTACCTTTTATTAAAACAAAAATAACACAAAAAGTTTGGGAGTCCTCAACTCTATTGAAATAATCCAAAAAGTTCGGTTGTATTTTAGCTACTTAGTTCCTCAGTTTCCCATCTGTGGATTATTATGGTCTTCCTTGATTCTTTTTCTTCGTGCTATGGTCACTTTGCTACCCTTTCACTGGTGGTTCTCTGCCGCATTTGTGAAATAGCATAATTTTTCAGCACTCACTAAACATGTGGCTGAGAGAGTTTTGTAGTACTCTGTTTTTTATTTTTTGTTTTCTTTTTCAGTAGCTGTTTTTCAGGATCATTTTCTATTTACCTCAGCAGGTCTGCAATCACACACAGTACATTATTATTTCAGTAGGACATGAAAAACAATAACAGCAGTGATCCAAAGAGCCTGAGGAAAGACATGATTACAATTCAGGAAAACAAAAAAGCAGATGAACAGATACCATCTTTTATAACTGGAGACTGAGAGGTCATTGCAGGTGGAATGACCACAAGAATAGCTAGCTTTTTAAATAACATTGTTTTATTTTTTTTTCCTGATTTACGAAAGTAACACATGACTATGCCCATTGGAGGAAACTTGAAAAAACATATACAAATACGTAAAAAGGAAAATAAAAAACTACAGGAGTCTAAAAAATTATCTTTTAATGTATGAATACCACACCTCCAGAACTGTGGTTCATAATTATTTTTTACTTTAAATTATTTCATTAGCATTATACTGTGATTAAAATCACTTGATATGTAATTTAAAGGCTTTCATAGAAATAGTATGTATTTTTAAATGTTTTTTTGTTATAAATGAAACATTTTACATCTTTTGATAATTATTGCTGAATTTCCTCCAGAAAATGTGCCAAACTTTTGACAGAAAATTATGAGAATGTCTATGTCTTTGAATTATCACAAGCATTTGTATATCTGTCATGAGTTGAGCTGTATCTCCCAAAAAGAAATGTTGGAGTCCTAATCCCATGTGTCTGTGAATGTGACGTTACTTGGAAATAGGGTCTTTGCAGATATAATTGATTTGAGATCATCCTGGATTAAGGTGCACCTTAAACCCAACAGCTGAAGTCTCCCTCAGGAGAGGGAGCTTTGGAGACACACGGAGACACAGAGGAGACACAAGGGTGAGACCCAATGAAGACAGAGGCAGAGATTGGAGTTACGCAGCCGCAGACCAAGGAATGTTAGGGACTGCTGGGAGCCACCAGAAACCAAAAGAGGCAAGCCAGGGTTCTCCCCAGAGCCATTCAAGAGAGGATGGCCCTGCCAGTAACTTGATTTTGGACTTCTAGCCTCCAGAACTGTGAGAGAATACACTGCTGTTGTTGTAAGCTGCCTGTCTGCAGGGCTTTGTTACAGCAGCCTTAGGAAACTAAGGCAATATCCTCAAAAAGCATTCCAGAATTCCATTCTTATTTGGGCTGTCACAGATAGGTATCTTTCAATACTGATGAGGAGAAACCTTTTCTCTTATGCATGGGGTGGAACAAATGTTGTCTTGCATATTCTCTCTGACAGATTAGTCTGAGGCTCTAACAGTTAACCCCTTGTTAACTGTCTTCCTATGGTAGATGTGTTCTAACTGCCATTTTATAATTTTTATTCGTGAGGTTCCTTTCCCCCCATACCGAAGAGTGCCATGTGTACAGAGCTGTGTGAAAGCCTGGCATTTTATTTCTCATGGTTGACTTTTTTTTTTTTTTTTTTGCGCCACCAAAGCCCTGACATAGGCAAGATTTCCCTATCATTACAATGGGACACACAGACTATTTTTTTTAGAACCTCTTTGTTTGTTTTGAGTGGTCAAATCTTCTGAGCCCCAGCTTTATTTAGAAGTGTAATTTGCAACTCTATTCTGAATTCAGATCCAATACCACATTTTCTCTTGCTGTTGGTTATTAAAACTTCAGCTCCCTAGATGCCAGATTCTATATTAAGGCCTAATTCTTCCTTCCAAAGCATTAGCTAGTGAATTTCCCATTTGCCTTTACGTTCCCTCTGCATTTCTGGAATGAAATGAAGCTTCAAGTTTTTCTTTGGAACCTTCGAGTTTCCTTATCTTTTTTTTTTTTTTTTTTTTTAAGATTTATTTATTTATTTTTTGAGAGAGAGAGAGAGAGAATATGGGGAGGGGCAGAGGGAGAGAGAGAGCGAGAGTCTCAGGCAGACTCCCCACTAAGCATGGAGCCCAGTGCAGGGCTAGATCCCAGGGCTCAATCCCATGACCCTGAGATCATGACCTGAGCTGAAACCAACACTCAGACTCTTAACTGACTGAGCCACCCAGGTGCCCCCATTCCTTAAAATTTTTGAGTGCCTACAGAGCCAGAAATAACACTGAATACTGTAAAAAGAAATGTAAGACTAATGCCCTATTGTGAGATGCTCATAATCTAATCAGAGTAACAGATTCAGAAGTGTATGTGTAATACAACATTATAACTGCTACAATGACTGTTTGAACAAAGTGCTAATAATCTACCAAGAAATAAAAGCAATCAAATACAAAGAAAGTGTCAAATTAATAAATACTTCAGTATCTTCTTCCTTCACTGCAAGGACATTTGAAAGTGCCTCTTCATTTGTGGCCATTATATTGTTTTTCACATGTCAACGTAGCTTCTGGTATCCAATCGTACTCTGAGAATCTCAGTGTTCTAGCTGAAGTTTCCTATGCTCTCCTGAGGGACAGGGCGGATGAAGTGCCGGAGGATGGTGACATTACAATAAACTTGGTTGGAGGAGGAAAGGCTGAGGTGGGGCAGCAGCTCCAGCAGACACCAGGGTCTGGATGGGCAGGGCCGTGAAGGCTGGACTTGTGAAACCTGCCACTGCTTTAGAGAGTTAATAAGTGAAAAGACCATGCTCCTGTGTGAATCAATAAATTGCCTTTTGCATAGTGAGTATTTTTTTCTCCTCTTTCACTTCCCTATGATAAACTTATGTTGGTGGGCTCTGCTGTTTCTCATTTGCTTTTTCTGGCTGGGTGGGTACATTCAGTAGCAGGAGAAGGAATAATAGTATGACAACATCTGAGTTTGTTCCGGTAATCAAACTGCATTTTCTAATCTAGCTGTACCAGAAATAAAGAGAAAGTTTTGAGTTCTATCTGATCCTAGTATCTATCTACTTCTCAACTGGTTGAGAATACACTGGGCATGCTGGGCCAGGAACCTTGGAAACAGTTTAGGAACCAGCATTTTGGGCCCAACCATTTTGCGACACAGAAGCTTTTTAGTAATACAATGGTACATTTAATGAGCACAGCTCCATGAGTCTTTCATTTTTCCCTGAGGCAGAGAACTGACTCGGAGGTGATGAATGTTTGGTGCTTTAGCCATTAAGATTTGTTGATTTTTTTCAGCAGCAAAAGAAAAGTAATAGAGGTGGGGTGGGTGGAAGGGGAAGGGGGGTCAACCCACAGAAGAAGAAAGGAGCTAAAGCCAATCTCATGCCTGATGTGCTAAGTTTTAAGCAAATGGAGAAAAGGGTTTGTCTTTGCTTCTTCACTGTACTTCATAACATATGTAAGACATTTTCTACTTTTTTCTCATGTGTGTATCTCATGTGACATGGAAACTGTAAAACTCTTTTGCTGTTCAATTCACAGTTTTGTGGCAAAAGCAAGTTATATAGTCCATTGACAATCTTTCCAAATCTAAATTTCCTTTCAAAAAAGACGCGTATTACACAGTGTATTTTCACAAAGGATAGGTATGAGGTTCTCTATCAGCTCGTTAATTCCTGTCAATTCCACACTCGCATTAGAAACACTGAAAATTTGCTTCCCCCATCATACATTTTTAATACAATTTTAAAAAACCCACAAAGTAGGAAATCTTTACATTTTCCACTTTATATGAATTGTGGTATTAAAAGAAATGATAGATAACATTAGCATACGTATTTATTGAGCCCCAACTATAGGCCCGGCTGTCTGTGTCTGGTGGTGACTAAAAGAAGTAGAGCTCCTGCTTGTGCCTACCTAGTGGTCTGTAATTACCACTGAAGTGTATATTGTCGTTAATTTATTCAACCAGACACTGAATTTATTTCCTTGGGCTGAATAAATTACCAGAAAGTGGGTGGCCTACAACAACAGAATTTATTTTCTCACAGTTTTGGAGACCAGAAGTCTGAAATTAGGGTGTTATCAGAGCCAAATTCCCTCCACTGGCTCTAGGGGACAATCTTGCATGCCTCTCCCAGCTTCTGGATACTTCTGGCATTCCTTGGCTTATGGTTGTACAACTCCAGTTTCTGACTCTGTCTTTTCCTCTTCTCCCTATATGCTTTTTCTTTGTGTATTCCTTAGAAGGGCACTTGTCACTGGATTTAGGACCCATCTTGATAGTCCACAATCATCTCATTTAGAGATCCTTAATTTAGTTCCATCTGCAAAGACCTTCCCCCCCCCAATAAGATCACATTCACTAGTTCTGGGGTTAGGATGCAGCCATATCTTCTTATGTGCCAGCTTTAACCTACTACAATACTAATCAAGAATTCACAACATAGAAATGATAATGATATTATCTGTAGAATTACATAACACCTTATACTACTTTGTTATTAAAAATACTTAAGTAACAAATGGAAAATATTCCTCTTACTATAATTTTTTTTAAAGATTTTATTTATTTATTTGACAGAGAGACAGCCAGCGAGAGAGGGAACACAGCAGGGAGTGGGAGAGGAAGAAGCAGGCTCCTAGCAGAGGAGCCCGATGTGGGGCTCGATCCCAGAACGCCAGGATCACGCCCTGAGCTGAAGGCAGATGCTTAACGACTGCGCTACCCAGGCACCCCTACTATAATTTTAAATGTTTAAAGAAAGGAAATGTTTTTTTATTTTCAATTTGGTTCATAGTTATTCATGATCTCTTGACCCCTCATAGAAAACGCATCATTCTAGAGAGTCATTTTCCACTAGAGGTTGGACTACAAAACTCATCCTCTGGAGAAGGGGTTTACCAAATACCCATCTTGTGGGTCAGAGAGGGATTCTGAAGTTTATGAAAAAGACTGTTTGATATACCTATTGTCTTTAGATATCAAGACTGAAAAATTATCCATACCTAGCAGGGATAGTGAGAAAGAATTATAGGATTTAAAATGTGAAAAAACCTCAAAACCTCTAATCAGTAATCAAACTGTTAGTATCCTCGTATTGTTAGTATCTATTAAAAATATTCCTCTGTCACAGTAATATAGGAGTCAAAACTAAATATGTGAACCATTTTGTAAATCTATGCAATAATCCTTGAACTACCATGAATGACAGTTGGTTATATTTCTACCCACCTTAATACTTATGTCTGCTTCAACTATACTTCAATAAAAAATAAATAAAACAAGAAACAAACACACATCTATCTGTTCATGTAATCTAGTAATCATAGACTCCTGCTGTCCTCATGTACTCCTGTTTGATTTCTTTGTTCAATTTCCTTACAATATTATTCTTAAATATGAATCAAAAGAAGAGCAGATTATATACTTTCTTTCTATATTGAGAGCTGCATAAAATTTAGAACATAAACTTCACCTATTCTAAAAGAAAAAAACAAGAGTAATAACATTTTGTCTCATATAAGTGATAATGTTTTCTTCAAGATCCACATAGACCTAAATATCTTTGTGGCATAAAAAGTGTAGAAGGACCAACAATGCACTGAGAAAGTCTGCAGTGTGTGTATGTGTGTGTGTGTGTGTGTGTGTGTGAGAGAGAGAGAGAGAGAGAGAGAGATTTTTAGGGATACAAAGGAATATGGGTGAGAAAATGTTTTCTGTCAATTCCTCCTTCGAGTCCGTAAATAGAATGTATGACTTTGAGATTGATGCACATGTGCTAATACAGTCTTCTTCCAAGTGAGAAGCAAACATTTGTTGGGCTAGTTCTCCAAAATTTTGGTAGTTTATGTCTAATAGAATAAAGACATTTGGATTCCATTTTCTCTAAAGTATGCATATGACAGATACAAGACACATTTATTTCTTTGCCAATTATGCCTTCTATTAAAAGGGTATGTTTTGATTTCAGGGGTTACTCCAAAAGTCAATACATATCAGGAGATTTGTGCGCAAAGAAGCAAAAAGAAAAAAAATAACATGCAGTTTAATGAAATACAAAATGAAACACGATATAAAAAATAAAATACAAAACATTTGGAGTGTAGTTGGAGACATCTGATAGACTTATAGTAAGCTTAGCTCTGATTAGCATGTCAGGCACACTGAAAGAATTGTTCTGTTTCTTGGAGTGCAGATCAAGAAGTGCCCATGCGAAGGAGGATGACTGAGTTCGGAAGTTTGGGTCAGGTGTCTGTTTCCTACACTACATCATGTGTATTCATGTCATCATGATGAATGCAAGGTAACTTAATACTAATACCATCTAAATCCAGCTGTAAAGAGTATGCGATAGTATCACGGCCTAAGGCTACTTGTTTGCTCAGTCTACTACTTGACAGCATGACCAAAGTCAAGGGTTATCACTAATGGTGAGTAACATCCTATAATAATGCCATGTGGGCTGAGGAGGGACTTTGTATGTTTGAAAAAATACAATGCACCCCAAAACTGTAAAACTCAAAGCCCTTTTTCCCCCCGTACACCATAACTCATTAGCATTAACTTAAAATTAGAGGAAAATACCCATGGATGTTTTATCACCATAACCTAAGAATGTAAGGTTAAAAAGCAAAGATAATCCCTTGTGGTTTCTCAATGTATTCTTTGCATATAAATCTAACTGTATGCAAACAATTGCTTAGGTAGAAAAATGTCATGAATTCTGCCCATGAGCATCGATAAATTCAACTTAAAGGACATGCTCTATAATATTATTTATAAAGATAATATTGTCCAACTTAATCTTTTTCTTTTCAATAGTCTGATTACTAGGTTGAGAGGAGAATGTTAGAACAAGTTCTGAGGTTAAACGAATGGATTTTTTTTTTTAATTTCAGCTTTCATGAATTAGAAATTTGTCTGTTGCTTCTCTTAACCACTAAATAACTATAACAACAACAACAACAACAACAACAACAATAATAATAAACCTCAAGTGCAATAGAGAAGGGTCTATTTACTTTGTTTTGAGCAAGCTTAAGATATACCCAGGTTTCTGAAATACATACACAGCACATTAAGCTATTTTAAGAAACATACTATGATTTATGGCTTCTCATCTTTACACTGGATCTATATATAATTACCAGTATCTGGCTGTCAGAAAGTCAGATATGTGTAAAAGAGAAAACCCAAAATTATAAGTTCGTTTAGGACATGTAGGAGTAGGTCTAACTAAAATATATCCAGTTACCAAAGTCACTTGAAAAAGTGACTTTGAAGTACAATACCTCCTTACCAAAATTCCTTGGAAGTCAAACATTCTCCTTTGCCGCAACAATGACTTAACAACGGGTTACATATAAAGATACATATAAAAGATCAAGAACAATCTTGTTCTGATAAATGTAAAGGAAACTTAATAAGAGAGATCACTAAAATCGGGTCTAAATGAAAGAAATATATATATTAGAAATATATATATTTAATATATAAATATCATATATGTTGTATATATATTATCTTGAGATACATCATTTAGGGGTGATTTGATATTAGTTTAAATGAAGTTCAATGTTATCTATGCATTTTTCTTTTGATTCTTATAGAGCATATCTGTTACTTAATAAGCTTTTCCACAAAGGTAGATTTGCAAAGGTTTGGAAAAGTATTCCCTATTTTAATAGTTGTGGTAAATTTGTCTTTTGGCCACCACTTACCATATTTTCATTACTCTGATATCACTTTATACTGAAATTGCCTTATTCCTTGCTGTCTAATCAGTATATAAATATGCCTCACCCAATGGTACAGTTTTCTAAATTGACTATATTACCAGATCTTTGAGCCATAAGAAAGTATTGTTCTAACTCATATATCCTGCAAATTACTTTACTTATATACATCATACTCTTTTTGCATGAAAATACACTTTCTGTGTATGTTTGGGTGGGAGTGATGCCATTAGCAGCGAGCATTTCACTCCCCATTCAGTGACCCTTCTACATTTTGGCAGTCCCCGAAGGCATGGGCATACAGTTGAGGCAGCTGCCTACTTGAGAGTCAAGCTTTTCAAAGAGCAGCAAAAAGAATAAAAGCACAGGAAAGTGTAGTTCATTTGTTTACTCTTATTATTTTTATTATATGTTTTTAAAATGTGTGCAAAAATGAATGGGATAGTAAAATAAAACCCATGTGTATATATTTTAATTTCAGCAGTGTGTCTGATTTTGTTTCATCTGTTGCTTCTCACTAGATTATTTTCATGCAAATCTAAGACAGTATATTATTTCATCTATGCATAGTTCAATAAATCTCTAAAAGACAAATACTCTTTAACCAAAAACATGACCACAATATAATTATGACAACTAAAAATAAATAAGAATTGATTTATACGAGTGACTTTCAAATAATTAAATTCTTACCTCTTAAAATGTTCTTATGTAGGTTTTAGATGCATGAGCTGTGTTGGCTCAAGTCCTATGCTGATTTCTCTATTTGGAACAAAATCATAGTCTTCTCTGTAGTAGATATTATTATGATCTCATATTTTTCAGATTGAGACCTATATGAAATAAATCCCCTGAGATCAGAGTTTAAATGACAGAACTGGTTTAATTCTAGGAATCATGTTCCAGTATCTACGCACTTTCTTACTCGGATCCATCCATATAACTTAGTTTATTTCAGGGTGGAAGAATATAAAGAGTGGAATTGTACCCAAAAAATATAACATTTTTTTCTAAAATTAAACATGTATTGAAAATATAAAATCCTTCTCTTTCTTTTTCTCTTTCTTTTTCTTTCTTTCTTTCTTTCTTTCTTTCTTTCTTTCTTTCTTTCTTTCCTTTCTTTCTTTCTTTCTTTCTTTCTTTCTTTCTTTCTTTCTTTCTTTTCTTTCTTTCTTTCTCTCTCCCCTTCCTTCCTTCCTTCCTTCCTTCCTTCCTTCCTTCCTTCCTCTCCCTCTACCTTCCTTCCCTCCCTCCCTCCTTCCTTCCTCCCCCCTTCCTTCCTTTCCGTAGCAACCATATTTAAGTTTTTGCTCACCAACTCAGAAATGCCTATTCATTTAATAAACTTAGTAGGAGCTTCAATTTTATTTTCTGCAGGAAAGTTTACATTTCCCCCCCAGCTAAAAATATGTCAGAGAGAGAGAGTATTATGGAATTAATTTAAAAATATATTTGGATATATGGTTCTCCATTTAAATTTAAAAAACAGGTTCTATAATTGAGATTGGCCGCTCTGTGAGTATAAAATGAGAGGCTTAACAGTTTTAGGACCCGAAACTATAGGAACTATAAACAAATCAGGGGAGCATTAAAATCAGGGGGATTTGTTGTATATGGAGTACACATTGGCTGAAGCCAAGAACGTATTAGTTTGGGGCACCTAGATGGCTCAGTCGGTTGAGCATCTGACTTGCTTTTACCTTAGGTCTTGATCACAGGGTTGTGGGATCGAGCCCTGAGCCCACAGCAAGCTCTGGGCTCAGCAGGGAGTCTGCTTGAGATTCTCCTTCTTCCCCCTCTTCTCATGGGCACTGTCTCTCTCTCTCTAAATAAACAAAATCTTAAAAAAAAGAAAAAAAAAGAAAAGAATGCATTGATTTGAACTAGCTTCAGTTGGGCCTTGTCTGAACTCCCGGAAAGTTGATTCCAACTTTCTTTGCATTTTCACCTCATGTGTCCCGTTGTCCTGAAGTATCAAAGTAAATATTGACCAAATTAATCACCTTTGGGAAGTGATTTCTACATATGGATTCCTTATTTCCGTTATTAGAACTATCAACTATGTAAAAGACACTCTGCCAAACTTGGCAAGGGATATAAAGATGAATAAAGCCCCGTATCCACAAGTGGAGACATTGAAAATAAAATAGTATTACGGAGAATATATGTTACATAAGATACATTCATAATTCTGAGTGTGTTCAAAAGAAAAGGAATCATAGCAAAAAAATTCTAGAGAAACAAGGATAGGTTTGTGGACAAGACATTATTATTATTATTATTATTATTATTATTATTATTCGGTGAAACCCTTCTCCCTCCAGCTCACCAAGCTGAAAACCTTGGAGGCATTTAAAATTTCTCTCTGTGTTAGGCTTCAGTTCCAGCAAGATGTTGCTGCAGATTCTACCTTGGGACCACTCCTTGTTCTGTTCACAGCACAATAAATCAGAATCTTAATTTTCTTTCTGAATTTTCACTTTCCCTTTGTTGAATTTAAGAAAGCTGCCAGACTGATTTTCCTAAAGGACAGTTTTATACTGTTATTAGAATTAGGGCTTATGGGAAATATGGCTGAGAGAATAATAATTCCTTGAAAAGCAGCAAGTATCTCAAAAATCAAGATATTATTGTCAAGGTGTGATTCTCAAACTTTAGCATGCATCAGAATCCCCTGGAAGGTTTGCTAAAACACACATTGCCTGGTCCTAGATCTTCCAGTTCAGTAGGTCTGCAGAGGGCTTGTCAGTTTGCATGTCTATGAATTGCACAGATACTGCTAAGGTTGCTAGTCCCAGGATCATACTTCGAGAACCATTGGTCTATATTACTATTATTAACAAGGTGAGTAGAAAAAACACGGGACTCATGAGATGATCTGGGTTCTTTTTCAGATATTCCATTTGCGAGGACTCTGAGATTATGGAAGTTGGGTGGTCTTTTGAGATTTCATTTTTTCAACTCAAACTGGCTCCAATTGGTTTGTAAGAACCAGTTTTGTGGCTCTCCTCTGAACTCTGAATTCAGTGACATTGTGGAAGCTAGAAATCAGCCATGGTTGGAATATTTACACCACAAAAATGGACAGCTGTTCTAAATCAGATTTTTCCCCCATTTTTGAGAACTAGTTGTTAATTATCAGTACCCTGTTGATTAGATCCATACTGATGTTCACAAAATTTCGGGTGGTTTAATAATTTTAAACCTCTCACTCCTTTTCAAATAATCTATTTTTCTCTGAGCAACAGATCATCCTTTCTCAGTGTGTCTTTATTATAAAGCTATAATGAATCTAGGACTTTGAGAAGTGTATTGGTTGGGAGCAAAAACTTTATTGACTGTGTTTTGGTATAAATCAATCCTAACTTCATGGAAACGTCTATATTGTGATGCATAAATGCAGGAAAATTAAAGGGGAAAAATTTGAAGTAAATTTAAGACATGCTTTTCTAGTTTTCTTCTGGTAGCAATACCAGATGTTTTTAAAGATCAAGCCCTAGGCTCTCTTCTCTTCAAACTCTATACTTTCTCCAAAAGAATTTCATCTGATGGTATTCATTAACCCACTTTCTTTGCAAATGACTCCCAAATTTGTATTTCCTATTAAAAAACTCTTCTTTGTGCCTCAGACCCACAAAACCTATAAGTAGCTTGATATTTTTCACTTAGATGATCTAAAAGTAACTCTAATTTGATACATACAAAAAGCATTCATGTCTTCTCCCCAAATGTGGTCCTCTCCAAAACATTTTACCTCACCACTACAGTCCTCATTTTAAATGCCCTTTGAAATCCTCTACTTCTCATTTGAGCTGCTATCTCCCTAAGCCAAACTTCTCTCTTTTCTTACCCAGAAGAGTTTTCTAGTTTCCTTTATCTACTCTTATCTTCTTCCAACACATTCTTCTCCTAATGATTAGATAGTCATTACAAATACAAGTCTGATAATATTTCACCTTTCTTTAAAATGCTTCATTGGCTTTCTCTGCTTTTAGAGTAATAATCAAAAGCCTTAATGTGGGGGTGCCTGCATGGCTCGGTTGAGTATCTGCCTTTGGCTCAGGTCATGATCTCAAGGTCCTGGGATCCAGCCCAGCATCGGGCTCCTTGCTCAGTGGGGAGTCTGCCTCTCCCTCTCCCCCTGCCCCTCCCCCTGCTCATACTCTCTCTCTGTCTCAAAGAAACAAATAAAATCTTAAAAAAACAAAAAAGCCTTAATGTGTTGCACAAACCAACATTACATAACCAACAAGCATGAACTGACTCTTGCCTATTTTCCCAGGCACATATCAATACTTCCCTTGATCTCTATATGACCACCTTACTGGCTCAGGACCTTTGCACATGCAGTTCCCTCTGTCTTGTATCACTTCAGTTCCTCATCTTTGTTTGTAATTAAAATCTCAGTTCAAAACCACTTCTTCAGGAAACCCAAACCACCTAAGGAATACAGAAGAATGCTTTTCCTATAACACTATGTGGGTTTTTTTTCATGGCTTTTGTCAGTTATAATTTCATAGGCATATCTGCTTTATCTGATTAATGTCTATTTCCTTCCAATAGATTATAAGCTCCACAATAGTCTGTTTCTATTCACTATTATATCATCAATACTTAACAGACTATGTGATACTCAGTAAGAAATATATATATATATGTAACCAATTGTTGAATAAATGTTACGGTATTATAATTTAGAATAATCAGACTAACTTTCTCCTTCCTTTCTTCCTTCCTTCCTTCCTTTCTCTTTTTCTTTCTTTCTTCTCTTCTCCCTTCCTCTCTTTCTTTCTTCTCTCTTTCCTCGTCCCTCTCCCCACATCCCTTCCTCTCTCATACTCTTCCCTGTTTCTTTCTCTTTCTCTCTTTCATAATCCCCTTCCCCTAATAGATCAGCAAGAGATGTTTATTCCTCTAATCTGCAAGTCATTCTAAGAACCTACCTGCAAGGTTGTAATGTAGTGATTACTAACCCTGGCTGCATATTAGAATCACCTGGGGAGATTTTAATAAATACCCATGCCTAGGCTCACCACAGACCAATTAAATCAGCATTTCTGGAGGTGGGGCTCAGACAACATTTTTTTTTTAAAGCTCCCTGGGTGATTCTAATGTGCAGCCAGAGTTGTGAAACATGCTGTAATGGATGAAATCTGAATACCCATCTGTTCATGAACCATTCAAGCCATTACTCTTGGCCTCGGAAATTTCTAATTCTAATTAAATGATCCTTATATTCATGCATTCACTTATTCATTCAAAACTTACCATTTTAAATCTTATCCAATTAAATTTTATATTTGTTACACTCATATTACATAGTATATTTACTACTAGAAGCAAAATTTTCTACTAGGCATTGTGAAAAACTACACAATGTGGCCAGATACTTTCCAGATTCTGAATTGAACTCTTTCCTCACTTAGCTGATAGCATGGGTTTAAAGCATAAATTTGAAAAAAAAAATTTTTTTAATCATAAATTTGTCCCTAGAATTTTGCTTTTCCTCTCGCTGTGCATATTACTTGAACACGTGGTATACTTTTCATACTGATTGCGCAAATGTAATAATGCAGACATCATTTATGCAAGAAAACCCACGAATCTCTTCTGTAAAAATAGGCACATCTGTGTAACACGATTTCTCTCTTGATCTGGAAATTATGAAGGGGAGCTCTTCTGATTGCTAGAACATCGAGGGGGACAGTGGTTAGAGATGCTGTTGCAAAAAGAGAAGCTGAAGAGCTGTTGGGGGTGGGCAGGAAGAGTAGAAATATTTAAAAAGAGACATGGTGAAATCAGGAAGCTTTTTCCTCAAAGGGCAGTTGCTGCTGGAGCAACTGAGTCATCCTCCCAGTATTGTCCGTCCTAGATACAGTGAACAGGAAGTGAAAGTTCAGGGTTGCTTACTGTCAATTACCATCCACATAAACAGACACAGGAAGATCAAGTCATGTTACTTAGCCTTATTGCCCTTGGATGTTTTGATAAATATGTTAGCTATTTACTCAATATAAATATTAAACTTACATACCCCTGAGGCCAAATTTTATAATTTTCCTTTTGAATTCCTCTCTTTGAAAAGCACTGTCTTTTGCCACACATTTTCTTTTTGAATTCACCAACCTCTACGCCCCTTGCCTCTCCTCAACTTCTGCTTCCGGGAGGGGAAAGTCTCATCGTCCAGGCCTCTCGTAAAGGTAAACTTGGTGCCAGGGAGTAATCCCCTTGGGTCACTAATGGATATTCACACATCTGAGAATGCTGTTAAGAAGCTTCTGAAGTGGAATGCGATTCCAGCTGTAGCAATTACATACTGCTCATATTTCCTAGTTTAGACTCCAGGGAGTTCAACAACTGCCTATTAGCAAGCTGACGATGGAAGGAAGCGCTGTAAATCTCGCAGGCAATGATAAAGCCGATGCTCCTGGAAGAAGTAGGAAAGGGTGAATTGCAATTAAAAAACAGAACCGTGAACCTTGGCCTTTTAAAAGAACAACACCCACAGTAAGTTAATGAAGAACACGAGAGGATAAACTGAACTGTAAACATTTCTTATATCTCTTTTCAGTTATCATCTTGGTTGCAGGCAGAATGAAAGAGAAAACTAAACATCTAGAATCCAAATTAGTCTGTACGATACGTCCAATTCTACAACAAACACCGTATCGGTTTGGATGTTTCAGGACCTTTGGCTTACACATAATTTGGTCACGCCTGTTAAGATGGAGTGGCAAAGAGTTTATACCGCCTATCATCTAGGTATTAAAGACTATTTAGGACTTTCAAAAATAGCTGTCCAAAGAGGACTTGATGTAATTGTTATAGAAAGAAAAAACTACACTACTTATCACACATAGAGAGCTCATTAAATGGCATAGGATGTCTATGAAGCTTCATAACAACTTAAGAGGCCCTATTACTGGGCTCTCTTGACAGATACGGAAACCAAAGTTTAGAGAGATTACGTAGGTCAATGGTAAACCCACAAACGCGAAATAGCAAGACAAGGATGGGGACCCAGTTCTGTCTGATATCAAAGTGCACGTGTTTTATATTAACTGATGTTTCCCGCTGTGACTCTAACTGGGATCTATTTGAGGTGATGGAGATAGGAATTTAAAGACCAAAAAAGGAAGAGTCAAATCACAGATGCCTGAACTAGATATGTTCAATTTTTTAATGACAGTATAGTGAATTGATGGCTTATCTACTCCATTGTTTACATAAGTTAATGAAAATTTTGGAATGTGAGGTAAGTTCCCTGACCATACCCCAAGTAGATTGAATGTCTTCACTGATTGATGACTAGTGAGAAATCTACCCCCTATAGGATGAAAGGAGGGAAGTTTGATATTTAGGCTGAAGGAAAGGGAGAGTGAGATGTAATACAATAAAAAAGACAGAAGAATTAAATGTAAGAATGATGGAAAATAATATATTGCTCTATTTTTATTTTCCTTAGTGCTTTTATGTATATTATCTTGTTTCAAACTCAGTCTTTCTGAGGAGTAAGATCCACTCGCTATAAAAGGCACCAGTGCTTCAAAATAAGAAAAAACAAAAATTGCCATATATTACAAAACAGTAGAGCCATTATTGTCCATTTCATTGACCTGAAAGAGGTATAAAATATGAACGTCGTGCTTTTGTAGATTGCTAATGTCTCACAGTACTATCCTTAGATCGGTTGAAAATATAATTGTTTCCTATTGTCAAGTGTACCAAAAAATAAAATAACATCAGACTAGATAGGACGACCCCAGCGATAGCCATACAATAGCCTCAAACCATTTTGAAAGGGGGGAAAAAGTGCTTATGAATGTATGATTATATTTGTAAAGCATTATCTCTAAGATGTACAAGTTAATAATCATCCTTACAGTTTAAACAGCTTAATAGCTGACTTTGTACTGCATTGACAGTAGGTGTAAAGCTTAACCTGTAAAGTTTACAGTTTACCAAAAGCATAGGAAGTACAAGTGAGGAACACATTTGTACCATGTGAAAAATCTACCTGCTAAACATAATCATTTTGCCTTCTTGAAAATACTTTTAGTGCTGCATTGCAAATGACTTTACAACATTTCTGACCAAAATCTTTCAGTCGATTGGCTTTAAGTAGAATTAGTGGCTGCGCCTCCCTATATAATGGAAATTCCTGTTCCACTGCCAGCGCTCCATTAAGATGATTCAGGAGAAATTTAACCAACCATATAAAAACAAACAAACAAACAAACAAACAAAAAACAATGAAGATGATAAACTCCCACATAGTCTAGATTCTGTGTAAATTAAATATATGCAATTTTGTTTCTTAATTTTATTTTATTTTTATTTATTTATTTTTTTAAAGATTTTATTTATTTATTCAACAGAGATAGAGACAGCCAGCGAGAGAGGGAACACAAGCAGGGGGAGTGGGAGAGGAAGAAGCAGGCTCATAGAGGAGGAGCCTGATGTGGGGCTCGATCCCATAACGCCGGGATCACGCCCTGAGCCAAAGGCAGGTGCTTAACTGCTGTGCCACCCAGGCGCCCCTGTTTCTTAATTTTAAGTAATACTTTGGACTTAGAGAAAAGGAATGTTATATGAGAGCGATATTAGCTAACATGAGGAGTTACAAATGGTGAACTCTGGAGCCAGAATGTCCCACACTATCTGGGTTCAGATGCAGTTAAGGACTGTTTCTCTAGTCCTTAACTTTTTATAAGGCATCCTTTTTCATCTGTAGAATAGTTTATCAATAGTCCCTACATGATAGGATGAGGATTAAAGAAATTAATGCATGTGAGATACTACAACAGTGCCCAACACCTAATAACGGACCGTATCAGTGTTAACTGTGCTCCCACCACCACCCCCTTACTGGGTCCCTCTCTCTAGTTTATAAATCTATTTCCCTGTCTGGGTGATATTTTTTTCTGAGATTAATACCATTGAGGTGTAAATGTGAAAATATTGTAATAATTTGACTTAAAAAGTATAAACAAACAGGTATGGTAAGTTGCCCTCATGTTACTTAGAAGTTAGTAAAACTGGAAAAAAAAATAGAACTTAGGAAGGTGTGAAAAAGTGAAATAAATATACACACTAACAAGATTCCCATCCACCTTAATAATACCTGTTGAAATCTATCATCTATATGCATGCAGTTGTAATGTTTATACACATAACATTTATATCCTGCTTCGTCACTAATTATTTTTGTCAAATATGTTGTGTCAGATTCCTATAAGACTTCATAAATATATTTTAATAGCTTTACAGTATTACATCAAATGGCATATTCTGTTATTGTTGGATACATTGTTGGTTTTAATAATTAACAATTATAAATTTTGATCCAATAAAATAGTTCTATAGATTTTTCTTCTTTTGAATTATTTTCTTTTGATCAGCTATAAGTAGATTACTGGGTCCAAATGTATGGTTTACTTTTTTCTGACCCAACTTTTCTTTCAAAATTGAACTCATACTAATGTTACAGTTACAAAATAATATTTGATCTGTGTGAAAATGCAAGTGGAACAAAAATGTATGAAGTAAAAAATAACTAAAAAGCCTAATTTCCTATGGCTCAGTAATCACTCTATTTGCTGTATATTCTTCCAGATTTTTGTTTAATAATTTAGGATTATACCCTATAAAGTAGAGTCTATATACTGAATATATCAACCAGGTCTATTTTACTTGATATCTTGTGGATATCTGTTCATTACCACTAGTTATAATTGAGACACTTTAATGACTGAGTAGTATTTTTCTGCATGGTTATGCTATACTTTTTTTTTCCTAAATAACCCACCACCATTGGTCATTTAGGTTGTCTCCAAATTATTACTATTATGTTCAAAGAACCAAGTACATATGTGGTTTTTGTCACATTATTTTATTTTAATAAATTCTAAGAAATAAATTTGCTGAATAGAAATTGTGCACTTAGAATTTTAATTTTTTTTTTTTTTTTTTTTTTTTACCAAATTGCCCCTCAGAAATGTGCCCATTTGTTCTCCACAGTGTTTGGAGTCCCCCTCTCACAAGATTTGTTCACTCATTCTCAATCTGATTGGTCGTTTACAATTGCAATCTTGGATTACTGATACAGTAAAATATCTTTTCACCTGTCAAATATATTTTAAACTTTGTTTATGATGAATTTTGTTGTGTGATAATTTTTATTTTTATATTTTCATGTAAATGGACATATTTCAGTCTTTTATGATGTTTGGTCTTTTCTTTCCCCCAAACCTAAACTTATCCTACAATCAGGGAATGGAAATTGTGTTTTAAATTTTTCTTAAATTTTATACTTTAAATCCAAACATGTTAATGAAACTGGAATCTGTGTGTGTGTGTGTGTGTGTGTGTGTGTGTGTGTGTGTTGTTACGTAGGGGGAAAGCATATCACTGACTAATTTTTTACGGCTTTTCAATTACAATTTTATCATATGTGAGGTTACTACAAGGATTTCTATAATGTCTCTTTATCTATGTGTTTATTCTTGTTCTTTGCTATAATAAACAGGACCCTATTTGTTCTTTTTATTATTTTTTTTTATCCAAAGGGAAGAGGCACAGCATTATACTTATAAAAACTGCCCTATTTTCTTGCATTTTTTCCAAATAAAATACAGTATTAATTGGTTAAGGGTCACACCTCCAAAAGTGAAATTGTGATTGCATAGAGCAATAATCATTATTTTGGGAGAAAGCTTCCATTTTTATTGATTGGGTCTCCCCTCCCAGGAGCAACTTACACCTAATTGCTCATGTGTTCTTTTGACTTGTGATTAATTTTTTCTTTCTTTTGGTCCCCACATACCCGTTTTTTAGTTCTTTGGTTGAAAGCAATAAAACTCCTCTAACAGTTTCAAATCAATTAAACCTTTATAGGGTATCTCTATAAACAAAGTAAAATAATGGGTTCAGAAAGAACAGATGGCCAGAGTGGCTCTGGGATCTAGATGGCACATGGAATGGACATCTCCAGCTCCCCGCCATAAAACTGGGAGATTACTATATCAACAGGAGGAAGAGATAGTGAGTAGCCAAAACCAAAATATGGCCTCTATTTTAAACTCACTATTGTTATTATTAAAGTGAATAGAATGACAATTTTAACTTTTAATGATTAGCTGGTAAGTCCCAGTATAAAATAAATGATTTTTAAAATGTTCCTTTAATAAAATTTTCTATATTCTCTCAAAATTTGAATACTTTGTTACTTTTTTCTTGAATTCTCTAAGCATTCAAAAATATTTTATGTAGATAATGTTTTTTCTTCTTCATTTTAGATATTTTATTGTCTTATTATGTTCTAGAATATAACCCAATATAGTAATGATTGTCACACTTTTCCTGTTTCTAATTCTAATAGAAATGCCTCTAGTAGTTTACTGTTCAGTATCATTTATTATTATATATATTTTTTACCATGTTAAGAAATATTCTTTTAATCATTAGGCTGGCATTATTATTTTTTAATTAGGGTTGGATATTGAATTTTATGAAACACTTTTTGTGATCTGTTGAGATACGGTTGTTCTCCATTATTTATTTATTTTTTTAAAAGATTTTATTTATTTATTTAACAGAGATAGAGACAGCCAGCGAGAGAGGGAACACAAGCAGGGGGAGTGGGAGAGGAAGAAGCAGGCTCATAGCAGAGGAGCCTGATGTGGGGCTCGAACCCAGAACGCTGGGATCACGCCCTGAGCCGAAGGCAGACGCTTAACCGCTGTGCCACCCAGGCACCCCATCTCCATTATTTTTGAAATTAGATATTATTATCAGGTTTGCTTTTGTTGAATCATCCATGTGCTCTTGAAATAAAGCCTTCTCAGTCATGGTGTATTATTTTAATAAGAACACAGGACTTGCTCATATTTTATTGGTGTACGTAGATCAACAGTTTTATGTAAGCTTTACTCATAATTTTATCATAGCTGCCTTTGATAGTTTTAGTGTAGAATTTCATTTACTTTAGAATGTAAACTAAAAATAAGCTACTTTCTTCTTAAAATTTTTCCTTTAATAACTCCTTCTTGACTCTTGACATTTTGGACCAATAATCTTTTTGCTGTGGGAGCTGTTCTGTGCATGTAGGATTTTTAGTAATGTTCCTGGCCATGCCTTCTAGAGACCAGGAGAATATTCCCTCACCACCTCGCCCAGTGTGACAATCAAAAATATCTCCAGACATTGACAAATGTCCTGTGGCACCCCCAAAAATCACCCCCAATTAAAATCTACTGGTGTATGTTTTGGGAAAGCTTAATGTTTGTGGAAACTTCCCTACGAAACCATTGGAACCTGGCTCCTTTTGTGAATTGATATGGAATTGTTGGCAAGGTTTCCAATTTCTTTTTGAATGTTGTCTACCCAGTGGGGTAGTTAATATCACAATTTAAACACTTCCTATAATGTTCTCCAATGTTCTTTTCTCTGCACGTTCCCCTTTCTCATCTGCACATTCTTCTTGAGCAAGTTAATCATTTCCTATGGCTTCACATCATGCTGTTCATTATCGAATTCCAGATCTTTTTCCTCCTCTACAGAACTTCTAGTTTTCCAAATTAATATATCTATCTGTGTTATATATCTATACCTGGATGTCCCATAGGACCCTGACACACCGCATGTCTAAAATAGAGTTTACTGTCTGACCTCTTCCCAAGCCCCATCCTCTATTAGCTGTGGTACTCCATATACTTCATCACACATCACAGACTTAGGACTCAGACTAGATTCTGATTTTTTCCCTGTCTCACTTTGAATTAGCCCAAGGTCTGCAGATTCTTTTTTTTTTCCCCTAAAGATTTCATTTCTTTATTTAGAGAGAATGCATGCGCAGTGGGGAGGAGCAAAGGGGGCAGGAGAGAGAGTCCTAAGCAGACCTGCCCATGGGACTGAATTCCACAGCCCTGAGATCATGACCCAGCAGAAACCAAGAGTGGCATGCTTCACTGACCCCTCCACCCAAATACCCCCAGTTCTGCTGATTTTACATTCAAATATTACTTACATCTTCTATACACCAGATTCTTATCATTTCTACCTAGAGTATTTGGTGAAGAAATTTTAATTCAGAATTTCAAATACCATAATCCATATTTATTTATTGAATATTCTCCAACTCTTAAAAACATCATTGTTATAATAAGAAGGGGGGAGAAGACTAAAACTCAAGTCCTAACGACATAAGAGATCAGGAAATGTATTAACTCAGAGAATTGTCTATAGAAAGGAGCCACAAGTCTCTGTACTTTGCCTGTTCAGTTTGCTTTAGTTACTTTGTAGATAAAAATTGGCTAATTATCAATTTCTAGCTTTAAAATTAGAATACATATGTAATATATGGAGTGACTTAATCAAGGCTATAAAGGTATTTATAAAATGAAGCAAAAGGCTCTATTTAGCTAGGTAAATGTAGTAGGGACATAAAATTCCAAAATTTGGTAAAAAAATCCAAGTATAACTTATAGTTTAGGGCTCAAGTGAGCAACATGGAGGTTGATGGTAACTGAAAGAAAAGAACAATTGGAAATGTGGCACTCTGTGAATATTTTGTGAATGTAACTCCACACTAATATAAAAATTGTCATATGCTGCATTGTTAATTATATCACTAGTAAATATCAATTGAGACTAAAAATTCAAACTGTTACAGAACAAAGAATCACTTACCTACTATTTATATGGAAAAAAAATAAAAGTATGTGTGACTTACTTAACAGAAGCATGCAGAGCACTAACAGTTCCTGGGACCTGGATCTGACCTTGTCTGCAGACATACAGTTGCCATGGAGGGAACCAGAGCCCTGCACAGAGGCGGGCATATTAACCCAGCAGCTAGAGGGAGACAGTGACAAATGATGGAGCTTGTGTAAAAGGGAAACCTAACAGCAGGATTCATTCTAACAAACAAGCAATTTGCTGTCCATTTAAGGTCAGGAACGGCATCAGTTTAAAGTCTAAGTCTAAAGACCAGGTGCATGTTCTGGAATGGCAAGGTTCCAAGCAGGAGCTTCAGCTCAGCTAGAATCAAGGACCCAATCATCACAATAAAGGTTCAGGGAAAAGCTGAGTTATTGGAACACAGCTATGAGTCATTGCTGGAGTGACTTACGTTTTGTCTCAGTTAGCTGGAGCTCCAAGTATCCCTCTAGGATGTAGGGGAGTGTTGAGTCTGCAAGTGGTGTTCAAGGAATTCCAGCTGTGTAGAGAGCAGCACTTCAGGAGGGAGAATTCAACTTGACTGTGAATTCAATATAAGAAATGTAATGCAGTTGTTATCTTCATCATGATCAAAGAGGGTAGTCTAAAAATGCTGTATTGTGCTTAGTTCTGGATATAAAGTCTTGTGAAGGACAGTAACATCATGGTTTAGGAACAAATTTAATTGCCTAGGGTGCCAGGCATGTACTGTAAAGGAATAAAGTGGACCCACAACAAAAAGAAAGAAGGAAAAAAAAGAAGTCAGGAAGAGAGGGAAGTGAATGGGAGGGAGGGAGGGAGGCAGTGTGTGAAAGAGAGAGAAAGAAAGAGCAAGATGTTGAAATGGCAGCTGCCACTCAGCCTGCCTTGGGCAGTGACTGGTGAAGGGTGAGATGAACTGGGTACTTTGCATCCTGCTAAGGGGTGACCACTTTAGGGGCCTTTGATCTGGACACTTTCAAATATTTCCCAAAATGTGAGATGGATTTATTATTATGTGTATCATCTGAGTTTTAATCTTGGTAATTGATGTTTTTAACTATGTGTGGGCCAAGAAAAATATTCTGCAAGCATTGGCCACCAATCTGGAACTATGCCTCAAGGTAGCAGCTAGAAAAATGAAAGTCCTGACTCTTCCTCCCAAACGGAAAGCATAGGAATGTTTAGTCCAGACAAGTCATGAGACACACTTCAAATATGTCCAAGACTGTCACGTGGCAAAGATACTGTTTTTTATTCAAAAAGCAGAATTAGGAATAATGAAGGTGGTTTTTAATACAATGTAAAGATGAACTTTTTAACAATTAGAGCCAATCTGGTACACAAATCCCAAAGGGTCTTCTCCTCCAGGGCATGCTGTACCTGGTGGATTAAATCTATTGAAGGCGTGAAGGAAGCTTTGAACTGAATTGGGGAGTAAGATCTGGATGCCTTTCGAGAACACTGGAGCACATCAGTTTTCCATCCTTTGACGATTTATACCTTTAAGTTGGTTAATAACAGTACTATCCTGGGAATATAAAGAATTAGACTTTTTCAAATACGTATTTTCTACCACCATCTTATGTTTAATGTAGATGTGACAAGTAGGTGTGTTACTTTCAAACACAATGCTATCATTTTTAAGAAAGAATATTAACTATTTTTTTGCTTTGATTTTCTTTGATCATTTAATGATGAGTTTGCTCCTTGATCTTTTAAAGGTAGCTCATAAATGAGAAGCATCATGTAACTGTGGTAGAAACTACAAGCTTTGAAAGCTGATGTAAATGGGTTAAAATCATGAGTCTTCCACGTATTAGTTACGTGATTTAACTAATTTTTATGAGCCTTACTTTTCTCTTCTATAAATATTTAGTTTGATTTTCTAAACTATGTTTCCTTTTCACATTTATAACAGAATACAAGTATTACAACACAGGGTTGGATATGTTATGTGAATTAAACCACGTACAGTGACGGGCCCATATTTGCCCTAGAGTTTGCAATACACATTTAAAACTAATCCAAATTCACTTTCAAATAATACTATACTGACTGATGGGTAATGCAAGTACCTGTAACAGAGCATTCCCATTTTGTCCCTCCCATCCGTCATAACATTGCTGTCATTCGTTTCACTTATCCATAAACTATAATCACCGGATATGTTATTATTATTACTTTGAACAAACTGTTATCTATTAGATCAATTAATAATAGAAAATTTTTTTTTAAAAAATTGCCTTCATTTACTCCTTCTCTAACACTCTTTTCTTTCTTTATGTAGTTTTGAGTTTCTGACCTATATAATTTGTCTTTTCTTTGAAGAACTTCTTTTAACATTCCTTGCACGGTAAGTCTACCAACAGGGGGTCCCCAGTAGAAGACACTGCTGATAACTGTCACTGTTGTGACAAAAGTAGCTGTGGTTTTCCAGGCTGTTCCAGGAGAATGTTCTACCTGGAGAGAGGGTGGTGCCAAGTCTGCTTCTGGAAATGAAAATCGTAGGCACGTGACAGAAGAAGCAGATATCACCACGTGGCCTCTGATCTTCCTGGGGAAGGCTGGTGATCATGGTGTGTGTGTGGGAGGTCAACCTCTCTTCACACCTCTGTGATTTTGGGCTTAGAGGTGGTGGGATCCCTGACTCTGGCTACCATTGTCCTGGATCTTGCCAGGAGGCCTCACACTGCATCCTGCTCTGTGATATGCCCTGTGTGTTTCCCAATAAAGGAAGAAAGTGAGAAAAAAACAAACAAACAAAAGAAACCAAACCCCCAAATTCCCTTAAGTCTTGTTTGTCTGAGAAAGTATTTCTACTTCGCTTTTTTTTTTTTTTGATCTAAGAAAGTAATTTTTTAAAAGATTTTTTTTTTTTTAGAAAAGTTTTAGATCCACAGAAAAATTGAGGGGAGGGTACATAGATTTGCCAGGTAATCCCTGTCCATATACATGCATAGCCTCCCCCATTAACAACATCTCTCACCAGAGTGGTATATTTGTTACAAGTAATGAGCCTACCCTGACACACCAGAATCATCAAAATACCCTCTTCCACTTTTGAAGGATAATTTTTTTGAAAACAAAGTTTAAGTTGGCATTTTTTTTCTTTTCAATACCTTATAATAGTTCACTCCATTCACTTTTTGCTTGCATAGTCACAGTAGTTTCTGAAGCGATGTCCAAAGTTATTCTTATCCCTGTTCTTCTGTAGGTAATGCTCTTTATTCGTGGGCTTCTTTCAAGATTTTCTCTTTGGCTTTGATTTTTAAAAGTTGAACATGATGTGCTTAGGTATAGAATTTTGGTATTTATCTAGTTTGTTTGTTTGTTTGTTTTTGAGCTTCCTATATCTGTAATTTGGTGTTTGTCATTAATTTTAGAAAATTCTATTATAATTTAAAAAATTTCTTCAGCTCTTTTCTCTCTTTTTTCTCCTTCTGGTATTCCTATTATACATATTTTACACCTTTTGAACTCATGTCACAGTTATTTGATATTCTATTCCATGTTTTTTCCCCTTTCTCTTTGCATTTCAAGTTTTTATTGACATAGCTTCAAATTTACGAATTCTTTCTACAGCTGTGTCCAGTCTGCTGATGAGCCCATCAAAAGCATTCTTTATTTTTGTTTGTCTTTTTATTTCTAGCAATTCCTCTTGATTTTTTTCTTAGAATTTCCATCTCTCTGCTTACATTGCCTATCCGTTCATGCTGCATGTTGTCTGCCTTTACCAGTAAAGCCTTAACCATATTAATCATAATTATTTTAAATTCCCAAGGTGATCATTTAAAAATCTATTTGGTGGTTCCCCCGCCCCCCCCCCATCCAGGGTTTTGCTTTCCATGATTTCATTTTCCATGGATTTGTTTTCTGGGGTTTCAGTTACCTGTGGTCAACCATAGTCCAGAAGCAGACGATCCTTCATTCCAATGTACATTGTCAGAAGGTCAATAGTAACCGAACGCTCCATCACAATGCCGGTGTCATTCACCTCACTTCATCCCATTATGAAGGAATTTTACCAACCCACATCATCACAAGAAGAAGAAAAGTGAATACAGTATAGTATGATATTTTGAGAGAGAGAGCTACTATATTCAAATAACTTTTATTACAGTATATTGTTAGAATTGTTCTGTTTTATTGTTGTCAATTCCTTATTGTATCAAACTTATAAATTAAACTTTATCATAGGTATTTATGTATAGGAAAACATAGTATATATAGGGCTGTGTGTTATCCACAATTGCAAGCATCCAGTGGGGGTCTTGACATATATCTTCTGT
>NW_024425563.1:78977945-79337364 GCF_017311325.1 Ursus maritimus
GTCTTGACATATATCTTCTGTGAACGGGGGGGGGGGGGTATATCTGATTTTGGTCCTGATTTGGTCCTGACACATTTTGTCTCTACAGAATGTGTTTTTGCCTTGACCACGCCTTACTATTTTTTGTTAAAAGCCAGACATGACGGCCAAGTAAAAGGAAGTGAGGTAGATAGGCCTTTAGTGTGAGGTTTTATGTCTTTCTGGGTGTAGGGTATATTTATATTTGCTGTAGCTATGGTTTCAGAGGATAAAATTTTCTTTAGTGTCCATGTTTTTGCCTCCTGTGTTTTTTGGGTTTTCCTAGAGACACTTAACAGGGTCTGAGGTTTGAAGCTCTTTTAGCTGTTTTCCTGTTATTATGCAGGAGCCTTATTAATATGTTGGTAAAATGTGGGGGAGGGAAAGTGATCTATAGGACCGTGCTAAGGTCTCATTCTTTTGCGTCTGAGTTGGGTATTTCTCTTTCCAATGTCAAAAGCTAGCAGAGGCTTGAGTTGGGTTATTTCCTTTCTCCAATTTTGGATAAACTCTGGTAAACTCCAGTCAGTTAGGCTCCGGCAAAATAGTTTCCTTGGGCCAGACCTGGTTGAGAACAGAGAGCTCTGGGCATATTTCAAAATGGTTGCTTTCCCCATCCCTCTGTTGGAAACACGAAGTAATTTTTTTTTTTTTTAAATCTTCACAATTAGAATTTGTTAAGGCAACTGGAAGTAAAAATCATGAAAGTGAGCTTCCCATGCCCCTCACCCCTGAGAATGGGGCCACCTCTGAGTTTTTAACTCTTCTGTGCCTCCCCCAGTTCCTCAATTGTACTTTAAAGTCTTGATGCTGATTCTGGTTCCAGTTGTAGGCTTCTGCTCCTGTGCTTCTGCTTCAGATAAGTAGGGATTCTTTGTGTTTGCCTGTCCGTCTGTCAGTTTTTGGGGTAGCGGTTAGACCTGTGTCCTGAATTCTTCGGTATATAAAAAGAATTTTGACTTGCAGTTTATTCAGCATTTCCCATGTCTGGATGGGAGTGATGATTTCCAAGCTCTTGGCGTGCTGTACCAAAAATCAGAAGTCAACTGGCCCAGAGAAAATACTCAATAAATATTTTGTCTCTTCTCATATATTTTATTGATTGAGATTGATTAATTGATTGATTGATTGATATTGAAAGTGTAGCTCTTTTTTGCCTTAAAAAAGACTATTCTATTCGGTATAGCTTTGTAAAAAAAGAAAATTTAGATATGTGTAACAAATCACAATTAGATGCATTTTTGCTTCACATGTATTAAAATGTGTATTTTGTTATTAAAATAATGAAGTAAAAATGCACACACGCAGGTTGTTTGTGTGGGAATTCTTGATCTTCACTCATCGGAATGTGTTTCAGTATGTGAATAACACCATTAGTACAATTAGTGCCTGCATAAGCTAAATCAGAAGCTAAAATTCAATATACAAAAGCTATTGTTTCATGAAGGAAAGTTCCTTTGCCAAAGAGGAAGATCTTTGTAGATCTTCCAAACACAAGTGTGTGCTCCGTCACATTTCCCCCCCTCACCTAATTGGAAGAGTGCAGGAAAGTTCTTTTTATTTTGCTTATATTTCCTATTCATTTTCTCTGAGTTTCCTCTCTATAATCGGTGACATACCTTTACTTCTCATCTGAGAGTTGTGTTTCCCAATTCTGAGGTATTATCCAAAGTCTAAATTCTCAGATCAGAGTTAAAAAAAAGCTCAAAAAACAAAAAACAAAACCAAAAACCAACCAAACAAAAAATAAAACAAAAAGTAGATCCCTAAATCTCGCTTGGTGAAAAGCAGCAGCAGGTGCTGTGCTCAGAGCTAAAACCACTCTTCTCTTGAGGAGTTGCAGGTTCTGTCTCTGATCTCTTGATGCCTCATTTCTGCCTAATCAATAAGCACGGCTTCTATTGATGTGTGGTTCCAATAAAACCAGATCATTGTGTGTGCACTCAAAACTGCTATTATATGTCAAGTATCTGTAGCATAGGATTGTGCCTGGATTGATAGTTCTTCTAAGCTGAAAACACTAAATTTCTTCACCATTAAACCTCTTCGCACTTTGCAAGCATCCATTTCATTGATGGAAGCCTGCCAGTTTAAAGTATTTTATTTGACCTCCTACAGTTCACCAAAATGGTATAAAATTGTTTCCAAAATAATCTATTTTTGTCTCCTTCATACTGGTAGGGTGAAAATATGTCCTCTCTTTAAATTCTGCCCATGTCCTGACAATAAATTGTCCTCCTTATTTGGGGGCTGTCAGTTTTGTTTAAGGAATGTGGTAGGAAAACAGGCTGTGCTAATCCAATGTACCTTTCTGGTAGAAAGTCTCCTGAGGCATCTGTTCTAAGACCAAGGAAACATTTGAAGGCTTTAAATCTGATTTTTCAGACAGCTGTACTAATTTAACTAAAAGGGCTACAGGAGGGGATGGAGAAAAAAAATCTATAAGGTGTTTGCTTGACATTTGAAAAAGAAATTGGATATTTTTTTCCTAGCCTCATATAGCAACACATAACATGAATTATAACAATGTTTCCAGATTCAATAGGAATAGATGTAAGCACTGGAGAGTTTATCTCTAGATTTATAAGAGCAAATGAATATTAATTTGCATATTTATTGCACACATGTATATACTGGTGTGAACAATATATACTTATCTATGGATGCATTACATATACATACCAAATGCAACCATTTAATTTTTGATTGACAAATGGTCTCAAAAAACTCCCTTGAAAAATACAGATAAGTAAACAGATAATTTGGTTTAATATTTAAATAAAACCAGAAGTTGATTAAGTTTTCAAAATATGAAAACATTTCAACAGAAATTGAACAATGCAGCTAATTAATACATAGGTGCTTACAAATATTTTTTACCAATCATATAGTTGACATAGAAATAAATTATTTATTTTTTTCTTTTCATAAAAATGTGTTGCACCAGGAGAATTGACCATACGGTATGAGATTACTTGCCTTAGTATGTGGAGCAGAGGAAAGAATAAATTATGGAAAGAGAGAGAGAGAAGAGGAAGCAGGAGTAAGGAGAGGAGGAAATAGAAGAAAACAGAAAACTATACAATTCATAATGAGAGAAAGAATTTCTGAGGCTTTTGTGGGATTTAGTCATTGGATTCTCACTTTTTGGATGAACTGTGTGATCCAATGTTTTCCCACTACTTTCCTTCAGTGGAATAATTAATTTCACCTGGATCATTGCCACCTCAATCCTATGATAGGTCAAGGAGGGCCTCAAAGTCCTGGGAGAGGCAAGCTAGGATTTTAATAGGGCCAGGCTTAAGGTTCTGGAGCAATGGACTAGAACAAAGATAATCTGTAATCAAGGGGGTCACAACTGCCATTGTGACTTTATTAAAAATACATCTTAATAATCCAAATCAATTGACCAAAGATACATATTTTCCTTTAATTTTTTTTCAATTAAGAATTTTTTTTTTAAGATGCAGTTAGAATTCAGGGACTTATTAACAGTCCTGAATGAGGACTATTTTGACAGAAAAAAAGTTGCCCAAATATGGAGTCAAGGAGAAACTTCATCTAATAATAAAACATAAGAATTTCCATAAAAGGGTTAGATGTAAAATAGTAGACATCATAGGTATTACATAATATCAGAATACCAGCAAAATATCAGCAAAAGGATCCCAACTGGGTACTATGTACTTTGTAATCACTAATCTCATCCACTTTTTCAAGTACATATTTGATTTGCAAACATATGTGTGCATTGTATTTCTCTGCAAATAAGAAAAAGAAAATTAGTATTAATTGGACATATGTCATCTCATTAAATCCAAACAGCAACTCTACCTGGTTGGTATTATCGTTATCGCCGATTTTCTGCAGAGGAACCTACAGAAATGGCTTCTAGGGTAGTGGGATTCCAAGGTCTGCACCATCTGGCTGCAGGTTTTTATTTCCATTGCACCAGGTGAGAAACACTACATTGGAGAGAAAAGATTTTAGGATATTTACTTTTCATTCTACATAATTCCAAAAAAAGTAAACACACAAAGAAGGTTTTAAAGGAATTTTTATTGTATGGGGGAGTACAGATCAGTCCAATATGCCCAATAAATTCTTTTAAATAGGCTGCTCCATAGCCACAGACATAGGTCACTTTATCAGACAATTACCTGACTGTCCAACAAAACCACCTTCTTAAACATTCCAATATGTTGTTAAGAAAAAGATATGAAGTGTGATGTTAAGTATTAAAATACTTAAAAGCATGCCTGCATTTCTTTGGTGAATGGACGTGCCATTAATGAAGGTATATAAACTTCAGAAAATAAGAGCAGAGTGTGTGAGGAGAGATTTACTTCAAGTGAAATCCTCTGCCCTCAAAGGGTTAAATGTTAACAAAGTTAAAAAGCAGAAATCAGGCTCCTATTAGTCTTGAACACTAATCTTGTTGACGGCTGAAGTGTTTCCTTATTTTATCCATATTTATTATATTGAAGGTGGGTTATATGGTGGTGACTAATGACCAAACATCTGGACCTAGTGACCCTTAAAATTCTCCAGCCATTGCTGTTCACAATTAAATACCACATGAACTAAAATGATATTTTGGCTTGACCAGGACAAATTAGTGTGGCAAAGCTAAAGAAATAGCCTTGCCTTTAGTCTTGAAGAAATCATAGCCTACAGACATTTTAAAATAAAAAATCTGAAATTTTTTATAGGACTTGCATGTCTCATCATCATTATAGAACTAAGAAAACAAAATGAATATTTTCAGAAGAAAATGAGCATTTTGGTGGGTTTATCATTGTGTATGAAGAACACTTCTTTTCAGAAGTTTTACCTCCCAGAATTTTGATTGAGCTGTGGAAAATGGGATTACTTCAGGTTAAATAATTGGCAAACCTCATTTCCAGCGTAATTAATTTTATCTGAGGACAGATAACTAAAGGGAAGAGAAGGCAAATGTCACCATCGTCATAAGAATTATTCATGAAAGGTAGATGAGTTTGTCTTTTCCCAGATTTCTACAGAAAATAGTCAGGAGAGGCAACACAGAATGATAATGGCCAGCACAATAAAGATGGGATTGCCAGAAACACAAAAGAGGAGCTGAGTTACAAAGAATATCTGAAGTTGTGTAAGTATCCAAGGGAAGGGCCTCAAAGAAAGTCTATTACGAAGTTTGTCTCTTTTTGTCACCTCTGGCCAAGGGAGCAGATAGGGTGCTCTGGGGAAATGTTGGCAAAGGGGAGGAGCTCAACTCCTCCCAATGAGTCCATGAAAGATGAAGCCTTCATGATTTGACTTTGAATTAAATTCAAATATATCTTCAATTAGATGAGAAGAGACCTCTAAGTAGTATAAAACCTTTGATTAGGGGCGCCTGGGTGGCACAGCGGTTAAGCGTCTGCCTTCGGCTCAGGGCGTGATCCCGCCGTTGTGGGATCGAGCCCCACATCAGGCTCCTTCGCTATGAGCCTGCTTCTTCCTCTCCCATTCCCCCTGCTTGTGTTTGCTCTCTCGCTGGCTGTCTCTATCTCTGTCGAATAAATAAATAAAATCTTTAAAAAAAAAAACAAAAAAAAAAACCTTTGATTAAAAAAAAAAAGATCAGAGACCAAATCCACCCACATGTCAACACACAGCTTCTACTGATGAACCCATGTCTTCTATCTAAAATAAGAGCACACAAATACACACAGGACACAAACTAGCAATAATTGGTCTTCAACTACATGACAATCTGAGGTGAACACTTCAAAGTCTTAGATGGAAGTTAAAGAATCATGGGGTGTTCATATAAACTATATCTAGGGGAAAAATATTCAGACAAAACCACCCACATTAAATATGAGAAAGATGAAAAGAAAGACTCTGATCACTATGAAAAGAGATGCCACAACATTTTTCAGAACATAAAATGCAATATAAGATTAAATCCTTTTCTTATAGAATTTATACAAGATATGGAAAAATATTTTCTTAAAAAATACTTAGAAATCTAGAAGAAATATGTTAAGAAACATGAAACCAGTGAAACAAAAAAAATATCAAATGAGATCAAAGATGAGATAATGAAACATCAGAGTGCTTTGAATGTTAGAGACTGTGCAACCAAGGAAATAAATTGAAAATCAAAACCATATCATCACAGAATTAACAAATAAGGCACTATTAGGAAATAATAAAATATGCATATGTAAAACCTAAAATGTCATAAAAAGACAATGTTTTTAAGGTAGTTAGATAAAAGATGGTTTTGGGGGAAGGGTCCAGAATTAACACTAAGCTTACAGAAAACTAATGTTCCTGAACTAGAAAATGAATCATTAAGTAGGAAATAAGCAAACAATCAAATATATAAAACAAGAATGACAGATTCTCAAAGATAAATCTATAGGAATTCAGTAGAATTAAGACAGTAACTCAAGAAATCTTATATCACAAGATGAATCAAGTGGACAAACAAAAAGATATAGATGTATTAATTAAGGTTGATTCAAATATATGTGTGAATAAATACCATGGCACTGGAACAAAACTTCTCAAGTTATTTTAGAATATTTCAAAAAAATGGTTTATTTTAGACACATTCCAAAATGTGATATAGAATAAATAACACCAATGAAATAACAGTATCCAGCACAAATACACATATACACACACATATTTACACATATTTGTGTGGGCATATGTATATATGTATGTAAATGTATTTAATATTTGGGACAGAAAATATAAAAAATAAAACCATTACTTATGAAATATATGATATGTTAGTCTCCATACAGTACATCATTAGTTTTTGATGTAGTGTTCCATGATTCATTGTTTGCATATAACACCCAGTGCTCCATGCAATACATGCCCTTCTTTAATACCCTTCACTGGGCTAGCCTACTCCCCCACCCCCTCCCCTCTAAAACCCTCAGTTTGTTTCCTGGAGTCCATAGTCTCTCGTGGATCATTTCCTCCTCTGTTACCCCCGAAAAGCCACTTTTTAGATACATTTACAATAAAGAAATGAAATAAGAAAACAGGATTAAACAATTGTAGAAAACAGAAGTAACAAGGTACAGACAACAGGCATTTTAAACAGTTTTTTGCAAAAGTGTTGGTAAATAAATGTAAAAATGCAGAAAGACATATATTTTCTATAATAAAAACCAATAGACATAGAAAAGCTAAAAGAAAGAAAAAGAAGAAACCAAATTAACAAATAAATGATCCTAGTGTAGAGAGAAACACTGAACAAACCATTCACCATGGGAAAATGGCCACAGAATCATGAGTTAATACTCTTTGCAAAGTGTCAGGCTCAGACAATTTCCCAAGTAGCTTTTCTTTTCAGTTCTTGAAAGAACTGACAGCGATGTTCTTATTTATTGTTTTCCATAACATAGAGACAAGAATATAACTCAGCATCACTCTGGCTATAAATCCATATACAAAAATGTAGATTAAAAAAATCAAAGAAAAATTTTGGATGTATGACTGTGTTTTATAATTTCTCCCATAATCCACTCTGTTTTCAAATGGCAGAATCACTTCTAAAGTATCCCTTAAGGTCAGCTGCCCTAATTCTTGACTTTAAGGTACAGCAGAAATTCAGGAGCTCTAATTATTTTTCACAGCCCATGGCATTTCTTTCCAACACAAGCCAGCTCAAATTTATAACATCAAAAAAACCCAACCAACCAACCAAACAAACAAAAAAACAACCCAAATAAGTCCCTTTTCCTTCTAGTAGTTTGCATTTAGAAGTTACACACACGTGTGCGCGCACACACACACCACTATGTATGAATATGTGAAACTGATAATTCTTGCATCAAGTTCCAAAGTCAATAAGTCAAATCAACAAATGCTTGTTCAGTACTCATCCCTCCCTGTCTGAGTAGTTTTCAATCTGTAGAGAACTAACTGGAGAACTTTTAGAAACAATATATCCTCAAAAGTTATTTTCACTGTAGAGATTGTAAATAACATAGGAATTGAGATAAAAGAAATTTCAAGTTATCAAAAGAGGTCAATATCTTTATTGGGAGGAAATAATAAATTTCCAAAATTTTAAGTAACTGTCCCAAAGTAACTTTATTTTGATCAGGTAGTAAATCACACATGCAGAACAGCTCGGTGGTAAGAAAAGCAAAAATTGTTCATGGGAAATAATTCCCAATTTTTGAAATGAAGTTATATTTTTCTCAATAAATGAGTTAAGCAGACTCCATTTGTTGATAAGCATCATATGGGAGAATGGAGTGGTTTGCCATAGTCAGAAAGTAAATCAATCATAGGTTTGGAAATAGAATCCACATGTGCAGACTTGTGGAGCTGGCTAAGCCACCGGCCAACACTCTCTCATCACACTAGATTAGCTCCGCTCCTGTCCAGAAGACGACTGTTAATGGTGAGTCTGATTAGACCATGAAACCCAATCCCAAGGGAACTGACAGAGGCACCATCTCATGTGCCATTTAAAATAACTTTAGAACCTGGAGGATATCTTTTGGTGTTAAGAAGTAAATAAAGGGCTTGCTTATCCCAAGATATTTACTAAATCCACCCAACCTGAGTAAGCCACATTAAGGATTTTTTTTTTTTTTTTTTTGAGAAATTGTGACCCATGATGTTCCGGCATATGCACTACCATAATTTGAAAATAGTTAAGTTTTACTTGGGAGATTTTTGTTTGTTTTGGTAGAATGGAATCAAAGTGTTGATATACTGGGACTCTAGAAAGAGGTGTATTTTTATTGTATTCCTGGGCTATATTTCATTTATTTATTTATTTATTTTCATTCATTCATTCTTTACTTCCTTAATCAGTAAACAAGTTGAGTGCCCATTTTGTTCCCAGTAGTGTCATAAAATGGAAGAGGCAATTTCTACATCACAGTATAGTGACAGAGACAGACATGACATATTAATACGGGCTCTTCCAGTTGAAAATGATGAAAACAACCCAAACAAAAATGTGCATTAGCAAGAATAGCTGAAATATCTGGGTTTATGAATGGTGTCAGCTGAAGCTAAATCTAGATGCTAAAATAATTATCTTTAGGGTTCATCCTCTTTGTCTTGACCTCTTGGTTGTTCTTTACTCCTTACTAGCTTCACTCGCATATTTACATGATGCTTAACAGCCGTGATCTTAGAAAAGAGACACTTCCTTTCCAAGTGTCCATGTCAATTTCAGAGTGGAATCTGGTTTTTACCACTTGGGTCCTTTGTTTTCCCTAAGTTATTCAGTGCAGCCAGGGAAATTTAGTATATGATTGGCTTTGATCTGGGTTGTGTGTCTATCCTGCAAGCAAGAGAGTGGATGCAGTTCCCCCTGAAGCACAGGGACTAGAGTGGGTAGAAATAATTTTTCAAAAATTGGCTAGAAAGATAAAAGATGCCCATTATGGATACTTAAAAGGGTGTGTATGTAACATAGGAATCATTGTAGAAACAGAGGTGAGTTTAATCAAAGAACAAAGGAAGTGATGTTCAATACTCTAGAAGGTTGGGAAGGGTCAAGGGTGGCTTAAGAGAGTAAGTAAATTTTGGCCTAAGTTTTGAAGTATAAATAAAATGTTTAATTTTGGGACCAAAGTAGTGAGACACGGCAGCAAGAAGGGAGACCTTGAGTAGAAGTATAAAGACACAAAACAACTGAGAAGTTATTTGTCATGGACTCATCAAGTGCTAAACTTTAATCCACAGGCAGATCAATCACTATACAACTATGTCTAGATCATAGCAATTGTTCAATAGAAGTTTGTTGAGTGACTAAAAGTTGAACAATTTCCAAATCAAATTGGAAAGAATTAAGAGTGGAATTAAGGAGGAGTAGGATAAACATTTTTCTCCTTTGAACAATAGCCAAGTACACTGATGTTTTCTGCAAAATTGAAAGGTAGGACTTGGCAGAATTTGAGGTTTAGTGATAGCACTTTCATTGCTAGACAAGCTTCTAGAAGAAAATGTGGATAACATAAGCTAATCTCTTACTTGTATCTTCAACATCTAACAAGACATTTAGGTATAGTTTTCTACTTGAAAGGAAACAATCATTTCAGATGACGCAGAATGCTAGTAAAGTCTAGAAGCTGTTCAGTGCTCAAACATTCACTTCTTTATCTACCAAGTTAATTTTTGGTTCAATTAGAATTTTTTGCCAATGTTCTGAAGTCTTTTGACCGTAGACTTTTACTGTCTTATCTCTTTTCCCCATCATCTCCTTAACTATTTCTAATTCTCTGTCAAGTCCCGAAGTTCATTAATGTGGTCCTAGGAGAAATGTCCTTGCCATAATGGAGACTCTAGGTTATGCTCCTTGAAGGCAGGTAGCAAAGCCTTACTTTTCATTGCTGGAAGAGATTTTAAATAATTCATGTGTTTCCAATTGGAAAATTCATGGAAACTAAGTAAGTGTTGTCTTTGCTTGTATTATCCTCCTATTACCAAGACACCTTGCCCTAATCTTACCTTACCACCATGGGTGAGGAAGGGAAGGAACAAGAATAAGGAGGAAGAGTATTCTGACCTCTTGCATTTCAAGATTAAGCAATTTGTTTTTCCAAGAATGCTGTGGTGAATTAAGAACACATTTTCTTCAATATTTTTTAGTCATTTCCTATTCCATCATACATGTGTATATTCTCCTAATAAAATTATACTATTATTTACTTATTTATTTATTTTAAAGATTTATTTATTTATTTGGGAGAAAAAGAGACAGAGAGCAAGTGCACAAGCACGAGGGGCCAAGGGAGATGGAGAGAATCCCAAGCGGACCTCGCGCTGAGTGCAAGCCAGTCGCAGGGCTTGATCTCACGACTCTGAGATCACGACCTGAGTGGAAACCAAGAGTCTGGCGCTTAACCCTCTGTGTCACCCTGGCACCCCAATTATACTATTATTTAACCTCTATTTTAAAAACAACTAATTTAAAAGCTGTCCCCTATTATTAGACATTTCCCAATATTCCATTAAAACTAATATGAGCTTAATACATCAAGTATTTTCTCTTTGAGCCTATGCATAGAATGAGGAAATGGACTAAATAAATAAATAAATAAAATTCCTGAATCCTTTGCTTGGACCAGGCAAATGCTCTGTTAGATAATCAGCTATCTCAAGTCTCTAGGCAGGCAATACATGAAAAGAAAGAGAAAGAGCAAGAAGATACACAAGTGCTTGGAATTAATAGTGTCCTTCACAAGTTGAAGTATAAAAACCAGTGTACAAGGCAATATGCCCTGTGATTATGGCATTGAGATTAAAATGAATCCGAAATATAAGTGATTTCCATTTTCACCATTTGTTTTTACTAGTTTTTACTTGGGAAAAATCAGTTAACTTAGCTGAAATTCATTTTCTTTATCAGTAAAATAGGGATAAATTATCAGGGCAATTGTGAGGATTAAATGGGAAAATGTATATAGAATACACAGCATTGGATCTTACATTAGAAATAGGTGCTCTGTAAATGATATGATAATCTGAGCACTCTGCCTTTAAGGAACAGATTAGATCCCTGGTTATAACAAAATCAAATGAAGTTCATGATGTATGTAAATAAAATGTTGGTTAGAGGAAGTTACTCAATGGTAGATCCTTTGAGAAGGCACTTCAGTGGCGATGTTCTTGTACCTAAGTCCGGGGGACAGGGGATGAGGATATGAACTGTTCAGTCAAAAACTGTTTGATGTGGCGGTAAACACATTTCGTTGTCCTAGCTAAGTCTAGTACACATTACATAGTCCTTTACTCATTCCCAAATGCAGCAGAATTATCCGAGGTGCTTTTAAAATACGATTCCCATACCTTACTCGGAATCTCCAGAATACGGTTAGATAATCCATATTTTTAGCTTATGATCTAGATATGCACCCCAGTTTAGATGATGGGGGTAATTCTCTTTGATTTTGTGCTTATCACTTCAAGTTATGGTAGGGATCCTCATGCCAGTCTACAACAGAAAGAGAATGAGTTGGTCAGATGGGCAATGTTTTCAGTTTCTAATACAACTGCGTTTCTTGTTGTAAATTGGTAATTGTCATTCTGACTTATCCAGAGGTGCTACAAACTTGATTAATATATTTGCTGTAGACTACTTGTGATATGGTGACCAAATAAACTTTCTACACTTTTTATTACAAAAAAGCAGATAATCCCTTTAGGGAACTGTCAAACTGTGAAGCCTCTTAGAAAGGCACGTAACTGGCAGAACCCAATCTTACCACAGCTGCCTTCTTTTCAAAGATCAGTGGTGCTGGCCCTGGTACCTCTATGTCCTGTGTTTATGTACACACATCATACATTTAGTTAGAGTCACCTCTATTAGAGTCTACAGGGCTGATCTCATTCTGTGATTAATTTCCTTCGCAAAATCTTGTAAGGGAATTTCCGAAATGAATGTTCTTGGATGATTATTACAGGATATGCTGCCTTCTCTTTGTCCCTAAAGTGTTCTCTGTGTGGTAGCAGAGTGGTCAGCTGAGAAGTAGACTGTGTCACGGGCTTAGCTTCACTGCATCAGATCTCGGTGATCTGGTCAGAGCCTCCACATATACATTGCCTTACTTAGAAGAAAAAGAGGAATTATTATCTCACTTGCTGTTTTTTTTCCAACGAGGGACTCAAGACCATAAAATAATACTTAAAAATAATCCTGCTGCATCAGCAAGCAATCCCTGTGTTGTCAGCGCAAGGCTTTGGTGGACACGTGATCGTACAGCCTGGTGGGGTAAGTTCAGCATCTTGCACTGACCACTGTAAGCAAGTCTCATAGTTTGTCTTCACCCCTGAACCCCTGAGAGACTAGGTTTATTTCGAGGACGGTATCACTCCCTTCTTTTTTCCCCCAAGAAAAGACCATTGCTCTTGTGTTTAATCAAAACCAGGCTCTTCTCTGCATGGCAAAACCAACTCTAGAAACTATCAAAATATAGAGATTATATCACTGGAAATACATTTTTGCCATAACTTCTTGTTAAGTTCCCTAAATTAACTTTGGTCTTTCTGGTCTGACAACACATGAAGTTAAACTTCCCCCACCCAGTGCTTCTTGCTGAAGGGGTCAAGTCTCAGTCCTGTGTTGTCTCATCCCAGTTAAAGAATGAAACTATTTTTAAAAATAAGGCCTTTAAGAAGGCCTCTCCCATAAGCATGTCAGGTGCCTAGCGGCAGGCTGCCAGCTAGCCCAGAGCAGCAGAGCAAAGCGGCATTCAAGCTGAGCTAAAATTTCTTTTCCTTTTAAAACTTGCTCTAATGTTCAGTTTAATATGTTTTGGGAAGTGTCCCAAACAAAATGACTTTCGCTTAGACCTGTCCTCTTTTAAGTGAGACCTGAGTGGAGACTGTTATAAACCAGCTGATAGGAAGCTGAGATGATGCATCTTGCCCACTGTGCAGTCACGTGTAGGCAGCACACCTGGTCCCTGCTTCACTGTCTCGAGCGAACGCAGTTTAAGTTGTGATTAGTAGAGTAAAGTACAGGAGGTATAAAGAGAAAATTAATTCAAATCTGTGGCATTTTATGTTAGTGTGCACAGAGTTTGCATTTATAAACTGTGATTTCATTAGAAGAAAAGAGGGGCTCTTCAGAGCAGCATCATTGCATCTTTCAGCCCTAAGGAGGAAAGAGTGTGTTGTGTGCACATACGCTCATGCCCTTAACCTCCCACTCCCAGGTCAATGCCAAGCATGGTAGGGGTGTTGAACAGTTCTCCTAGGTCATCTGCTGTCTTTACATGTTACATTGATCCTGACAACCGAATGAGGAGGGCATTTTAGCTCTTTTATTTTTATTTTTTATTTTTATTTTTTAAAAGATTTATTTATTTATTTGAGAGAAAGAGGGAAGGAGTGCGCAAGTGGGAGGGGAAGGGAGAGGGAGAGAGATTCTCAAGCAGACTCTGCACTGAGCACAGAGCCTGATGCGGGGCTGGATCTCACAACCCTGAAGTCATGACCTGAGCTGAAACCAAGAGCTGGTCACTTAACTGCCACACAGGCATTCCCTTGGGGAAAAAAAAATTTTTTTTGTTTTATATATACAGAGAGAGAGAGCACATGAGTGTGGTGGTGGGGGGGGGGTTGCTGAGGGCAAGAATCTTAAGGAGGCTTCACACCCAGTGTGGAGCCCAACATGGGGCTTGATCTCAATACCCCATGATGATGACCTGAGACAAAATCAAGAGTCAAGGCTTAACCTACTGAGCCATCCAGGCACCCCTAGCCCTATTTCACAGATAAGGCAAAGGGAAATGAAATGACTTGTCCTGGAAGTTGAGCTGATATTTGACTAACTCAGCCTTACTCCGTTGTATATACACTTTCTATCTTATCTCTAAACATACTAAAGACCAAACCTCTGAAGTTAATAAATATTTTACAAGGAGAATCCAATGTGCCAAACTGTGGAATACAGGAAATCTAGTCTTTTCTCTTCAAGGTTGTTGATATTAGGATGTTTGCAAACGATTTGCACAGTATCTTTATGATAGATATTACAACACAAAACAGGATTATTTCCCTCAGAATGTGAATGAATAGAGGAAAATGATATTACTAATTTTCAGATGAATAAACATATACTTGTGTATCTTATTGATTAAATATGGAAATGCCTGCAGGAAGGTCACAGGTTTGGGAAAATTGAAGCAAAATTTCTTACAATGGAGTATCTATTTTTCCATTATTAAAATATTTATATAAATGTCAATTGAATACAGGTGCAGTTTATAATTTCTCTATTCATAAAATGAACTGGGTACTCAAATGCACAGGCATATAGTGAAAGAAAAGAACACGTTGTAGATCTTTCAAACCATTTCTAATATTGAATTCTTTTTGGTATAATTCAAATTTTATATTTCCATTTTTAATCTTCATGATTCTAATAATCAACAAAAATTAAAACTAAATTTAAAAATATCTTTACAAGTTCATTTGCAACAAATATGAAGACCATCTAGTTATTTTCTACTATACCTGCCAAAGCAGGCACCTGGTGTTTCCCTACCTGTTCCTCTGATACTGCCTTGATGATGGGGCTCAAACACTACTTAAATACACAGCAGGTGACAACTGGGAGAGGAAAAGGCGAGCTGACAGTAGATCAGGATCAGCCGTGTGGTTTCACTGTCTTATTTTCGAAGAACACAGGGTATTTATCTATTTGTTTGAGGCTCTAGACATCTGTTAACTCTATTTTTATCCAACTTTCTTTTGTCTTAAAATGCAAACTTTCTATTATTTGAAAACAATTTTTAAAACTTAATAAAATCAAGACTTTTTGAATTAAAAATGTTTAATTCAGAATGTGCCCTGATTTCTTAATTTCATTATCCATTCTACTAATGAATTCATCCCATATTGCAAAAACATTTGTGATTCTCTCATTAAAAAGTAATAGAAGGGTGCCTGGGTGGCTCAGTGGGTTGAGTATCTGACACTTGGTTTTGGTCATGATCTCAGGGTCCTCTCAGTGAACAGTTTACTTGCCCCTCTCTCTCTGCTCCTCCCCCCACTCTCTCTCTCTCTCTCTCTCTCAAATAAATAAATAAAACTTAAAAAAAAGTAATAGGAGATACAACTTGAGGGCTATTACTAAATAATAATAGTTACCAAATACTCAAAGTACATTACCTAATTTAAAGGTCACAAGAGTCTAGTAAGGCAAATATTATTATCACAAGTTTACATTGAGGGAACTGAAGTTCAGAGATGACATACGCTTAAAAAGACTGACATCAATGTGACTTGCCCAAGGCCACTGAGGCAGAGTTGGGACAAAAATAAACTTAAAAAAAATTGATTCGGTGCTTTCTTTCCTACAGAATTATAGAGAAGATCTAAAATACTTAAAAGTCAAGAAATAAGAAAATATCAATAACTGGATCTAGCCTAGAGATTTAAAAAAATGGAATAAATACACTATGAACTTAAAAATATAAAATGGAATTTCCAAGGCTTAAATGGTAAAAAAAAAAAAAAAAAAAAAAAAAAAAAAACTTTAAAAATGCATCAAATATGTGGAAAAAAAAAAAAAAAAAAAAAAAATCTTTGAAGATGCATCACATATAGTGGAGAGAAAAAGGACAATAAAATCTTCACATTTTTAGTGCCACCAATTCCTTTTATAACACTGACCTTCAAGGTGAAGAAGGTCTCTGTTGTGATTGTACAACAGTTCAAATGGCTGAAAACTATCTTTTTTTGTTTGTTTGTTTCTCGCTCTCTGTGTTCCATCTCCCTGTGTCCTGCCAGATATTGATAAAAGATGATGAACAGGACTGTCCCCAACTCCAGACTAATGACACTATCTTCAGTATCCTGGACCTGAGGATTGTGGAAAGCAAAGAGTCCAGATAGAGGAGAGAAGAGACACAGCAGAATTCAAATATCAGAGAGGAAGGGCTAAGAAATAGGGTTGAAGTGTTAAAGTGGTAAAGTAAGGAGGGGTCATAGGACACTTGCTGGGGATTGAGAAGGACTTCATCTTGTTCTTTCCCCCATGGTTTATTCTACTTCTCAATACTACTCTTGGCCTCTTGCTTTTCCTTTTCATTCCCCTTCTCTACTGTATCAGGAGAACTGTGGAATGCTATGATTGCTCACAGCCTGATGGTATCTGGGCAACAGTACATGCTCTTCTCAGAGCTTGCCCCTCCTCACACCACTGCCTGTGCCACCATGTTCCTCTGCTCCCCATAGGTCTCTAGAATGGGAGAAACAGGAGGAAATGGCGCTAAGCAGATGGTGGTGAGTTGCAGTATGCTTGTTAGACATTGGTTAGATCATGTTACCCATCAGTTGGGGAAGGTTAAGTGATATAGTCTATAGGATACAGAGGGTAAGCCCAATAGTTGGCCAGTTGAGGTAGCTGATAGTAACAAACATAGATGTGCAATGTGCATATTAGTCAGAAATTGCCACATATAGCTTTTTTTAATTACATAATATATCTTTATATCACTAACAGTTAATACAAAATACAAACACACAAAAAAGATTTTCTACTTATTGGCTAATGGACTAAGAAGGCATTTTTTATAAGTATAAAGTATAATTCAGATGAAAAGGTTGATACTTTCTTTTGAGCTGGAGAAGGCCAAGGTTATTAACGCCAGCTTATGGATAGGGAGACTGGTGTTTAAAGTAGCCAAGGCACTTATCTGGGGTCACCAGATAACTATGTTCGAATAAAGGGATTTCTTATTAACAGCATTTTATTTTTACTTATATCAAAATTGGAATTAGTTTAGGTTTCCCAGTTCCCCATTTATTAACGTCTATGGCACTCATCCAAGTGTCATAGTGTCATAGAAACACTTACATCTCAAGATATATAAGTGTGTATATGTATATATGCATGGGATCTTTCAGCGGTTCTCCTGAGTCATATTTCCAACTGCTCGTAGGGTGTTGCCACTGAACTGTCTTGCCACTGCATTCAATTCATCAAGTCCTAACTGCATCATATCTTTCACAGATACTGTTATTTTTCTAGTCATCTGAATGAGACTAGAAATTTTGGAGTCATCTTTTACTCATTCTGCTCCTTCATCGTCTAATTATGATCTGTCCCTGAGAGTTCTCATCCCTTAATCTTTGCCTCCCCTGCTTGATTCCCACAGCTACCTCATACTCAGGGCTTTCATCACCTTAGACCTAAATTACTGATAGGCTCCCTTGCCTACACTCCATCATCCACCACTCTGGCCTCACATCAGTGGCCCATCAATATTCCCAGCCACTACCTAGTCCAAACACTTCTGGGATTCCTAGTCTTTCTAATCTGTCTATTTTCTACAACAGTCTAACATTTACTCTCAGCTTGAGGGAGGCCATTTTCCATCCACTTTCTGATGCAAGTCACTTGATTTCTGTTACCAAATTTTGTCTTGAATAATTTCCTCTTCCCTCCTTCTTACCTCTCTTCTTTTATTCAAACTACAATCATACTTGGAAGCTCAGCTCAAAATCATTGTCCCCCATCTTCTCTGATTGAAAAAGATCATAATAATTTCTCTATTTCCTGAGTTCATATCATTTTCAGCAGTATCATATGCTTTGGGCCTCCACTATGTTCTAATGGGTATGATGTATTTATCTTACCAGAAAGACTATAAGTACCTATTGTGTAGAACTAATATCATTTGTACCTTTCATAGTGTTAAAACAGCTGAAGACACATAAAAGTGATACTTTACTGACTGATTCATTAAACATGCATTATTATTTCTTATAAGCAGATAAGACAAGCAGGCAAGGAAACCCTCAGTATCAAATATCTCAAAGAGATGAGGGACTTCTTCAGATTTTACAAGTCTAATAATTTTGGCTTTATTTATATACTTATCCTGAGCCAAATATTCTGAATATTTTGCTGACAAGGGAAGTATCAGAATAGGAAACATCCTTTACTTTAAGGACTGGAGATTTACATGCAGAACTATATATTAAAATTCTATCCTATTTTAAAATGTAACTCTGATGCTTGAGCTGCACCGTCTTGTCTAATTGCCATACCAAATTAATGAGCATCGGAATACATACACATGCCTGATTTTCTGCATTTTTTTTTCATGTCAGCAGTGTAATTTCACAAACCAAAAAGCTGAAAGATAGATAGCTCCCAGTTAGGTGTCCTTGGACTTAAATAGAAAACATCTAATTTAAATTTCTGCCATTCCTGCCACTTATACAAAATCTCTGCAAGCAAAAGCAGAAAAGGAACAAGTTTTTCTAGTAAAATGAAACTGCATAAAATCCCCAACAGTTCAAAACTTGGCTTTCTGGACTTTTTCACGAATTACAACTGCAAGTTTAACAGCCAGCCTTTGGGACTTCAATGCACCAGGTAGGGGATATTGTTCCACAGAATAATTGCTCTCTAGGGAAAAGGCATTTCGGTGACTTTCATGTTATAAGGGCAGCACGAGCCAGTGGGTCATTAATCATTAGTGAGTGTCACTGAAGAGTTTAAATATAATGAAAAGAGTCCAATGACATTAAATATCAGAGGGAAAAAATTGTACAAATTTTCATGATAATCTGACTTACTGACATGAAAGTTCATGCCTATACATATATGCAAAGATCAGGTTTAAAAGAAATCTGAAAAAAAAAAAAACTTGAGGACTAATTTATTACACTGAATAAAAATTTGTCTTCACAGCTGATTCTTTTGGGGTATGTGTAGCAGAATAGCAGAGTAGATGGAAATGGGGCAATGCTTTAAAAGTCCGAAATTAAAATGTACCATCTCTATCTTTGAGTTGGTAATTTTTTAAAGGTGCATTTTTGAATTTATTCATCCATCTAAGCATAAAGGAAGCAACTTGTGATAAAAAGCAAATATGTAGTTAAAATTAAAATAAGATAAAATGTAATTAAGATAAGGCACATACGTGTTAATAGGAGAAAATAGGGCATTATTCTCCCCCCCCCCAAATCCTACCTTAAAAAGAGCTACGGTAGTTATGAACTATTTCTAGCCCTAACTTTGTATCAGCTAAGCAGAAAGAGAAATAGAATAAATTATCTCATGGGAAGCATAACAGAATGCCAGGAAAACAAAGTTTCTTGTCACACTAATTTTCAGGAGTTTATCTCATGAGTGACATTGTACAGCATTGATTCAGTTAGTCTTCAGTTTCAAACGGCAGAAACCACCTCTGGGTAACTTGAGGAAATTTATTGAAAAGATATGAGGGAGTTCTCAGAATCAAAGGGAAGGTTGAAAAACCAGGCTTGGACCCAAGAGGAGCCAGGCTTTTTAGAGTCTTAGCAGCTGGAACAGCGTGACAGCCTTTCCGGGGGAATAGCACTTCAATGAGGGCGCTCCCCAGTGTCTGTGACTATCACAAGGTGACTCGTGTCTCAACAACAGAAGGAGTCTGACAGTTTCTCCCGGGTGCTAGTCTAATGAATCGGTCCAGATTTTTCTGATGCCCTTGCTTTCATGGCAAGGATTTACTTGTGCCAGTCACTTGAGATTTGGTGCTGCTTCCCTTCTCCTGCCATCAGAGTCTCCCCCCACCTCTACCCACGATGTCAACGGCTAGTGGACCTTGGCAGGTCAAGATGAATATGATTAAGCAAAATAGTTTGAGGGGAGAGAGAATATTGAACTGAAATGAGAGTGAAATGTAATAATCCAATAAGACTACAAATCATTGCAATTAGAGACATACTTTTTCAGGAAGAAAGTGAAGCACTTTCAGTGGGAATCTTAGTCTTCACTCCTCCTCACCCCTACCCCAGGCCAGAATTCAGGAAGGAGGAGAGAGTTCACCTTCAGGGAGGAGAGCTGTAAAGAGCCACCCCTAAACAAGCAAAAAAATATATCAGACATTTTAAAACACAGCTCCATGTCTGTAAGATGTTCAGGATGTAAAGTCCAGTGAGAGAGTGACTGGCTGAGCTTGGGTGAAGCACATGACCTTATGACCGCTGCATGGGGCAGCAGGAGGACAGCCGAGTCGAAGGAACCTCTAGGGAGCTCCCGGGCCTCCCTGGTGGGAAAGGAGACATCTTAATTACCAATCCCTCTGAGGCTACACGGAGCGAGGAGCGGCAATTCCCCAAAAGGAAATCAGTGTGCTCTTAAATGGGGGGAAATGGATTGCTGAGAGATCAATCCCAAATGGATCCATGTCCAGTACGAAGGACAAGGACTGCAGCAGCCACCACCGTCGCAACATCTTATCGGACATTTAGTGGGTGCTTATCATCTGCTAGACACTGTTATATGTGCTTAACATTTGTTCAGCCTCACATCCTTCCTACGAAGGCAGTACACTAATTTATAATTGTGATTTTAATAAATTGGTTGCCAAAGCCACCCAGATGGTCAGTGATGGAATGAGGACTCGAACTTAACTAGAGGACTCTCATTCTGAATCTCTATGCTCGCTGTTTTAAAATAGATGTAGAAACTTTTCATACAGCTGCTTCTCATGAAGATAAATGCAAAATCAGAGCTCCTTGAATATACTGTGTATATAATCAAATATATTTTGAAAATATGTTAAATATATTATTTAAAAAACCCTCAAGGGGTGCCTGGGTGGCTCAGTCGTTGGGCGTCTGCCTTTGGTTCAGGGCGTGACCCCGGTGTTACGGGATCGAGCCCCACATCAGGCTCCTCCGCTATGAGCCTGCTTCTTCCTCTCCCACTCCCCCTGCTTGTGTTCCCTCTCTCGCTGGCTGTCTCTATCTCTGTCAAATAAATAAATAAAATCTTTAAAAAAACCCCAAAAAACAAAAAACCTTGAGTATAAAGTTCATGCCCAAAATAAACCCAAATACATGAGGCTGCCGACAATCAATATCGTTTCAGGAAAAATAAAAGTGATTTTTGTTGTTTGTTTTTTAGTGAGTTTGTAACTGATTTCTCTGTGTATTTTGATAAATGTATCTTTCTAGACCAAATAGGGTAATTTAATTTATTATTTTTTTGCTGTTTGTATATTTTTTAAAAAAACCAAAAACAGTAAAAAATCTGTTGCCAATAATTTTATAAAAATTCGGTTATTCCCGACTTGAAAAGCAAAAGTTCCTTGTCACTTATGCCCAGATCTTCTGCCAGTCCCATTCCCTAGATGAAAATAGTTTAGGGTGTAATTTTTTAAAACGCCCCTCTTCACAAAGAGCAAGCCGACTGTTCAACATCTATGGCTTGTTTCTAGCCAACAATTAAAACCAAATAAAAGAGTGCTCGCTTTGGCAGCATGTATACTAAAGCCAAATAAAAGAGAAAGGTATCAATTGATTGAACTTTCATAGCATCGAGTCCTAAATTTCTTTTATATTTTCCTCCAAGACAATGATCATGAAATTATTTAAGGTTGCAAGGATAAGAAATTGAAGAAATATAACCCTCTACTACATCCCTATTTCTGTCACTGCTCTCTAGTCTTAGTCTTTTTTTTTTTTTTTAAACTTTGTTGAGGTTAAGAACCATGGGGGAATTTGATAATAACTATGAATCTTTTTTCTCTCCTCTCTCTCACACACACACACACACACACACTATATATATATATATATAAATACAGCTACGTGTACATATGTACCTCCCACAAGCCTATAAATAATTTGGGGAGTTCATTGACCCATAAAGCCTTCCAAGTGACAACAGTTCTATGGTAAGACCTCCCATTTTAATTTGGTATATTTTTATTTGTGAATTTACTTACGGGAATGTGTTTACTGAGAGATTAAACCAGGAAATTTGGCCATTATATGCCATGGATGTCCACGACATATATATATGTCATACATATGGCCGAATGATACATATATTACATATAAAATGATATGTTATTTTGCTACAAATTTAAATTGTGTCTCTGTTGCATAGATTGAACTGTTACAGAGAATTTCTTTTATTTTGAGTAGCTTTTGAGAAAGGAATTACTAACTACACTTTTGAGGTATTCTTCCAATTTAAAAATATGAACACTTTGAATAGGAAATGAGTGAGAGTAAGACAGAGTAAATTGAGACTTGATTTTACTAATTTTTCTCAGCATTCCCAGGCTTCTCTGCACATCCTAACTCTCCTCAATTCATCTACTTTCTATTATTAAATAGATGCAGGTAGAGGTACCCACATATGTATGCATGGGGACATAGACGGGCAAACATCTCATATCCGATGAACACCAAAGTATCTTATCTTGAAGTCTCCTTAAGTATTTTCTATGCCTGAGCCATCTTACTTATCAAGTGGCTTTCCTATAGCTACTCAAAACTCGTTTCTCCCACTAAATCAATCTTAACATTTTATATTGCTTAATTCTGGAAACAAATCATTTGTTAGATGTTTGATGATAAAATAACAAGTGGATAATCATAGAAAATAAATTTTTCTGAGAAAGTATTTTATACAGGTGTATTTTGCTGGGTTGGGAGGACCAAGAGCTGTCTGTTTTCATTTGTACTTTAGAGTGACCCTGACTTGAAAGGTAACCGTATCAGTATTACATTTAACTAGAAATTTGTTCTGTGGAGAAAACAAATGTCAAGAACAAGCTATAAGTCCCCGCAGGGAGGGGAAGTTTCCTTAGGCAAAGCCCTGCCTATAACACACGTATACCAAAAACATTTTTAATTGGCTCCCCTTAAAAAAATGAGTAGGAACCAAAGATGTCTAAAAAGAGGCAGAGAAGAAACAACATCAAAATAAGAGAACAGGGTAAATAATGAGAAGAATAAAATTGACCCAAGAAGAAAGAGTGGATTTAGAACCAAGAAGAGCCATATGATTTGTGGGGCTCAGTTAAAAAAATTTAGGTCCCCTTGTTCAAGAGTTATTAAAGATTTCAAAATAACCACAGCCGAGTATTAAACCAGGAGAGACACGTTCTGAGCACAGGGCCCTGTGAAGCTGCACAGATCCTGCACTGTGCAGCAGGCCTTCCCTGCTTGGACAGGGAAGCAAACTTGAATACATCTTTATAAATTACCTTTGGAGAGATTTGAAATGATAATCATTTCCACAGCATAGGAATAAGACAAAAGAAAGAAAAGAACAAAGGGAAAACAAGACAGAACTCATGAAGCTTAAATACATTTGAAGACAGGTCAGCGCTCTCCTTCAGTCCTTAAATTTGGCCCAAATGTACTAATTGGCTTTATCTTCATTGTTGGCCTTTGGAAAGCCAATAAGGTGAATATCTTCTTCCATGACATTTTTGGCATTTCTGAGTTTGTATATGAAAAGTGATTGGATTGCCGTGAAATCTAAATTGCCATATCAATGTCAATAAAAGAAACATTTATTTGACATATCCGAATACTTACCTCCCTTGGAATCAAAGATTCCAGTGTGTTTCACATATTGCAATTCTATTAGGAGTTAAAGCATAGGGGCACCTGGGTGGCTCAGTCGGTTGCTGGTAAATATCGACTCTTGGTTTCCTCTCAGGTCAGGATCTCAGGGTCCTGAGACTGAGCCCCGGTTTGGCCTCAGCACTCAGCGTGGAGTCCACTTGTCCCTCTCCTTCTGCTTCTCCCTCTGTGCTCTCTCTCCTCTCCTTCATAAATAAATAAAATCTTTAAAAAAAAGTATGAATATATATTATTAGAAGTGAAAAATTCTACCTTATTAATGATAACTATAAATAGGTATTTTTATCCTCCAAAGTAGTTATTTTCAAAGATTTAAAGAGAGAAGTGAATTAGTAATCAATTTGAATATTAAACAAAAAACTGTGACCTGAATCTGTGGAAATCTGAGGTTATAGTACAGAATGTGAATGTTATAAATGCTATAAACAATTTTATATATTTATCTTACTGGAAGCTCACAACAATACTCTGAGGTAAGTAGAGACATTCTGTACATTAGATATTTGAAAATACTGAGGCTCACAGAAGTCAGATTTGACTGAGGTCACCCAGGGTGTAAATGGAGGCAAATGGAACCAAACCAAATTTTGTTACTTACTTCAGGCCATCCCATCTTTTCAGAACTGTGGATAAATCATGTCTTATCTTCATAAGTGAATGAGAAAGGATAATTAATCTTCTTTGAGAAATCAAAAAGGGAGGTATACTCTTATTTTTAAAGATTATTTATTTTAGAGAGAGAGTGAGAGAGCACTGTGTCCAAGAGAGAGTGAACACCAACAGGAGGGGCAGAGGGAGAAGGAGAGAATCTCAAGTAGACTCTGGGCTTAGTGCCGAGCCCTACATGGGGCTCCACACAGGGCTCAGCTTCATGACCCTGAGATCACAACCTGAGCTGAAACCAAGAGTCGGGAGCTTAACTGCACCGCTCTGGTGCCCCAATGGAGATACACTTTTAAGGAGAGCATAACACTTGCAGTAAATGAACCATTGGACCAAACATTTTTACTATTAAAAGACTCCTGAAAAGATTGTTTCAAACTGGGCTCCATGGTACAGTGAAATGGTTAGGATGAGGGTAAGCAGGCCAATCTGGAAGCTGGAAGAATGCTTCATTCAGAGAAGATGGAGTTTTACCTGCCTTAAATAGCAGGTGTATAAGTAAACTAGCTTCTGAAGGAAGAAATTTATGGCTAAACAAAAACAATTAGAAAAGAAAAGGAAAAAGAAAAGAAAAAATGAAGAGAAAGGGAAAAAGAAAAGGAAAGAAAAAAGAAGAGAAGAAAATCCACAACATACTGCTTACATTATTGTTAGTAAAACCAAAGTGCCCTGTTTTATCTATGGGCCCACAGATAGCAACTGAATAACCAAAATTTACCCCCCATATAATGATCCCCTTCCATATAGATCTTTCTGTGATAGCACACTACCTATGATTTTAATTATACACTTCTTTTCACTCATCTAGTTACCTGAAGAATATTATTTCTTGAATGAACATTGATGTTCATTATAGTGTATTAGATACCAGCATTACTTTTTAAGTAAAACATAGTGATGGGCTTGGGTATAACAACATTTAAAAAACTGCATTTTCAAACATCCCAAGCTTTCCTGATATTGCTATACAATTCCTACTGTTATGAGTTCTCAACAATTCCACTTTTTTTTATATGCAGATATCATGATCATGAATCCCCAGGAAAAAAAAAAAATCCCATTTTACATAGTCAACTTTGTGTAAAGCCAGATTTATTTATAAGTGCATAAATCATGCATTTGCACCTGCATTAAAAAAATGTTGCATTGTACAAATGAGTTGTTCTTGCCAAGATGATGTTTAATAGAGCCAAACCCTGCAAAATTGTGGTATTTTCTATTTGTTTCCTCTGTCTGAAGTTTCCTCCCATGCTTTGGGGAGCCTATGTCCTCCTATCACATTAATAACACTAGCTATCATTTATTATACTCCTCTTGTGCACCGGGCATTTTACATATGCTATTCGTGAAACTCAACACAACTCTGTAAGGCATTTATTGGTTTCCATATTTTTCAGATGAGGAAAGTGTGGTTTAAGAGATTGGAGCAGTGAGTCACATTGGTATCTACATGATTTCATAGCTACTTTGTCACTTCACCTTCTAGCAAACCTTCTCTCCAGACCTTGAAAGGAAACTTAAGATAAAATTTGATATACTTCCTTTAAGGCCACTGCCTCAAAAATAAAGTACCTACACCTATTTTGGAAATTAACTTGATCATATATGAAGGAGTTGCCAAATATTGTTTTTACTCATTTATCTTTGCAGATTTTTAAAAAATCTTTTCTGATTTTTGATACTTTTCAGGATCAAATCTCCATGAGTAAAATTTTGTCAATAGTATGTCAAAATTTCATGAACAGAAAATAACATTTTCTAGGGGCGGCTGGGTGGCACAGCGGTTAAAGCGTCTGCCTTCGGCTCAGGGCGTGATCCCAGCTTTCTGGGATCGAGCCCCACATCAGGCTCCTCTGCTATAAGCCTGTTTCTTCCTCTCCCACTCCCCTGCTTGTGTTCCCTCTCTCGCTGGCTGTCTCTATCTCTGTCAAATAAATAAATAAAATCTTTAAAAAAAAAAAGAAAATAACATTTTCTAACATTTTCACTTTGTATAGTTTTGTAAAAGAAATATTTCCTTTGTAAAAAATCACTTGTAGATACTGATGGGTTTATGTATGGGGATTATAAACTATATTATTAGTGATAATGTTTTAAATCCCTCCCCACGCTAAAGATCTGCATTTCAGCCAAATTGTTCACATTTTTTAGTGTCAAATCCATTGTTCAATTTTGTTTATTTTGAATATGTTGTTAAAATCAAGAATGATTTCAGTGCAGCAGTACTTATAGTTTTAGGCTTAAATGACGTTAAGAATTATATTTCAGTATTTAATATTTACATTGGGGAACCAAGTAAACTATCTGCTTTTCTAAAGATGGATAAGCCAAGAAAAAAGGGCACTGGAAGGCACAGGAAAGAGGGTGGTCATTGGGGAGAGGGTGCTGCAGGGCTACAGAGCAAATATAAATGACTAAAATGATCAATAAATTACTTATTTGGAGAATAATTATATATTGGTCCCTATTATTTTATATACAAATCTATTTTTTGTCATATACATTAATATTCTATGTCAGTCTCAATTTTTTATTTTATTTGGTTTTTTAGCTTGGTGTGCGGTTCTATAACATGTTCTCCCAAGGAGTAGAGGTAAAAAAGAAAATATCCAAGGATTTCTACTGATTCTGTTATGCATGGATGGACAGCACCGTAATTCATAGGCTACTGGATGTGCTTCCCTATTTTAGTTTAAGCAATTTATTCCAAGTAGTCAACATGAAACTAAAGTAATTCTTTAAACTATTGGTAAGTCTTAAATATTTCATGGTTAGATTTCTTTATATATTTTTTTAAAAACTCAAGTAAATGGATGATTTCATTTAATGAGAAAAGTTGCTCTCTTTGCCCCCTTCCATTAAAAAAAAATTCTAAAATAGGAGCTTTCTTATACAAGAATTTATTTAAATTTGTCACCGAGTTTTATATGCTCCCGTTTTAACCTTCTGGTTAAGTATGGCCACATTTTATCAATTACAGAGATACATGCAGAATATTTTATGAGAGACACTATGGTATTGTAAAAGAGTGTTCTGGACTTTGAATCAGGAAAACAGATTTCCAGCTCGCGCTTGCCCCTAACTTGTGCACACTGTGGCAAGTCACTGCAGTGATCTGCGTTTGAGTTTGCTGATCTGTGAAGTGCAGTGCAGTGGGTAAGTTCTAGAATTTCCAACCCTTTGTGCTCCGGTAGTCTAATGAGTCTACTCTTTCCCCCCACCCCTACCCGACTGGGAAATCCAAATGATGGAGAATGATGGAAGAAGCCGCTCAAATATAAAGTTTTATTTCTTTCTTGTAAAATGGTTTAAAATAAAAACAGGTATGGTGGTCTTCAGAAGGAATCTCTCTCTTTCTCTTTCTCTCATATCTGTCTATAAACTTGAGGCATTAAATAAATTCACCGTGTGTGTGTTCTTTGGCAAACTGGTAACTATTAACTTAATGTGACATTTCCTTCTTATTTTTCATTTTAGAGAAAAAAATCGAATTTAAAATTAAACATCATAACCCTTATTATTTCATTCTCTGTAACTGCATAAAATGGTTTACAAATGAGATTAGTATGTATTTGAGAGAGAAATTTGCAGGTTAACCTTCGTGATATTAGTTAATTGCAACCTTCTGTGAGTCTATAGTAACCTTATTTCCAGGGTTAGAGCCAGTTTTTTGCATTAGTTCTTCCAAAGGGACCACATGTCAAATATCCTTGGAACAGGGTACAATTTAAATTACTGGTGGTCTACTAGTTATTTTCAGTCTAGGAGAACAAACACCAGATGTATTATAGACAGACTTTAAAGGGCATTATAAAGACAAGGGGAAAATGTTCTATTTCTCAAATTGTGGGATCCACCCATTGTTGCTCTGTATAAAAATCTCATTCTGGAAGAATTCAATTCATATTTATCACCATGCTCTTTGAAATTATTCCATGAATGAAGAGTCTGTGCATAAAGCAACCGCATATAAATAAGCAAGACATAATTCAGTCTTGATCCCTAGCAAGTGACTTGGAATTTGCATGCCTGATTTAAAGAGAGAGATTGATGATGCACAGTGTGTCAAATCTTGTTTAAGGTTACTCGATAATGTCCTGTGATTTTGTTTGAAAATAAAATGTTTGCTGATTCAAGAAACAGTTTAGAACGATTGTTTGCAAAATGAATGCCCTTATTAAGGGCGAAATAAGTTTGAAAGCCGAAATCATATTTGTTCTCTGTGGGGCAAGGTTTTCCTGGGGATTTTGCTGATATTTTCAGCTTCTCCTCTTTATAATCCCTTGTCCGTTTTCCTTCCCTGATCTCCAGCCATACTCTGGTTTCAGGGTGACACTGACACTCAGCACAGCCATTAACTATGATTTTGCTAACTGCTCAGTGAGGCCTGGTGTGAATTGATGGCCACCGTTGCCAGCTGTGCAAAGCCTTTGATCTTTATTTACATTTTGATTTCGTGTTTTGGTGCTGGTGGAGATTTTCTGACCAACACTGGTTAAATGGACTTAAAATTTCATACTAGGATTCTTTTTAGCCACTGTCTAATTAGTGGAAGTGTGTTATGAGCCTTTTCAATAGAGGGCTATAACACAATGCAGTAAATAACTCCTGCTTATTTTTCCCACCGCTAAGGAACTATATATACGCCATGTTTTAAGGTAATCACATTTCCTATTGCACCTTGGCTATTTTCTAACTTATCTCGATATTTCCATTGGGAGTAATTTAAATAAAAGTCCTTACCGTTTGTACCATCTCATAAACTTCACTAAACAATGTGCATTTTACAATTCGCCAGAAAATCTTTTGCACTTTTTATAAAACAAAGGAAGGCAGTTCTTTAAGGCAATACTTAAAGAGATCGAAATCAGTCAGGGTGTTTTAGTAAAAGTACCTGTCAATACGAATATTTTAAACTTTTTAAAAATCAGAAGCAGGGGTTACAGGAAGTATCTTATAGGCATGGCTAAATGTGTTATCATTTAAATCTGGAAACTTTAAGTATTCTCACCTATTTTGATGTAGCAAGGCACATATATAAATATTGCAATCAATATTTATATACCAGTTTGTAAATCTATCTCTAACAAGGGATCAAAGAATACTTAGAAGCAAATGATATTTTCTTAGACATAAACTTCAAAACACAGAATCTACAATGCTTAACTTGTTTCTTTTTTTTTTTTTAAAGATTTTATTTATTTATTCGACAGAGATAGAGACAGCCAGCGAGAGAGGGAACACAAGCAGGGGGAGTGGGAGAGGAAGAAGCAGGCTCCTAGCGGAGGAGCCTGATATGGGGCTCGATCCCATAACACCGGGATCACGCCCTGAGCCGAAGGCAGACGCTTAACCACTGTGCCACCCAGGCGCCCCTGCTTAACTTGTTTCTTAATGAAAATATTTTGTTTCCATGAGATGAGATGATGAGATAATCCAGAAGTTATTTATAAAAAATCTAGAAACAGTAAAATCTGTAGCAACCCACTGGTCACCTAATGGAATACTTTGAATGATTCAATCTGATGTAATTAGAGGTCACTAAAGATTCTGGAAATGTAAGTATTCTTTTCTGTCCTTTGAAAGATCGCTATATGGCATTTTCATTAACATTTTAAGTGGATGACCACTGTTTACTGAAATGTGGATTTAGAGCTTTCCTAAAAAAAGAATGTGTTCGTTCAAATATAATAGACAAATCTTTTCTCCTGGAAATGGCCTTTTGGTGGGCACTCTCTCAAAGGTTATTGCTCCTCTTGCTGTTACTCTCTAGTGCCAACAGTAATATTTGCATTTGTAAAAGCTGATTAGTGCCTTGAGTTTTGTTGTTGTCATTTGCTTATTTTACATATTATCTGCGAGGTGGATATAATTATCCCCATTTGCAGACAAGGAAATGAAACTCAGAACATTGGTCCAAGCACATTGTAAGTGAACCATACATATTAGGGACACTGTTAATGGGCTTCTTGGAATTGAAATGTGGGTTGGACAACTTCTAATTCAAGAAAGTAACTTAGCAGAGTTCCATAAGTCAGACCTCAGACTTAGTAGAAAACTTTAAAAATATGTGTACTTTATTCATAAAATATCTTATTTCTTTAACATTCATAGTTTGTTCAAATATTCTGTGTCCTCAACTGAAAATACAAGGATGATTAATACAGTCCTCACCCTTAACGATCTAAGAAGAGCCTAAAGAGAGAGAGACAGACACATTGTAGATAAAACCATATGACAAATATTGTAATCAGCGCATTGTACAAATGAGGAGGGAAGAACTATTGTCTGGTGTAGACAGAGAAGATAGTGGAGGCGCTGGGTTGTACAATAGAATGATAAAGGATGAGCATAAGCCAGATGAACTGGGAAAGGTGTGTTCCAGGCCGAGACGACACTCCATGGACACTCACATGTAAAGTGCAAGGTGCATTTATAAAGCTTGCCTGTAATTCTGACTAGTTTTGGCACTGCATAGAGTAGAGGAATTTGTCATGAGATGAGACTGGAGATTTTGATTACAGCTGAGTTGGGAAGGGGCTTGTGTCCCAGGCCCTGGAAAGTCATCAGTTCCTCAGGCAAAGAAATAACATGGTCATATCTCAAGATCATTCTGATGTAGGATAAATTTGAGGACATATAATGACGAATGAAGACAACGAAGAAATGTAGAATATTAATAGAGAAGGGCAAGAAGCAACTGATGAGAATGTAAACCAAATAGTAATGAAAAGAAAAGTAATAAAAATTATTTGGAAAAAATGTATGAATAGGTAGGCATTGGGGACAGATTTAATAGAAGAAAAAAATTGACTCATGTTTCTTCCTTAGAAATTTCCACTAACAGAGATAAGTAGGAGATGCAGTAAGAATGTGGGAAGCCTCTGTACTCTGTTTTGGGCATTAGAAGGACTTTCAAAATTTCTACATAGATGGTGCTCAGTAGTAGACAACCTAAATCTAGATCTCAGGAACAGTAGGAAGGTGTCATAATAGTGGTGTAGGCAATGCGACTGTACAGAAAGCAAAAATTCAATAACAACAACATTAATAATAATAAACAAATGCCATCTGTCTGAGATTCAGTTCCTCAGAGGCAGACTCTGAGACAGGCACACAGGTATGAGTGATTTATTAAGGAGGCTCTCCAGGGGAACATGGCAAAGAAGGGGGAAGGCAGGACAGGGCCAAAGTAAGCCAAAATCAGAGTGATCACAGGCAAAATCCTGAGAAGGGCTGCTTTGGCCTGATGCTGCAGGGGACCTTTGTTTTATTTATTAATTTATTAATTAACTAATTTATTTATAGTAATCTCTACACCTAACGTGGGCTCAAACAAATGATCCCAAGATCAAGAGTCACGGGCTCTCCTGACTGCAGTGCTTATATTATGATTCGTTTGTAGAATATTAGGCCCTACTTGACGTAAGAAGGGAGCATGAAGTGGCTGAAAAACTCTGGAGTAGGAATAAAGAGACTTGGCTTTTAGTCTCATCTTGGTCCAATGAAATGGGATTGACAAATTTCCTGACCTCTTTAGCTACAGTTTTCTAATCTGTTAAATGGACAAAACAACATTTGCCTTGTTGCCTGGGAAGTAATTTGGTGCAATGAACAAAAACAGCAAAAAAAAAAAAAGGCAAGAAAAATTTCACACTTGATCTTAGCCAAAAGGCTGAGAAAAGATAAAGCAAGAAAAATTCCAAACCCGAGCTGAAGAATCTTTTTCAAAAGTTTCTTTTTTGGAGTGTTGTGACTTACAAAATAGCCATCTTTCATAAACTTTATACAAATGCCAGGTGTTGTGATCAAGGCCTCTCCCAAATATACTATCAACGCAGGAGTGATTTAAGAACCAGAGAGAAATCAGCTTTATAAGTAATGGTTAAAATGTTTCTCTTGGGTTGCCTGGGTGGCTCAGTCAGTTAAGTGTCTGTCTTGGTCTCAGGTCTTGATCTCGGGGTCCTGGGACCGAGCCCAGCATGGGGCTCCCTGCTGAGTGGGGAGCCTGCTTCTCCCTCTGCCTCTGCCCCTCCCCACCGCTTATGCTCTCTCTTTCTCAAATAAATAAGTAAAATCTTTAAAAAAGAATATTTCTCTTGAACATAAACTCCTGTTGTTTAAACTCAGAAGAAAGAAAAAATTTTCTGCCATCAAACAGCTAAGAACTTCACAAAAACAAATTCAATGTTCTGTTTTATTCATGATTCAAAGTCTTGTCATGATTAGATTCCTCTTTTCATCCATTTTCTGTGGATGCAGATTGGCTAGGTTTTTTTTTTTTAAGATTTTATTTATTTATTTATTTATTTGGGGGAGAGCATGAGCACGAATTGGGGGAGGGGCAGAGGGAGAGGGAGAAACAGACTCCCCGCTGAGCAGAGAGCCTGATGTGGGGCTCACTGGACTCTGGGCTCCATGCAGGGCTCCATGCGGGGCTCAATCCTACAACCCTGAGACAATTGATGAGTCAAAGGGAGGCAGGCAGGCATTTAAATGACTGAGCCACCCAGGCGCCCTGGATTGGCTAGGTTTATAGCTACTTACTAGCTGTGTAATTTTAAGGCATTCATTTAACATGTCTGAGTCTCAGTTTACTCATCAGCAAAATGGTAGATAATATATATTTCTCTGGGTTGTTTGAATTATTAAATGGATAAAATGTTTTGAGCAATTTATGGCATATGAAAAGAATTCTATAGTTGTGTGTGTTATAACACATATATATATACACACACATATGTAAAATAAAAGGTATGCAACTTTTTTTTGTACACCAGATAATTATAACTGTTCAGGGACATAGAAGGAGTTTAATAAATATATGTTAAATGAATGGCTTAATTTTACCCTATGATTCTTTGGCTTTAAAATAAGGAGAATAATTGAAGAATTAAAAATATCATCTCTTCTCTTCTGCTCCTCAAAATGACCACTACATATTGATCTTAAGGACATTTAATTACTTGTGTAATCACAAAAGTCTCCAGGGGATTATACAATTTGTACAGTTTATTTTTTTTAATGAGATTCAACATTTTGCTTTTATTTTATATGTCACATACAAGATGAAATAGTTAAAATTTCAGTTATTTATAAAGTAGCTTTTTTAACACACAAGATGGTATTGGACAAATGGTCAACATATTTTAGTTAACAAGATGGCTCAGAAAATGTCAACCAAATTACACAAATTACAAGATTAAAAAATTTACATGAACATGGTTAAAAGAAATCTTTTTAAGGTGTTTCACTGTGTAATATACTATTTATGAAATATTTCATTTTGTAAAGGTTGTATTTTTTTTCTATTTGGTAGAACCTAAAGTTTTGCTCAGCATTTGATGGTTCACTCTCTATATCACTAGATAAGGCACACAGCAGAACTGGGGGCCCCGCCTTGCACCGAGAGTAGTTGGTTATGTGTGTTGCTCAAAACATCCAAGTTCTGTACTTGCTCCTAAACAGATTAAGTTCTGGCAGCTATAATTAGTTTTACAAAATCTACTAAAGATCTTAGAGAACAATTTAATCATAAAATGGGTCAGAACACCTAAAGGTGGCATTAAATACTTTTGGTATTAAGCCTATCATAACAAAAGGCTTGCAACAGGGAAGGAGCACGGAGAGGAGGACAGCTGGGCCACATCACATTCTGCTCATCCAACTTGACCATGGGTAAGCAAGGATTTCAAAGCCAATGCTTTCTTATAAATGCCTTATCCCCCTCCATCACCCAGCTCATTGTTTAGTCTAATATACTTTCTGCTTAGCCAGTTCCATTCAGGATTTCCTAGTTCCTTCCCATTTGGCTTTGGCAATGCATTTTTGTGAATGGGTGGCATTCTGAAAAGTTTCCATTTTTCTTCTTGAGAAAGAATGTGAAACATAGACCTCTTCTAATTTTTATTCAACAGAATTCCATTTTGTAAGCCTTTCCTAAGAAAATAATATAATACTGATAATAATAATGGTAGCTGAGATTTATCGAGTACTTACTTATGTGCCAGGTACTACGCTAAACACTATACATTCATTATTTTATTTAACATTTAAAACAATCATAAAGGGAAAATACTAATATTATGACTATTCTGTAGTTGAAGAACTGAAACATAGAAATGGTAAGTAGCTTACTTACAAGTAGTAGCCATTAAGTGGTAGGGCCAGGGTTCAAGCCTTCTAAAGCTGACTCCAAACACTGGGCACTTGTTATAAGTATTCCAGAAGATGTAGATAATTATCTCATGAGCTTTTGGGAGCTTATGATAAACTCATGTGCTGAGCGAGTAACAAAATGTACAATTAAACACTGTATTTTTAGTAACTGTTACAGGCAAACGGGGGAAATCAAAAGGTAAGTGTAAATCTGGGAATCTTCAGAGAAGATGGTCAAGATTTTGCTTTTTTTAGAATAAAAAACAGATCAAGAATTAAGGGAGGAACATTTGTGTGAAAGAACAAGATAGAAGGAAGGAGATGGAAGCATTTCAAAGACATCAGGAAAAGCGCCTACATCTTTCTAAGGGGCCAAAACATCAATAGCAGACAGAAATGCATGAATACTTTCTTCTAGCCCAGTGGTTTTCAAGTGATTTCCTTGAGCTCTGACATTCTTGGAGTCAAGTGACTGCGTGTCTGCTTCAACTGAATTGCTCTGCAGCGATCTGTGCATATGTTGTCTATGGATGTCCATCCTGGCAGAGAGAGAGCAAGTTCGTCTGGCATCATAGCTTGTCACTTTGCTCTAATTACTCTTCTTGAAAAGTTAATACCCCAATGACACCTTATATCTTCTTGGATTTCACAATTCACAAGGATGGCTTTCATGACATCATATCTTTTGCTCTTTCCCACAGCCTGGAGCATAGTAGGTGTTCAGTAAATAAATAAAAGGGAAAAAAAAGGAGGAAAATCTGTTGTGGGTATAAGCAGGGTCTCTTGCTTTCTTATTCCCCAGCAACAAGATTTCCAAACTTTTGAAACTGTATTTTCTACCATTGTCTTTCTTCTCCCAGATTAGATCTGAATATAAGGAAAACGTAGAGGACTGGGTCTCTTTCTCCCTGCTTGCAATTATTTCCTCCAATCAGGATGTAGTTTCAAGGGTGGCCAACAGTGTCAATCACCCTCTACCCTTCTTTGAAACTCCTTGATTATGGGAAAGCGCTTTGCATGTAATCACTTCAATTACTCAGTAAAACTTCCTGTGTTCCTTCTGCTGTGTTTTGAATTTGGGTTTTTAAAGAGGCTTTGCTACTTTCTCCTCAATTCATTTAAAAATATATTTGGAAGGAATAGAACAAAATGGCTTTTGAGTATGAGCACACATCTAGTTGTCCAAATTAGCTTGCCCAGCCTGGAGAGTCCATAGGATTGGAGCAGACAATAGGGATGACAGAGGCATCAGAATGAGGGTTTTTTTTTGCTGAGGGCTAATCCAAGACTTCAGATTCCAGGGAGATTGCAAGCTGGGAACTTGGTAGCAGGCTGTTGCATTTGAAACCATTCATTTTGTCAGAAATTCCTCTGGCATGAAGTTCTGGGGTTACTTTATGGGCGATACACTTCTTTGGCCTTGAACTTGGTTAAAAAAAAAAAAGCAAAAGCAAAACAAAACCAAAAATGAAAACAAATATAGCAACCACAGCAAAAGACCCTCTTTGCTGGACCTCCCAGTGCAGGGAATGATAGCTTCAAAAAGAGATTCTCTGTTGATCTTTTAGGGCTAGGACCTGCTCTGTGATATTATAGTCACTGTGTTGGCAAAGTCTGCGGGAAGCTGCCAGGCTCCTGATCATGTGTGGAGGTGGTGGTGGGTGGGGGGATGGGGGTGGTTAGAGGACTAGGCAAGGACTCCCTTCCCAATTGGCTCATCGATTATAGTACTTTCAGAATAACCAGTCACTCAAGCCACGTGGTGACAGGAGTCAAAGATTTTTCCATGTAAACCTCTGCACCCTTAGACTCAATCATGGGCACAGCGATAAAGTCTTGATGGTTTTATATTCAGCGATATATCCCTCTCCTATTTGAAGATTCATTTGACTATACCAGCATCATGTGAAAATAAATACTTGCATTTATTAAGCACCTACCATGTTCTAAGAACTATGCTATGCACTGGTGATACTGCGATGAGTGAGACCTGGCTTTGACCTCGAGGAGATCACAGTTTAATGAAGAAAATCTTCTAATAAAATGATTGGGATCCTCTTTCTACCTTACCCTGAACTTAGACTCTCATTCCCAGGGAACTCTGGTGGAGAAAGAATCACAAGGTACTCGAACTGCTAAGACCCTCTTCCTATTCTAGAGAAAATCTCCAGGTTCTGTGCTCCAATGTCCCAATTTCAATTTGCTTGGCATGAAAAAGCTAAAGGCAGAAGAATTCTGAATTTTTTATTTGGCCTCCAATGATTAGTGAAAAATTTAAGTGGGAAGAGATGAGAATTTGTATCAGATGGTGACTCTGGGATTATAAGAGGGGAAACACACACACACACACACACACACACACACACACACACACACAAAGACATCCCAAATTGACAAAATGTTTTACATCATCAGTACTCTCCTATATTAATTTCTTTAGTTCCATAATCAAAAGGGAAAAGAAAGGTTACTTAACACTCATTAATTATTTGTTAAGTTCCCCTTATTCTTTACAAAAACCTTGTGAAGCAAGTACATCATTTTTATCTTGTGGAGTCTCTATAAGGTGAGGGATATTAAAATAGGTTGTCCACATTCCTGATGCCATAGTGAATAAGTAGTGGGCCACATTTTGAGTTTGTCTACCTCTTTCCCAACGCCATGTTATTTCCACTAGAAGTGGGTATAATTTTTATCTCTATTTTACACGTGAGAAACTATGTTTTAAGGAAATCATGTAACTTGTCTAGGTTGACACATCCAGGGAAGTAAGAAGAAAGATAGAAAAGCATCTTAAAAGAATAATGGCCACTGCTTCCTGAAATGGATGGCAGTCTCAGCTAATTCAAGATTCTGAACCTAGTGATCTGAAAATGGCAATGTCATCGAAAACATTTTAAAGTTAAATGGGTTGGCAAGTTTAAAACAGTTAATATGGCGGTCTGCTAAACTGACTCTGAACTGATGTCTAAATATTCACTGAAATGACCAAAAGGTCACTGAAAATAATTGAGAGGGTAGGTCAGGTGACAGCTCATTCTGGAAATATAGCTTTAAAATCATACTTGCTGTTCCCTCTGCCTGAAGTTCCCTGTCTCATATTTTCCAGAACTATTTCCTTTTGATATTCCGGTCTTAGCTATCTTGTCACCCCTCCCACTTAGTCTTCCCAGCCCAATCTAAATTTTCCATCCCTACCTATCCCTCCATTCCAAAGCATTGCTATACTTTATGTTCTCCATAACACTTATAATCTGAAATAATCTTTGTCATTATTTATTTGTCGACCCCCCCCCACCAAAATATCATCTCCAGATGACCAGAGACCTTTGTCTATCTTGTCACCACTGCTTCCTGGTGAACATTTGTGGGATAGGATGAAAACAATTAAATGTGATTTGCTGGTTAATTTCAGACATCATTAAAAAATATGTAGGACCTACTTAGATGCTCATTTATTAACTCTACTTTTAGCTCTATTCAAAGAGTGATGAGTTAAAAATTTACCGTACTTTTGCTTTTGGCCCCACACATTCCTAAAGTGTTCCTATGGTGATATTTTTAATACATATTTGCATGTGCTTTTTATGTCATATTTGTATAGCCTAATGACTATATAATAATAATAGAAAAGAGTATAGTACTATGTGCTACATCCTCACAGTTAAGTGGAATTGCCCTTCTCTACATCAGAGCACAATATTTGGCCTGTTCTATATTACCATCTTCCTCTGAAATCAGTGGCCTTATTTGGAGTTAAGTGTAACATTAGTGGTAGTTCAATAGCTGGAAAAGATTAGCAAAAATGAAAACAATATTTCTTTTGGTGGAAAATTAAAATTACATTTTAATTATTACCATTTAAATTTTATTTTAGTGAAACCTACACTCGATCTGTAACTCGTGGGGTAATTATATACTTAATAGTTTAGTCTTCAAGTTTGTTTGAGTTTTGACTATTTTCTCTTGAATGTCTTTGTTGTTATGATATATCTGATGGGAGGTAGAACGTTGACTTCTTTTTGTTTTTATTTCAAGAATTAAAGTAAAAGAAATAATTTATATAATAATTCTATTTTTTTCAGAAGTTATTTTCCTTCCTGTCATTAAAAACAATCAGTTTAAATTATAGATCCCTTGAAAAATCCATATCCTCTGTTTATGGACTATCACACATTTATACACACCTATACATATTTTTAACCACAATAGCAGAAAATTACGTTAATCATGAAGATAATTAATGCATCACATTAATAAGCCCTTGGGTAATTTATACCCTACTGAAAAAGTTTTTCATTCTTAAATCAAATATATTGAGTCATTACATTTTAAAATGGATTTTTCTTTGAAAAAATATTACACCACCAGAACTCCTGAATGGGTAGTTATCAAAATCTTTGTAAGTAAAAGCAAATGCAGTTTTGGGGAGATGACCCTTCAAGAATAATGACATCAAACACTCAATTACTTTAAGGACTATCTGTGAATTTACTACTTGTAATTTCTCTGTACACATTTTGAATCTGTGAATACATATTCATATAAGCGTATTCATTTTTCTTTAATATTTTCTTAATTTCTTTATAAGGAAATTAAAAGATGGTTATTTAAATGCATATGATTTCTATAAATATTGTGAAAGATTTCATCCATTGTTTAATTATTTTGAAGTCGTCACAGTCTAACATCCTACACCTAAAGTCCGATAAGTCCACATAATACAAGGGTGATTTACCAAGCATTATATAAACTCGAGATGCAGGTGAAAACAAAAGGAAGGTTTCAGGGTATGTGACAGCATCATCTAGCTCATATGCTCATCTTCGTCTTGCTCCCTCATTTTCTTGACACATATTTACCCCAGTAAGATTTTGATTGCATCTGTCAGAATGAGCAGAACTCAGTCTGCAGTAAATCTGCTTTAGAACTTTATTAAAGAAAAAAAAAAAAGAAGAATGGTAAATATACGACAGATAAGTACTAAAGGAACTCATTATTTTACCAGTTAGCTGCAATCGGCTTTGCTCTGCTGCTTAGCTTTCAAGAGGTTATTTTTCTTGCTCATTTTAAACTTTATTCTGAAATATGATTTTCCCCCCATAGGCATTCTGCCAAACCTTAATAAATTTAGTGAGGTCTGACAAGTCTGTTTATATTTTTGTGAACTATGAAGATCAGGGGTTCCTGGAGTAGATGTGAAAGGAGTGTAAGGTGTCGTTTAGTTAATTTAAAACACATTATTGGACAGTTATTCTTGATCTTATTGGTATCATAATTAAATTCTATTCCAGTTGAAAAACAAGGTCTCTGGTTATAAATGTGGGTAAATATTTCACAGGCTTTTCTTTGTGATTTATGGATACTTTTTGTATAGGTGTTTTTATTTTTATGTTCCAAATGCTTTTCCTTAACAGTGCGTACTTTTTTCTAGTTATGGTGGATTTCAATTTTGAAAAAAAAGATAAATTTCTATGACCAAATATTTATCTGTAAATATTACATAATCAAATTATATGTAAATATATGGGGTGACATAACCTTATAAGCATGAGCTAAAAAATGGATTACATGGGAAAATAACACTTTAAAATTACTGCATTTATGAGGATTTATTATGTGGGAATAGTTTTACTACATTGTTTTAATACTGCTATAAAATATATTTATGCACATTTTATATTTTATTGTTCCTAAATATCCACAAAATATGTAAGAGAAGTTTCACAAGGCTGCTTGAAGAAGTGATACTGGGTGGGCACTGAGAGACCGCACTGAACAAAATGTGGGGAAAGACAATTTGCATCTGGGCAGAAATAGTATGCTTTGCTCCCCACAGTACCCACCCTAGGGGATTGTTATGAGGATGAAATGGTATGATGTTATATAAAATTCTTGCCCAGTTCTAGACGTATAATAGCCTGTCAATAGATGGCAGATTGTGCATTAAAAGAATTGAATCCAATTGACATCTCTTTAGTTTTTAATGCCTGAATAGAGATAAGCTGAGCTCTATTCTATGTACATTGGATCATGTTTATAGTGTTCATTCTCTGAGCTTAGTGATTTAAGAGGGCATTTGAACATAAGTAGAGCTGAAAATAAGTAGTTGGAAGGACAGGGATGAGGTTCATCACTTGAAGGGGTGCACGTCATCTTGAAAGGGAACAGTAATTGTCGTTAACTCTGAGAGGCAGAATCAGGACCAAACCCCCTGAAAATTGTAAGGTGGTAGATTTCAGATTTAGTATGAATAAAGGAGAATCTTCCAATGGTACAAATGTGCAACAGCAGAAAGAACTACCTGAAATTATAGTGGATTTCTTTGAAGAAATACGAGATGAACGAATACTAGCTGAAGGTGTCGCTTGTGGAAATGGGTAATGAGGATTTTAGAATCAATGTTGTATTTCAATGTCCAAAGAACTTGTAACTACTAATAGGGTTCAGAAGAAATGGAAGATGATATACATGTATGCGGGGCATGGGGAAGTCTTGAGGCGTGATTAAGAGAAATGACTGATCCATATGGCCACCTACGAAAAGGAGAAATCAATTATATTATTAAGGAGCAGATTTCTCCCCATTTTCCACATTTAATTCAGATTTAAATTAGAGGAAAAGCTTTATCCTCTGTTGTAGACTACTGTGCAGTACTTTACTCTTTTTTCTTTTTCTTTTCTTTCTTTCTTCTTTTTTATTCTTGCTGGAGGTTAGTAACATACGTCTGGGTACAAATCCTAGATCTGCATATGTACTATATGAATGTAGTAAAACTCAGTACTTCATTTGTAAAGTGGAGGTAATAATAGTACTTATCCATATGTTTGTTGTGAGGATTTACAAAAATGCTTAAGAGGTATAAAATGTGGAATATGCTTAAAATAGTGCTCTGATAAATGTCTATTATTATTTATGTTCTGGAGTTAATGCATTTAAATTATTTATAGCAAAATCAATAAAGGAGATAATCTGGTGATTTCCCAGGCACATTTCTTAAATTAATGAAGATGGTATTTCTAGTTATTTTTTAATTTAAAAAAATATAGTAAAAATAATAAGTTTGCAGAAACTGTGAACAGATGAATATTACTGACTAGCCATTACGATGACCAAAAACTAGGATACCTGAGGAAGAAAGAAAGAGAATAAATCCAGTTCTACTCACTTACAGTTTAAAAATCATGAGAAATGTAATACAAAGAATGGAAATACAAAATGAAATGTAAGAAATCCATGAAATAAATTTATATATCTCTAGCGACTCTCTCAGGTTATCGTTGTTAGGCTTATTGGTAGAAGATAATTTCTACTTTGGATGGAGAGAGCATGTCTCCTATTTCTTTGTATGACCTCATATCTATTAGTATACTGGGCGCTCAAAGATTATTAATGTCATTTCCCGGCAGGTGCAAGAATTGGAGTAGGTTTTAACATATGATTTATGTTTGTAATAAGACGTGTAAATACAACAGTCATCCAAGAAATAGTAAATGGGCCAATACGGTGGGGAGGGGGTGGATAAAAATACTTTCAATTACCCACTTCACACCCACAGGTCCTAGAGGATGTGGGCCAGGATTTTTAGCAAAACCCATCTGTGGTTGACAGACTTTGTGTAATTCCTCTAACTATTTTTCTGCTCCTTTTAAATAAATTATTTGGCAATTTTTTTGCACTGCTACATCAATTTTTCAGTTACATTTTGCACAAGAATTTTGGATTTGCCTCCCAGAGGAGCCTCTGGGAAGCCGTAGGGTATCAGATAAACTTGGACTGGAGGAGTGCCAGACATATAAAAGAGCCTCCAACAAGGATAATACTAGTTGTAAAATCCTCCTGCCTTAGGAATCTGAAGATAAAGGAAAAGACAGTTTTGCAACTTCCCCTTTCAAAGATACAGATCTCTGTCTTTCAAAACAGCACTATTGTTTGCTAATCTTCCTGCAATGTCAAGTGTAATTTTTGTGCTTTCTCCTGATTACTTGAATAAACAGCACATTGCAAAATGCTTCTCTGGGGCAGCAGTTAATGCATTATTGCGCAGGACGAGACAGAAACCACTATGAGGTTAAGATTGCCATCAAACCCTAGTCCGTATAAATAATTTTTTTAAACTTCCTTATTATATCATTCAGTCAAGATTTTTTGCATATGTACTAAGTAAAAAGCATAGAAATAGATAATTTGAAAGATGCAAGGAAATGTAAAGGTCTAACTTCTACCTTTAACAAGTTTACAAACTACTCAGAGCGCTAAGACAACACATATGTGTGGATGTTTATTGCTGTTGTAATCACTACTACAAACTCCGTGGCTTAAAACAATGCAAGTTTATTATCTTTGTTAGTGTAGGTCAGAAGTCTGCCATGGGTCTCACTAGGAAAAAATGCTGATGATGGCCTACCAGGGTTCTTTCTGGGGATTCTAAGGGAAAATCTGTCTCCTGCCTTTTTCGCCTTCAACAGGCTGCTCCATTCCTTAGCTTGTGGCCCCCTCCCTTCATCTTCAATGTCACCAATTTGGATTTCTCTGATCCTTCTCCAGCCATCATAGCAAGATCTCTCTGAACACAGCTGGGGAAGGTTCTCTGATTTAAAGGACTCATAGGACAATGTAGAGCCCACTTTGATAACCCAGGATAACCTCCCACTCATAGACTTTAACCTTAATCACATATGCAAAGTCCCTTTGCTATGTGAGGTAACATTCATTGGGTGGAGCAATTGGGACAGGGGCATATTTGGGGGCCATTCTTCTGCCTACCACAACATATAAATCAATGTGGAATCTCACAGAGTGCTGCATAAATGTTTTAAATCAATGAATGAATAGAAAGATATATAAAACAATATATTAAAGATATAAGGAAAGTATATTTAGGTTTTTGGAAATACACAGCACTTATATATAAATTTACAGGGCTTGGGTATGGATATGGAAATATCTAATTGTTTGAAGTCAGAAGATTCAAAGTCAAAAAATTTAAACATATCAATTTAGAATTTATTTTAGTATATTCCTATAAATATATTATTGGGTATTGCTATAATTATCAATAATAAATTCTCATGTCAGTGCATGTCAATAGCTCCCAAATTTTGCTATTACAAATTATATATTAAGATGGTATTTATTAGAGCTGAAATCAATCTCGATAGAGCATCAATGGACATGGATTTTGGGTTTTGTCTTGAATCAATGTCTAAAGATGTGTGTCAGAGGAAAGGGGATCTTTGAGAGTTCTAGAAAAGTAGATCTTTATTTTCAGTTTCAATTTCTTCTTTTTAAATTGACATACTTTGGGTCACTTAAAAATCTGGCAGTCCACTAGCTGGTAAACTGGTGTTCTTTAGAGTAGTTTATGGTGGTTTTGACTAAAAGATTTTATTTATGAATTCATATGTGTATATATGTATATGTGGGCTTATGTGCATAAAATTAAATAGTAAATTTGCCACTATCTTGTCATGTTGCTTGAAGACAAACATCACACTTTTGGGGTATATTAGAGGAAAATTAATAAAGCTTATCCAGAGTCTACTTTTAGTAGTCACTAAGATGTTCTAGACACTGCTTCTTATAAACTTCACGGTAAACAATATCTTTAATTGTGTGCTTTAAAGACTTGAATGTAAAATGAGGGGCTAGCTTGAATTATTTGGATATAAGGAAAAGTTAATATATTATCATTGAGAAATTGAGTCAATAAGGATTTTTTTGGATAGATAGAGCATGTCAATACTCAATCTCCTTTTTAACTGATTTAATGGAAAACCCCAACACAAATACTATTAGTTTTTGGATGCTGTATTTCCTTTAGGTAACTTCAAGAAAATTATTTTAATGGCATGAATCCAGGCAAGATGCCAATGCAAAGTTGAGCACACCCCAAATTTTTACATTTTAAAATATAAAAGTATTTTACTAATATATACTTTTTCACTGGCAATATTTTATCACATGGAATTCTGTGGCTTTTTCTGCCTCTCTAGATTAGTTAACACAGTGATGAATCTGGAAAATTTAAATTCATATTTAGTGTCACTAGAAATTTATTGCAAAATAATAACAGAATTTTAGACTAAATAGCTGTTAAACACTGGGGGTTTCCTAATATCATTCTGCCAAGAGCATGTCTTCACTTTGCATTTTAATTTAGGTATTTTCTGTCTGAGATATTAAATGACCAAAAGAGTATCTTAAATATTTCAGTACCAATAAGGATAAAAATAACTAAAATTGTATTATGTTCCTAAATAGTTCCCACATGCTCTTTATGACTATTAACCATTACTATAATTAATAATTATAAAGTAAATATAATTATAAATCACCATCACACCCTTGTTATAATCATTATTCAGAGGAGTAAAGTGAATTAATTTGTTCAGATTTTCTCAGTTAGTAAGTGGTGTATTTAGGGTTTGAACCAGTTGGCCTTGACTTTATCTCTTCGCATACATTAAGAAAATTAAATAAATTCATAATGAGAAATGTTAAATCACAGGGCATTAAAGCTATATATTGTACAAAAATGTTGAATTAAAAATTAAGCAAGACACAATGTTTTCTTCTGATTAGTAACTCTTAGGATGCTGTTGAGTAACCACAAGGCATATAGCCCTTTGAGGAGGTGGAAATTTGTTTCGAGGAAAGTGAAGAAAAAAAAAAGACTTGGAACAAATATTAGTATAACTTTAAACATAAGAAATGCTAGGATAAATATATTCTTTTGGGGGTGGACAGAGATAGCTAAAGAAATTATTTTCTTTACTTTTAAAAAAGAAGGCTGTAAACTCTCTTACTCATAAAAATAAAAATAAGAAATAAATAAACCAACCACGTGAAAGAGATTCAGAAAACTTTATGAACATTTTTTTTCTTTTATCAGCAAAAAAAAAAGTTTGAGATAGTTATAATCTGGTTCTTCATTGTGGGTGTTCTGCTAAATGTCATCACCTCGTCAATATATGAGGTATAATTCTGTTTTAGAGTTTAGGGTGAGAACATTTTGTTCATTCTAGAGTTCATTTTTCTCTCTTTATTCAGAATTAAATTAAAACATTGAGCAACATACTTCATCTGTCCTTTAAGCTTGGCAATTTCCATAACTTTACTATTTTTTCCTAACATTATTGTGAATTATAAAAGCATATAATTATAGCAAGATTAATTAAGGAATATAGACAGTTTCAAGAACCACGAATTTGCCTCCTCATATTCTGATGGATCTGATAGTCCCTTAGCTCTATAATGTCTCAGGAGTCCAGTGAGTACAAATACTCCCAAACTCAAGAGAGGTAAGAAGTCTGCCAAACACTCTACCATTTTGAATGAGGAGTCCCAGGCTCATAGATTAGGAATTTAAGTGTAAGATTTGAAAAACAACAACAACAAAACCCTAAACCATATTGCCTTTTAACAAACTAGATATAAATTTAGTCATTTAAAAAAAATTACCAAGGTCTTTATGTTATATGGGACCATGCTATCATAGCATTAAATAGCTCTCTAAGTAATTCATGAGTAGGGCCAATAGACCAGATGCTATATAGTATAGTATATTATAAAGACCCCCCCACACACACACATACCCCTACACATATACAGACATACACATTCACACAAAAGCAGTGCCTCACCAGGTGAAGCCTTTTTCTCTCAAGTTTGAAATGTAATTCCTGGTGTTGAGTGCCATCTGGTAAATGGAGTTGCCCTCAGATATCCCCAAGACCACAATAAACATACAACATGTACATATAATAAAAGGGAAACCTCACTTTTATTATGTGGCTTTTAAGATGCTAAATGAATGGATTAAACAGTTGCTTTGAAAAGGGCCTTATCGTGAATATTTCATTTTTCTTACATTAATGATTTTATCCTCGTTGGATTCTCAACTCAGAAAAAACAAATCAATTCCCCAAGTTCATACATTTTACTAATATGCCAGTGCCCAGCATACCAGGTGTGGAATGCTTAGGCTTTATAAGTTTGGGGGCACTGCAGATTTAACAAAGCAGCCAACACCTGGAAATACATAAAAGCTGGCCTCTAAGCACAAGGTGATGAGTGTTAGTTAACTAGGCCCCCTGGATTCAGAGAATGGCCCCTCGTGGCTCAGAAAAGAAAACCGAAAGGCAGCATCACAGAGTTAAGTTTTAGCTCAGATTTCCTGGTGTTCTCAACGCTTATCTTCTCTACTCCCAAAAGGCAAGAAACAGCTCTAGTAAGGACTGTCCTTTTGATTTTCGGAGAATTTCTTTTAATATGCGCCACGCCACTGCTTTATAGACACAAGTGAACGGCATGGAAAAAAATGCTGATTTTTGCTGAAGTGGATATGATATATTTCTAGAGAAAAGATAACGGTGCATTTTTATTCACTTGACAATTCCTACCTTGTGATGACATACTTCAACTGTCACTGTTGCTTCCCTGGATGTTGCTTTGTGGTCTCACCACAAACTCTGCAACAGATTTCCTGGGAGTGTGGCAAAAGTCATGAGTGAGTGGTTGAGTCTATGATTTGACTGAGTAAACATTAGAGTCCTTTTAGTGGTTAATCCATGTTAAATTAAAAAAAAAAAAAAACAACAAACAACATTACATTATGCCTATAACGCATCCTAAAGTCCTGTCTATTGTTTTCAGTTAGGTCTTTTTTGTTGTTGTTGTTAATGTTATAGGCAAAGACTTGCCACATTCCCAGGACCCTCTACTTGAAAGTATAGATTGCATCTGATTCCTTAGAAGACAGATGTTTTGTTAAAAATTCCTATTTTAAAAAGTTTTCTCATGACCAATTTTTCTCTGTGCTTGCATCCCTACTATGCTCTGGACTTATGAGCTGTCTTCAGTCATAGTTACTTTATATTCAAAAGACAAAGTAATTGAAATCCTGTTATTCATGTTCAAACTGTGTAAAATATGAATAGAGAGAAAGGGGGGAACTGCAAGCTAAATGTCACCAACATACAGATTACTCCTTAGTATCTTCTTTTATTGTTAACATTGTCTTGCTGTGCCCCCCCGTTGAGCCTGTAATCACATTTAGATGACATTTATATTATCATCTTAGACTAGAGCAACATTATCTAATAGAACTCTTGGCAATGATGGAAATACTCTATATCCGTGTTGTCCGCTAGGAGACCTGGTAGCCACACACATTTGGCTATTAAGTACTTGAAACAAAGGAAGCGTGACTTTAAAGTTTAGTTCTAATTTCACTTAATTTCAGTCTGAATTTACATTGCCTTAAGTGCCTTGAGGCCCTCATACTGACAGCACAGATGTAGGCTTTTGTGTGATCACTGTACCCACTCTTGAACAATTTTTCAAATAAATATGCCATTGTTCCTGCTTGTATCATAGTTTTTTGATTCTGCTTCCTATATTTAAAAATGTTATCTATCCGATCCAAAGTTTTAGCTGAACTACTACTCAGTGTTAGACATTAGACACACTTTTAAGTTTTGTTTTCTGTACAGCAATTACCCAATAGCCATTTTCTGCCCCTGGAGTATGTGTTTCTTCTTCATTAGGAGCTCCTCTTAAAGATACGCATGTCTTAGTCCATTTAGGCTGCTACAACAAAATGCTACAGAGTGGCTGGCTTATGAACAACAGAAATTTATTTTCTGTAGTTCTGGAGGCTGGAAGTTCAAGATCAGGGCACCAGCAGATTCAGTCTGCTGAGGGCCTGCTTTCTTGCTCATAGATGGTACTTTGTTGTATCCTCACATGGTGGAAAGGGCGAGGGATCTCTCTTGAGCGTCTTTGTACCTGCACTAATCCCATTCATGAGGATTTCACCCAAAGCCCCTGCCTCCTAATACTATCATCTCTGGGGGTTAGGATTTCAGTATTTGCACTTTGAGGGAACACAAATGTTCAGATGATTGCATCTTGGATTCAAGCCAAGGTGAATTAATGTGTTGACCAACATTTTACACACATGCTCTGAAATAAGCTGTATTATAGAAAGGGAATTAATACAAATTACAATGAATTTTGCAGTATTTCCTACATTAAAGGTAGTTAACATGAATTATTCAGTGGTGAGGCCTGCAGATGACGAATTACCAGTTAGAGGGTGGAGCAAATAAGGAGGGAAAGAATGAGAAAATATGGTTGCATGGGAGAGATAAGCAAAACCGAAAATTACACAGGCGCTTCTTTCTCAGGCGTGGAAGGTAAGAATTGTATAAAAGTATGGTGACTACTAAAGAATTCAGCAGAATAATCACATTTTAAAGCTGGCAAGGATGTTGGAAATCTCTCAATCTGGATTTCTGTCAGTGTGGCGACTTGATACTGGCACAGCTGTGGCTTCGAGTGACACTTTATTAACAGTTTAACCAAATGCTAGTTACATATCACCTCCAAATCTCAGTTTCCTTATCTATAAATCAGTGACAATAGAAAAAAAAATACCTGTTAGATATACATATCTCTTTTTTTTCAGGGGGGCTGGTAAGTGAGATAATACCTTTGAGATGTTTAGCACAGCACCTGGCACATAGTGTCCTATTTTAGTGGTAGGGAAACTGAGATATAAGGAGCTTCATTAATTTTCTCAATGAGTGACACATTTTGTGACATAGCTGGCATCTGAAAACCAGGTACCTGGCTAAACTGAGTCTATAGTCACTTAACAAATGAAACGACTAGCCCAAGAACACAGAACTGGTCAGTGGTCTGCAAAGCACAAAGCCACATCAGCTTCTTCCCATTTACACAAACGCCAACATCACTTGTGCCTGAGAAATGTGGGACTTTTAAAGATATAATTTTTTTTAGAACTACAGGCAGCCTTTTAAAACAAGAAGTATAATAATATACATTTTTCCATTCAATCCATCTAGTTTACATGGTTTACTAGCGACTTCAAAGTTATAATCGATTCAAAATATTATATTGGCAATGAGTATTCATCCTGCATTTAAGTAATTTCACAGGTTGTAGCAATTAAAAATTCTCCTTACCAGATTCTCTGTTTTACCAAAAACAGACACATTTTGGGGGGACTTATACAAACAGTTTAACACCTAAAGAGTACAAAAGTGAGAGCAAGGGATGGGCAAATCATCATTACTATAATTTAGAAGAACAAAGAGAATGCGTTATCAAGACAAAGTAAAATAATAGTACAACTAATAATTTATTTCATGTGCATATTTCTTTATAGTTTAGGGTGATTTTAAGTTATTTATATATGGTTTATTTTGTAGGTTGTTATTGAGCATTTCTTATATGTTTCATCCTGGGCTAATTTTGGAGATTATAATCTTAAACAAAAGATAGGCGGTTCTTCTCATGGGGCTTACAGAAATTTCTCCATCCTATGGGGTATGACCAACTATTTGAGTCTCACACCTGGATCTTAATTCCTTTGGGATCTCGTGGAAGTTATTTTAGGATAGAAATAATTTACTTAAGTTTCCTCAAGTATAAAATGGGAATTATAATAATTCTTTCTTAATATGAGTTTATCGTAAGGATTAAATAAGACAAATTTTAAAGAGCATTTGTCACGATGCTTAGCATACACAAAAAGCTCAATGCATATTAGTTATCATGTAACATAGAGAAACCAAATAACCTGTCAAAAGAGAAATATAAACATAATTATAGATAGGTTTAAGCATTTATTGTATTTAGTATGACAATAAAAATTGTGAAAATGTGTGACCTATTAAATAAGTTTATTCAACTTCTTTGCGGTGCTCTAAATCTCTTATCCAGGATGGCTTTTCTCCAAGCCTATAATGATAATTGCAATCATGCTTATAGCCCTGATTCTGCTTTCTCTGAGAGAGAGAGAGAAAAACAAATAGACCAGTCCGTTATTCTTTACCTACAAGCATTTACTTATAGAAAAATCTAGCGTCTTAAAAGGAGTTTGAATCCCTAATAAAGCACAAGAGATGCTGTGGGGCATTTCAGGATCACGGCCAGGCAAGACACTGAAGTTGAGATTTTCCAAAAAGCTTATCAGAAATAAAAAGGATAGTAAAATGGTTACTTGGGACACCAGGGAGAAGCTGCCAAATGATTTTTCAGTTTGCTCGGTTTTGTTTTTATAGAGAAAAGATGATTAAGGAGGATTTACAGTAAGAGAAGGTAATATAAAATAGATTCCTCAAAAGTAATTCTCTCAATCCCAAGCTTCTCTAGCTGTCCTAAACCTCGGGTGTTTTCTGGAGGTGGGAGTGGGCGGAGCTGGAGGAGGACGAATGAGAGTGGCAAGGAAGAGAAGGCTGTTCTGTGTGGATGGCATTAATTTTGCCCACTACCACAGCTGTGCAGCTGCATGCTGCCCCAGAGTCGTTTTCACATCATGCCCACTTTCTCTTCCTCTGTCGACAGAGAAGCTGGTTCCTATTTGTACCCATCTCAGAGATGCATGGGGAACTATCCCCCCAAAGCCATCCAAAATAAAGCAAGCCCTAGCCTAAAGTAATCGGAGCATCACCTGGAGATGCAAAGATAAATCAATTCTCTCAGTAAAATAAGAGGTTTGAGCAATGATCGCACAGATTCTGCAGAAATGAGTCCCCCCCCCCACCTCCTTCCACTCCCCATGCAATCTCTTTATCTCCCCATTTAGATTTTGGGAGGCTGGTGGGAACATTCAGAGGGATGGAGCTGGGGAAGAGAGGCACTTTCGTTATTTATGAATTAAAACAGATTGAGAGACTTCCAGTGAAAGTTAGTCTTCGAAGGTACGTGCATCATATAGACATACACGCATGAATGTGTGTGTGTGCGCGCGCGCGTGTGTGTGTGTGTGTGTGTGTGTGTGTGTGGTATAAGGACACATAGTCCATGCTACATTTATCTGTCCGGGACAGGCAGTAGATAATCCTAATCTCTTAGACATTTTAAGAGAGAGCATGACCAGATTTTATCACAGATCCCAAATCAGACAAGTTCTCTGATGCACTTTAGGCACATTTGTGGTATTGCAGAGCTTACTTAGTTGGCTGCTGAGCGAAGCTGCCTGCTTTGAGCATTTTGGGCTGGGGCAGTTTTCTTACCTGACGTGGTGGGTGTCGGTGTTGCTTGTTTATTTTTACCCCACAATACCGCACCCTTTTCTTTCTTAACCTCTTTTTACCTGGGCTGGCCCAGCCTGGCTCTGCCTCCTCGCCTGCCTCCCTCGTCCCGCCCTGTCTCTCCCACACCAGGGAACCTGTGTTAGTGTTTTGAATCTCTACTTTGCTCTAGCAGGGAAACCAGACAGATTAGGAGCTAAAGCACATTTGACTGAAAGACAGCTCTTTGCTTTCTTCTTCTGCTGCTTCCCCTTCCTCTTTTCCCAAAGAGACATGTAAACACATGTATTTTCCTGTTTAAATTTAGCGAATTGGTCCTCTGCCTGTGCCTTGATTTAGCTATTGGGCTGAGCCTTGCTCCTCCCTTCCCTACTCGGATAGGAGCCACAGGGATCTGGAGCTCGAGCTTCCAAATTGAGCTGGCCTCAGGCCAGGTGACCTTTTCTTTGTAAGTTTCTTTCCTAAACAGAGTTGGGGGGGGGCGGGGAGCTGGGATCTTTTTGGTGTTGTTGGGGGGGTGGTTAGTGAGGAAAGGAAGAGGGTGGAAGAGAGTAAAGGGCTGTTGTTAAACAGTTTCTTACCGTAAGAGGGAGTTCAGACCTAGATCTTTCCAGTTAATCACACAACAAACTTAGCTCATCGCAATAAAAAGCTGCTCAGAGCCGACTGGTTCTTTTAGGCACTGAGTCGGAACAGGCTTCTCTCAGCCAGGCATCTTGCTCGTCCAGTGGGATCCGCCAGCGCGTCCGGCAGCACCATGTGGGGGACCAAACTTCTGCCAGTCCTGCTGCTGCAGCATGTCCTCCTACATCTGCTTCTGCTTCCCATCGCCATCCCCTATGCAGGTTAGTCTTCCCTTCTTCTTCATCATTAGTCTTCTTTTAACTCTCTCCTGCTAACCTTTCCTTTCCCTAACACCCTCTTCACCCCATCCCCAGCATCCTTTCTTAACTCAGTGTGTGGCATGTTTTTTTTTTTTTTAAGAAAAACATCTTGTGGTGCTTTCTTTTGATATTCTTTTTTTTCTGTTTGCAAAGCATTTACAATGATAATTAACATCCCCTGAATGTGTCCTCCACCCCAGCCCCAGCCCGGTTCCCCCTGAGCCTCCTAGTTGTGGTCTGTGGGACAGAAATGAAGTGTTAACCCTGGCTGGAATTTTGCTGGTTTGGACAAGTTTAAAGCTGAACAGAAGGTCTGGTCTTGAAGAAGGGAGAGTGACTGTCAGTACAGCAGGGACTCCTTGCTTTCCAGAGGATAATTTTCCATGACATTCTGCACCCCCACATCACTCAGTCAACCTTCAGGGCTAAATGATGACTTTATACAGGTTTTCATTTGGAGGAGGCAGGTTAAACTCTGGGTATATGCATGTTATAAAAATGAAAGAGAAAGCCTCTCTTGAAATCTCATTCTCTCTGGGTATGGATGCCTGCCCTTTGAAACTACAGTGCAAGGGAGACACAAACTGTGTGACTCTGATTACAGCTGCCGAATGCCTCCTTTCAGTCTTCCATTTTCTCCCCCGAATTTACAGGTTGGGAAGGAACTGCTGGTGAGTTCAAACTACCTTCCTGGAACGGTAGAGATTCCATATGCTGCTTTGGGAAGTTTTCTGTTGTTATCAGGGCAAGAGGAAACATCTGTATTTGTTTGTATTATCATTGTAGTGGCTGAGATGCCAGTGGGAGAAGGTAGTGAGCACCATGGGTAGGCACGAGGGAAAAAAAGAATAGAACAAATGCCCACATGGTAGACATGGCCTTTTCATGATATAAACCAGAGGACTGGCCATATCTTTGGAGATAAGCTAAATATGAAATTTATCAGAGCTCTGATCTAGTTTCTGATGTAATACCCGGGTTGAAAACATCAAGAATTTGCTAAATGACAAGGTAAAGCATTTGACCCACCTGGCTTTCTTCTATTTTGTGAAGTGGTCCTTGTGAAAAAAACAAAAACAAAAACAAAAACAAAAAAACAGTGTGCAGGAAGGACCAGTTTGAAAACATTTAGGTATGATTTCCAAAGAGGTACAAAAGAAGTCAGTTCAATCAGGCAGGTTATCATGCTTGAGGTGTGTCATGCTAAAATGAACTCTCGTAAGGCATTGCTGATTTCAGGGGATTTTGAGCATAAATTGAAAACATGGCTAATATTTGGAGAGCTTTCATTTTTAAAGATTCAAATGTTGATGGTCTGAAGTATAATATGGTTACCTGAAATCATCTGTTCTAATGCGAAGGAAACACAATGTGGAAAACCCAAACGGGAGATCACCCATAGACAACGTCTATTTGTTTTTGGCATGCATTACGAAGTTTTGGCAGTAGATATACATTTGTAATTATATTTCACTTTGGCTAATGTTGAAATGACTGCGTTTCCTGAGTATAGGGAGAATGCAGCCCAAGAGTGTGCTGGCAGGCAAGGCGAGGCCAATTGGGAATTACAGATATGCTGTGAATAAATCCTGAAGTGGATAATGCAAAAATTGTCATCAAAAGAGGGTCTGGCTTAGTTTGGGTGGCAAGTTTATTTTGACAGTTGTTTTGTTTTTTTTTTGTTTTTGTTTTTGTTTTTTTAAATAACATTCTCCAAAATGGAGAACGCAGATAGTCCTCTTAGAACATACAAAGTTTATCCTTTTTTATATCATCTGACATTGAACATTTAGAGTTTTGTTGTTAATTGCTTTGGTTATACTTTTAGGTTTATCCTATGAGTCTATACTTGTACATATTTAAAATAATACAATGTTAGAAAAGAAGTGGATACTATAATGAGGTGACAACCAATTATAAGCAGAATGTATTATGGAGATCATTTATTGCAACGTTTCTTAAGAAATATGCAATAAAGTGGATTCAAGCCATCCTTACAGGAGTTGTCTACACAGAATTACCCCCTATCCACTTCCACCTATACTGGAAACAGATATCCAATCCCCTGAAACAAAAGAAGCATTAAGTAAGCATCTCATGTCCAGGAACGTGTGGGATATAAAGATGAACAAATGAGAAAGAAACCTACATTTGCTAAGCAACTGTTATGGACCAAGCTCTAAAAAAGAACTTATTTAACTCTAATAAGATTAGCAGTATTCAACTCATCTTACATGGGGAAATTGAGGTTAACGACCTTAATTATCTTATCATAGTAAAGGGATAGAGTTGAGATTCCTACCCAAATCTATGAGAAGGAAATATGTGCTGTTTTTATTTTCCTTTTATACTGAAGCCAGAAACAGTGAAATCAACTGAAATTGCCTTTTAAAAATCCCTTTTGCTAAGTAATATGTGAAAATCTCTGTGTTAGAAATACTATAATACTATGGTTTAGAGTTCATTTCTAGCTTAAGAAGTTTGGGGGCAATATGGTACCCAAGTTGAGTATGAAAAAAATGGATAATAGCATGATCAGTACCAAAGTCAGGGGAAAACAAAGTGGCCAAAGGCATGGAGGTGAGAAAGTATGAGGACAAGTAACCATGTGGGACTGGTGTACTGAGTACCTGAGGAGGGTAGTATGGCCTGTGATTAAAAAATTAGATAAGGTAGCGTGCATAAGCATGAATGTCGTGCTAAACTATTCTGAACATCTTGGGTAGCAGTTGGAAATTTTAGTGTAGACAAGAGACCCAACTTAAATTGTATTTCAGTGTGGTTGTTTTGGTTGCTGTGTGGAGGGAGAGTTGTTGGCAAAAACAGATGGTCAGGGAAGAGACCAGGAGGAGGAATCTGTGACAATGATATCTTGAACAAGGAAGCTGAATGAAGGTGAAGAAGGGGGAGGCCCTGAATCCCACCTTGACTATCACTTCGTTGTGTAAACCTCTTTGGAAGAGATTATTTTGCTTGCTTCTCAAACACCAACTGGGAAATCCAGGTCCTAGATAAAAGCAATGAAACTGTGAACTAGTATTTATGATTCTTGTCTTTGGGAAGGTTAAAGTCTTCAGTCACAACCGTTCCCTCCATTAATTATTTGTGTACTTTCATCTTAACATCTTGCCATTTCAAGCTGTTAATCACTAATCATGTGGGTAGGTTTCTCAGAATATGTGGAGCCAGATTCCTGCTTCTTTCCACACCCTGCAAATCCTTTCCTTGCATGGTTTTCCTTTGAAGTCAATGGTTAGTCCATACAGAGAAGAAAATATATGAGGTACTGAGAGAAATGAGTGTGAGGCCAGGGACCAGAGGGAGAAATGTGTCTTTCTTCATGCACCTTGATACATTTGACCCTACTTTCTGTTTGTAGGTTTTCACTAAGATCCTAATGATTTCAGTTCTAAAACAGGGATTTCAGGTTCTTCAGGAAATATAGCTTCCAGAATGTTTTCCCATACTGGGAGAAGAGGAGAAAGGATTTGTAATTTAAAGTACAAGAAAGCATGACAAAGTTGCAGTGATCTCTCACCCTTTGATTTCATTTCAGTATTTTGTTTATAAACTTCAACTAATAGTCATGCACAAAAAAATAGTAGGGAAAAATCTGATCCAAAGATTTTTTTTTTTTTTTTTAGTTTCTTCCCAAATTAAGTTGGTCTCTTAACTGTTTTCAGTAAAACAATCATCAGTTGTTAATACATATGGAAGAAAAAGTTGAAAGTATTTTCAGAAAAGGGGTTTTATTTAGACATGCTATCTTTTAGACTCCTGTTTTGAATTTTTCCTTTATTGAAGAAGAAATCAGTTTTATAGCTGCCTGGATTACATGATGTACAACGAGCTTGAACTTCACAGTTTTGAGTAATTTGTTACTGACTTAGTAGAAATGATTAAATTATAAAGGAAAGCTTCTAAATCATAAGAAATAAATAGTGAAAAGAGAATCCTGGTATCTGGTTTCCATTGCCTTTGATTAGTTCTGTAGCCCCATACAAGCTTTTCACTCCTATCTATTATCTAGTAAAGGGAAATCATAGATTGATTTGCTTTTCTGAATGTGTTTTGATCTTTAGATGAAAGGTGGTGATGGAAAAACTTATCAGCAAGCAAGAGTTAGACTACTTTTATGAGGTATAGTCACACATTAACACATCTCAATAGGTCAACTGAGGATCTGTAGAATTAAACACAACCAACAATCCCACAGAGACCTCTTTTCTCTATAGTAGCCCTCAGTACTTGCCTTCATAGTGCACGGTATTGACCCAAGAAACCAGAGCATCCACAAGGGGTTCAATTTTATTTGATAATTAGTAAAATGCATATCTGAATTTAATGTTTGCCTCAGACTTTTAAAATTTAGTTTTATGCTCTCTTCTCACATTTAGATATGTATAATAAACATATTAATCATCAGGCTTATTTTATTTCATTTTTTTTATTATGTCCAGTTAGCCACTGTATAGTACATCATTAGTTTTTGATGTAGTGTTCAGTGATTCCTTAATTGCGTGTAACACCCAGTGCTCTATATTTTTAGTTAACTGAATCTGATAATTAGTAAAATACATATCTGAATTTAATGTTTGCCTCAGACTTCTAAAATTTAGTTTTATGCCCTTCTCTCACACTTAGCTATGTATAATAAACACATTATTCATCAGGCCAATTTTAATTCTATATTTTTAATTAACTGAATTTATTTGAGAAATATATAATCCATATATCTATATATCTATATCTATATCTATATCTATATCTATATCTATATCTATATATATATATATATATATATAACTTCCATTTTAGTCAACAGTTTTATTTAATAGATTTTCGGCATCCATAAGCTGTTTGTTTCTAAGAAATATTCCAATTTATATAGGAAATCAAATGATTATTATTCTGTGAAACATTTCACAGCACTTAAGAAATGGTGCACTACGGTCAAAGGAAGAAACTCCTAATGGAGAGACATATCTCCCATTAACATGGTTCTGTGGCAGAAACCAAAATGTGAAAAGAATTATACCACTTTGCCTGGGAGAATAACAATTTCTTCTCTATGCCAGAAATTAAAGAATGGAATTTCAAAAACAAAGCTAAACCTTTGCATATTTATAACTTTTTAATCTGAATTAATTTCCAAATATTTACTTAATAATTATAATTTAAATAGCTTCAAATACAACTTTTATTTTGTAGACTGACTCATTGGTATATTGGCATTTTAGGTAATTAAACAAAGTCATTTGGCAAGTCGGTAAGAATGCCAGAATTATTATCTGTCTGCCAACGTTATGCAAGGCATTTGCTCCGCACTCAATAAATAACATGTTGATAGATTATTTGGTTGAATGAATTTCTATGTTAAAATGTCTTTTAAATTATATCTGTTGTACCATGGCCATTCCATCTTGTAGGGCAAAGAAAAGTTAAAAATGAAAACATTATTACAGAAATTAGTACCAGTCTTTTGGGAATTATGCTTTGGAGTTTTACAGAGAACCAGAAATTTAGAGGACTTCATGTTTTCTCGTATTTATTGTGGACTTCAGGTTAGGATAGACATTAATGAATAGTATCTGCATGTTTAATAAACCAACTGGAGCCAGTGGTTGCTGGCAAACTTGAGAGTATGATGCCATTGTTTGTACCTCACTCTGCTAGCCATATTTCCAAATTTTCTGCACAAAAATTTTCACCCTCTTTTCTTGGCACATTTACTACATATAAAAACCAGGAATGTATTTCCTGTTCTACCATCCAAATTTCTTCTCTACTGATAGCTCTGAACCGGATCTTCAGAAAATATTTAAAAGCCGTATTTCTACATACTTAGAATTCTTAAAAAAATAGATGGCATCATGAGTGTTTAAGAGTGGGGGCTGGGGGTTCTGAAGTGAGGCAGCTGGGTTTCAGTTGAGGTTTGCTAAATAGGCAATTGATTTTTCCTTGTGTCTTGGTTTCTTCATCTTAAAAATAAATATATTATTACTGCCTTTGTCACAGGGTTTTCAAAAGAACTGGCAGGCAGAGGAGAGGCACAATCACGCCCATCCTTATTGCATTGTACAATAGGTCTCTTAGACATTTTGATTCTCATGGTGAAGATAGTGACTATTAGAAACTAGGTAACTTTGGGCACACTGAGGATGAAGAAGTAGTTCTTGATCCTTTAAAGTCATCTATAAGATTAAGTCCTTCAGGATGTTCTAGTTCTGTTTTTCATGTTTTTAATAGGAGGCTTCATGCTATCTAGGGGCCTTGTAGAATACTCTCATGAAGAAAAATGATATTGCTACATTAAAGCTTGAAGTTTTACATACATTTGATTTATAGCATTTGGCTTGATTTCAAGGCAAACAATTCAGTGATACTTAAGAAATAGTGCCCCCAAACACAGAAAACACTTCTGTAGGAAATGAGAAGGGCTAAAATATGAATAATATGAAATACTTTAAAGAAAGCCAGAAGAATTTATCCATTGCACCATTTTTAGTGAGAAGTTTCTCACATGTAATTGAATTGACTTATCTAATTAATACTATAACTTACATAAGGACCAACTGTAGAAGGAAAATGACAAATTTAATTATAAAGCATGATATGATATGCCTGGGCATTTGCTTTCATACTGTTTGGAGAATATCATGTCATTTATTTCTTTAGAGTGAACTCTGTCCTAATTTTTAAAAGCATATTTCATTTTAAAGAATGTAGATGAGTGACCCTACATGACAAGTTCTTTATTCTTCACTGATTACAATATTCCTCTCTTGCTCTTAACTATCTGAGAGTATCAATCCCCACCTCACTTCACCCCCAACCCCTGGAGATCTAGTATGTTGTCAGATGAAATCACTATCTTATGGATGATCCTTAAGGACATTTTTTTCTATATGAGCCTTAAAAGCATTTCCTCCATTTTTTAAAAAAAATTATTATTATTAATAGAAGGACAGAAGAAAAGAAGAAACACACTTCATGAATTCAAAAAGTCAGCAAAGACTACTCTAATTAAAGAAGACCCATTACTGAAGATAAAAACAAAAAAAATGAACACTGCAGACCAATGTGCCAATAGATGTATTAGGAATAAAGGACTTCCATTCACTTGCAAGTAAGTTGCTTCATTTTGTTCTTAGGATAACTTTCCAAATATAGCATCTACTAATTATCATCATCGGGTTTTTTTTTTTTTTTCCTTTGCATTCAGTGTAATTTGCCCTTAAAGTATAAGCTTGACTTTAGTTTTAACTCATTATAACAGAATATGTAGCTCTTAGTTGATGGAAATATGAGTAAGGGAAAGCACATAAATGGTATGTTTCAGAACCCAGAGTGTCTTTGGTTATGGAATTTGTGTTTTCTCACCTTATGAACAGTTGAACTTTAGAAACTAAAATTCCATTAGATTGCCTTTTATCCAATATTTTAAAATATTCTATTCAGAATAAATTTTTTTTTTCTTGGAAGAGGAGTGGAGGAATTTTCAGAATAAGTTGGGCCAGAGCCAGAATTTACTGCAACTTACATCATTGTCTTTAGGGATTTAAATAAAAGGTGTTGAGAGAATTAGATAAAAAAGTAGAGGGATTGGTGTCAGCAGCAAAGGCTGTTCAAAAGGAGCTGGGCTAGTGATGATGAAGTTTTAGGTGAAAAGTGACAGAGAAATCCGAAGAGGCATGAGGGGATTCAAATGGAGGGTTTTCTTATCATTTGAAATTCCCTGTGCGACCTCACAGGGAAGAATTCCTTCCTCCTTTGCCACTGATCCCAAGGATAAAACATGGGAGTTTTGGACCATGAAGGAGGCAATCGCCACTCTGAATGGCTTTCTGAATTGCCAGAAGAAAATGCATTTCCTCATTCTTCATAAACATTCCCATCCCCTCATTTACTTTATACCCGTTTATTCCTTATTTCATTCTATTTTTTACAGGACTGTGAATGATACCCTGTCCGTTTTAAATTCTACTCTACTGCATTTGGACAGTGACATGTAATGTGGACACAGATTTTAGTAATGCCATGGCAAGCAATCCTAATCTCATCCTACCTTTTTCAGAGAAATGAGTGTTACGGGCCTCGGGGAAAGGACGTGGTCAGAGAAGGTCCTCGACAGATGTAGCGGAGGACAGACTAACTCCTTTCTATTCATTTACAACTCCTCTGGAAATATTTTTATTGCCAAACTGTCACTTTCAGGGAGATATTTCCTGACAAGGGGAGTGGGGAATTGACTTTGCAAGTATATTCCTATGATAATTCTGTTTCTTTCCCTGATTTTCCTGCCTTGAGATTATTAAAAGTAAATTAGAGAAAACTACTCTCAATCAACATCATAGCTGTGCAGATTTATGGCGATGTTCTCACAATTGATGGGGTTAGATTTATTATATTTTCCCCTCATGGGCTTGGGAAGGTGGGGCAAGGGAAATGGGAGAACCTCATCTTATTATTTAACTCTGAATCTGAAAATACACTCTCCTGAATCCATGAGTAAGGAAAGCATTACTACTTCCAATTTTCACATTAGTCAGCCTTATTTCTAGAAAACAAAACAAAACAAAACAAAACAAAACAAAAACCTTTCCCTATGTTTTATTTAGGAGGAACTAAGATGATTTTGCTGCATTAGAGAACACGTGACCTGATTAAAAATCTTTACATACACCATGTATATGAGGTTTCATACTCTCCTACTATATTCTGGTTTCGTTACATTTAGCCTTCAAGTTTATTGCAAACTGTGCAGAAAACCACATGCATAATACCTTTGTACAGAGAGAATTCTTCTGCACAGATATGTGTCATCCTTCTCACTTGTCTATCCCAAATTTATATGCACATGTGTTTGCAGTGACTAATACATTGGTTGTTCAGAATTGAATGGACATACTGTGATACTCTGAAATTACATTCTTAATGAATTAAAGGATCTTTTTGCAGGCTTGTTATATGGACTAGAATCATTGAAAGACAATGGCAAATACACAAAAATGCTTGGAAAATACCAGCAATGCTATGTGAAAGCATATGTGATTCAGTGGGTACAGGGTGGAACATTCTCAAACATGATCTCCTCCTGAGAAGGTATCAACAATATTGATTTTACAGAGATCGAAGTTCTTTTTTGCTGGGTAGGGAAGATGATCAGAATGCCTCATTCTAAGCTCCTCAGAAAATTGCTATCCATACTTGACTCAAGAGAAGAAAATATGAGGCTTTTTTCCTCCACCCATGACTGAGTAGCTGGCACTGGAATTGCCTTCCTGCCATAAACAACTAGAAACCTAGACAAAATAAATTATTGAAAGCAATATGATAATTAAAATAAGGATAAGATGAAGACTCCTAAAGTCAAACTTAAAAGAAGATGCAACTCTAGGATCTGACTGTTTGGATACAGTCTATTTGGAGGTATAAAGTGATTCAAGGAAACACTTTTCTGAGAGAATATGGCATTGTAATGGAATGAGCGAAAAGGGTGAAGTCAAGTCAGCAAACGGGAAACTGGGTTACCCACTTGTCAGATGGAATCGCCTGTGTATTCACAGAGGCAAATCTTGCATGTTCCTGATGGGACTCATGAGTTACCTCCAAGGCATTCTCATGTCAAAGCCATATTATCCATAGAAGAGTAGTTTATATATGTGTACGCAAATTTCTTTTAATGTAAAGTTAAGTGGCAACTGTAACTTTAAGATTTGGTTTTAGATGTTTGTTTAGTTTTTATTAACATGTGCTCTTTCTCTAATAACTGTGCATTCAAAGTCATTTAACACCCCCCCACATGCTACAATAGCATAATAGAGAATTTAACATGTATTGCATAAGCTACAGTCCACCAGATCAAAATTCAAGTCTATTATTAGCCAATCCTCTCTTAAGTTATCTGCCGCCACTGCAAAATACACTTTTGTGATTTGCTCTTAATTATGATTTCAGCTGTAAGATGTTCTTGTAGGTAGATATTTCAAAATATCGATGTGTAAGTCAAAGCTCAAAGTTTATGCATATAATTTTTTGAAGTTATTTGGCTATAGAATAAAATGTACTATATAAAAATATGAGATCATAGGTAAAATGTTTTAAATAATTTTATAGCATATTTTTATCTTTCATAAAAGTTATTTCCCCTTATTTAAAATTTGGCAGATTACTAAGAAATAAGTGACTAGCTTGGAATATCTAAAGTTATAAGAAAACTATGTGTTCCTAAAAGATATTATAAGGAGTAGAAGTGAAAAATCCTTATTCTTAGAAAATCTGTATTTCTTTTAATTAGATAGTTGTACATGGTGGCATTGTAATTAGCACAAACATAGAGAGAAGGAGTTTTGATATCATTTCTTAAAAGCAGGTAAACAGGTCAGAACTCCCACTTCATTTTCTACATTCTAAGACATGGTAACGTTTAATATGTTGAAAATTTTATCAAGTTCAAGTTCTTTACTACCATCAGTTAAGGGTTTTTTTCTACTTACAATTTTGTTTAGAAAGACTTTTTTAGTGAACAAAACCCAATATAATACTTAGCTATAGGAATGATGACTGTAGAAGTGACACATTTTCGTAATTTTCTGCAAGATAGATGTATCAAGAGCATATGCAATGTGATATTAATAGATTTTTAAAATTAAAAATGCCTATGCAATTAAGTCTATTTAGGAAACATTGCTTTACATAAACACTTACCCTGATAGTAAGCTTTTCATAGCCTTTATCAAGCTTCCATGCTTTTAGCTCACCAAGAAAGGATATAATAGGCAAAATTTTCCAGACATTTGATTTCAGATCCCTTTTGCTAGGAGAATATCCTGGATGGTGATTTTTCTAATTCATTTTAGGAAATGTCATTTTAGAGTGTACTTTACACAATTACAAACTTTGAAAATTAATCATGATATTGCAGATACAATCATTTGTATATAACTACAAACAAAATCTTCCCACTTTCTGCATACTTACAAAAAAAGTCTTCAGAAATAATCCAAGCAGTTGTGTCATATATTGATTTTGCCTGACTTCATTTTTCTAGACATCATTTAGAATAACATGAGAACTTTCCACATAGTATTCTGATATTTAAATCTACATGTATGAAAACTTAATTTTGTTCTTTCTTATTTGGCCATCAAAATGGTAGGTTCAAAAATCACTCAGGTTTTTATTATGCATATATAACCATGTGTCTTTTTATATCGCCCTCCTTGGTTAAACCATGTGCCCCTTCTTTAAAAACTGTATAAATAGTAGTATTCCTTCTTTTCATTTAGATATTTTTTTCAGGGCCTTTGTTTTTGATAAAGCAAGGAAAAGATGCCTCTGGTTCCCTTTCAATAGCATGACAAGTGGCGTGAAAAAAGACTTTGGTCATGAATTCGACCTCTATGAAAACAAAGGTAACTGGCTTCTCCCTAAGCATTTCATAACAAAATAACGCATAAAATATATGTAATTTCCTGCCACAGTGCTCTTTATCACTAATTTTTCTATTATAGGTGGATCTGTTATGCGGTCAGTTCTTCCATTAAGACAGAAGATACTAGTGTCTTAACTATTTTCAATATGGTATTTTAAAGAGAGCATTTCCCAAACTTTCCGTAATTAGATTGCCCCTCCCTCTTTATTTATTTCTAGGAGCATCTCTTAGAACTGATGTTGTCCATGTTCATTTTAGAAAGTGCCACCTTAAATTAATAGTTTAACAAACCTTATATTATAGTACATTTTGAGCATTTTATTACATAGCATTTTAAATGTTAACAACTTTGGGTAACTAATCTGTCATAGTGGTGATTGCTGATGATAAAATGTGGAGATTTTGAAATACTAGTTGTGCCTTTTCCTAATTATATACTTTAAAAATCTTTAAAGAAGAACTGAGATCATATTATTTGTTAATGTGTCTATTTTGTTTATCTGATACTATATTCACTTTGATCCAAAGCAGAATTATATCAGTGAAATAATTGGAGAATGTTAAATAAATATGAGCTTTGCAAAATAAATCTCTTATCATGCAAAATAATAATTATGGATTGTATTTATGATAATAGTATTTATTTCAATTTTAGTGTGTTCTTAAATCGTGTTGTCATTAAATTTGAGTATTTGGTAATATACACAGATATTTCCTTGTTAAGAGGGTAGACACTGAAAGTAAATTAGGATTAATTTATGGTAGAAAATAAGATGATCTTAAAAAAAAGAAAATAAGATGATTTCTATATACCACAATAATTCTACAAATCCTAAACATAATTTATAATCTAGTATAACACCATTTTGTAATCTTCTAGGTTGCTAGCAACTGTATATACTATTATTTGATAGGAATATATAGCTTGTTTAAATTTAATTGCTCTATAGTTTGCAGCTGAAAAGTTAGCAAAAATATAGAAAATAATAATCAACACAATACAACTATCACTTAGACATATACATACATGCATATATAAAAAGCTATACAATTTTATTGAGATAAAGACAAGTCAGTTATTCTTATTATCTTAAAGTAACTCTTTGAATTGAATAGATTTTACAAATTACTTATCATTTTTAACATTATCTTAAAATGGTCTGTATATTTAAGCATATCATTCTGTCAAATTAAATTTGCCTGGCCTGTTGTGTATACTGACTTATCTACAATAAGTACATAGACTAATCTCTGTTGTTATGGTAGAATATACTCACAAAATTAAAACCTCTCAGTAGTCTTGTTTTGTTTTGTTTTGTATTATTCTGAAATGTACTATTTTGAAAATAGTAGAAACTGTAGGCAAGAAATGTCAGTTTGATTTGAGAGATCTTATAAACATTAATTACCTGAAGATTTGGATGGAATTTTCTTTTTCTTTTTAAATATATAACCGCATATGTTACACATAGTTATAAATTTTTTCTCTGCTTTCTTCTGATAGACTACATTAGAAACTGCATCATTGGTAAAGGAGGTAGCTACAAGGGAACGGTATCTATCACTAAGAGTGGCATCAAATGCCAGCCCTGGAATTCCATGATCCCACATGAACACAGGTAAGAAAAGCATGAAAAAAAGAGCGTAGAGACTTTTTTTTAATATGTGTGTTAGCAATTTCATGTGAGTCCTTCAGAATAATCCTACAGTTCTATAATAACAGCCAATTTTGATGAATTGCATTAAGCCAAGGCTTATGTGAATTTATGACTGAGATTCAAAGATGAATAAATTAATCATTAAGATGAGGCCTAAGAGTCTCTTACCTCAAAAATGTCAGCTTATACATCTTGGTGTTGGTGAGGAAGTAATGAAAACATGATTTAAAAAAAAAAAAAAAAAAGATTTTTCCCCTCCTCTCTTTGCCTTCCAGAAGGTACAGCTCTCTGCAGCTGTAGTGGAGAGGCTGACTGTGATATAAATATGATAGATCAGATTCTGACCTGACCCAGGGCCTGACTGTTCTTTAACCATGGTGGTACACAATCTTGGCTACATATTAAAATCACCTGCTATGAGCCCTTAACAAATCTCACCACCCAGGCATAAACACAGGCCGATTACATTAGAATCTTTTAGGGGAATAACCCAGGCACTGGGTTTTTTTGTTTGTTTGTTTTTGTTTTTTGTTTTTTGTTTTTTTAAAGCTCCCTAGATGATTCCAAAGTACAGCCAAAATTGAGAACTTCTGCTAATAACTCATGCCAGAGATTGACCAGCTTTCCCTTTTCACCTATTGCCTAATGACTGGAGAAAACTTCTCATTGCTTGGAAATTAAATATCTACACTTCAGAGAAGACTTGTGTTCATTACAACAGATGAATGCTATTTAAAGATGAGTAAACACAGCATCCATAGGCTCATTAGTCTGAGAGTTTTAGTCATCATGGAGGAGAAACATAGATTTCTAATACTCACTGAAGAACTAAATTTAGCCACAGTTTTTCAGGGCTCATTTCACAAATAATTTTGACAGAAACTAAGATAGTTTAAAACAGTTCTCCCTGGTTAGTAAATACATTGGAAGATTTAGTTTACCATGAGCCAAGTACCTTGTAAGCAGTCTATCTTGTTTATCTCATTTAATCCCCCCAAGAACCACATAGCGGGTCGTTTTAGTAATTCTATTTTATATATGGTGAAACTGAAGGAAAAGAGCCTTAGTAACCTTTCAAGGTCATGCACAACTAAGTGCTGTGGCGGAATGTGAGCCCAGCCAGTGTCACTGTATAACCTGTGTTTTTTAACATAAAACAGGGCATGAAACACTGAGCAATAGGACACATGCTGTGACTTGTTTTTGAACCAATGGTGATGACTTTGCATTGATGAATTCATTTTTTTTATTTCATTTCATTCATTTTTGAGGGGCATAATTATGCAAGATGATTTTACTTCTGTAAACAGACATGAGTTAAGTGGCCCGCCCATAAAGAAAAAGAGTTAGTTGCTCCACACTGGGATCAAACCTGTGATCCCGGCCTAATTAACACCAGCTAGTAAATGTCCAAGCTGATCAGTTGTCAGGGTTTTAGTAACAGAAAACAACTAATTTTTTTCCCCAAATTAGTTACTTACAATAATACACAAATACCTCTGAAACATAGCATTATATTACAAGGCAAAAAACCCAATATAATTGGTTTGTTCCCTCATAAGGATTTGCATGGTATCATTCCCATGACACCGTATGAGGAAAATATTTTATTTAAATAGATAGATCTAAGTTTTTCATGAACAAAGGAATAGCATTTGAAATCAATCCTACCCTAGTTGAGTGCACTGGACTGACCCAGTAGAGGTCTTATTTCAACCCAAATTCTCTATGATTGTGATTCTGTGCTGGAAGAGTACATGTGAAATAGATCTCCCTGGGAACTGGCTTCCCAGTCCAATCAGCTATTTTACCAGCAAACATTTCCTTGTGATATAAAGGTTTAGGGCTGAGAAGATCTTGTATATTAATCAAATCTTTTTTTTGTTTTTTTGGGTTTTTTTGTTTAACAACAGTAACATTAATTTTCATCAATTAACAGCTTATTGGTTTATCTGCATGATAGCTTAACACTTTTAAGTTAAGTGTTACCTAAAGATCAACTTTATGGGGAATGGAAAAAATATATATATATCTGTCTGGAAGGGTGATTTATTGTTGACTCCTAAATTGAAATATTTTACAAGTGGCTTAATGGGAAGATGATGATAGATGATGAAATTAGTATAGAAGCTTAACTAGAAAATCAGGTGACTCGATATCTACATCTATATCCTTCACTGGCCACCAGTATTCATTAATGAAGCAGATGATGGAATAGATCAAGTTTCCCATGAATGTAGTTTATATTAAAAGAAAAGAAAAGGTGGCTAGAACCCAGAAGACTTAATTTCTATTTCAAAGTATATTATGATATAACTAAGTTTTAAGAATTTCTTTACTTCTTTAAAGCCTTACTAACAATGACAAAGAACCACGATTAATATAAATGTGAATAAAAGTTTGTTAGAGCCTTTGGCAAGGGGCTTGTGTGTAATAGTTTCTCATAAACATTTTTTGAATGAACATATATAAGTGAAAAGAGCATGGCTGGCTTCATCCGTTGGCCAAGTATAGCATGCTAAAGAAAAGCAGGCTATACCTCAGGACACAAAAGAAAATAAGCTAATTTGGGTAAAAAGCCATACACACCAAAGAATGAAGGGAAGAGATGACCAGACTGTCATGAATGTCCTAAAAAGGAATTTCATATGCATTGACATAGAATTGTGGAAAGCAGCACCTTTCTTTTCAGTTGCATTTGATTAACTCCAGTGAGAAAACTTTATTCATATTTCTGCCATATCTAGTTTTGATTTCTACTTTTTCTCTCTTCCTTACTTGTATTTTTACTACTAAACCAATGACTGATTCATTCACTACTTCTTTACAGCTTCCTTTTAGCTTTACAAATCCACTGGCAAGGTGTATGTGTTCCGTGTGTGTGTGTGTATACAACAAAAATCTGCTCTAACATCATTAATATTCAATGTGTGTATTTAACATGTACTAAATCCATTATTTAATTTCTTCTAAGTAAACTTGATACATAAAATGATAGAAAACAACCTCATAATAATCAAATTCACTTCCTATATCTTGTAAGTGAGGAAGTGAAATGCAAAGAGTAAAGAAATTAAGTAGGGACTAAAGACTAGTGTCATATAAGTAGCCAAGTGATATATATGGGGCGACAATGTAGATTTTGTGATTAAAAATAACTTATTCTTGCTACTCTACTATACGAAGTTTTTTCATAAAATAGAGTTATAGGAGCATTTTCTTAGGTAAATGTATGCATTACTTTACAAAAAACAATCTGAAGTAAAAGTCAGTTTTAATTCTATCAGAAAAATGACTAGTTCATTAGAAATTTACTTTGAAAAGTTGGAAAACTGGCAAAACTGAAAGAAAATTTCAAGCAGTGGAACAAACAAAAGTTATCCTGAGTTATTCTGGAATAAAAGGGCCAAAAATAAGAAAAAAGATGTCTTCTTTTTCTTTTAAAATTAAATACTGTCAGGAACTGTGAAATCATGATGAGCTTTAATTGTATTATAATTTACATCAATCATATGGCCCAATGTCTAATTTTTGTTTCCCCATATTTAAAATTCTAATGAAGTAAGGATATAAATTCTATCTAAAGACATTCTGGAGTTGCATAATATTTATAATACTAGTTTCCTTGAAAATGTTTGATTAGTAATAAGTCTCTTAAAATAGACTCTTTCTTTTTAACTGATAATTTATATTTTCTGAGGACTTCACTTTGGTATATTTCATGTCCAAATGAAAAAATGTCATTGCAAAATATTTCTCGGTACCCAATGCACATCCATATACATTTTGTGTCACAACATAACAAAAAAATGATTTCTAAATAAGTTTCAATGGATCAGAAACACATTTGAATGGTTTTTACTTACACTAAAATCCTTTGACTTCACTAGAAGTACCAGTTAGAAACAGTAAAAGTAGAAATAAAGCTTTATAGCAACAATGAACTGAGTATCGAAAATGTAACTGGATTTTCAAAAAAAAAAAAAAAAAAAGTGTTACCCACAGATACATATTCTTCCTTACACGATTTTTTTGCATTCAGTCTAGCAAAAGAAAGCATCATTGAGGCCAGTGCCACAAGCTGTACAAACGAATAAAAAAGGCTTTGGATTTTTCTGATTTTGTGTTGAAATACTTTATGCTGACAAGAAAACTAACTAGGGCATTAGAAATTTCAAATGAAAGTAATGCATTACAGTCTCTGTACCGAATGGCAAACTGTTAGAAACTCAGTCTGGAAGCACTAAACCTGAGTTGTAGTGAAAATTGCTAAAATTTTTGAAGAGACTAAGTAATTCTGTTTTTTACTCTGACAGGTAAAGGCTACTAAGTGGAGTGAGCTTAATAATAAGTAGCATTTATTGAATGTCAATTACTCTTGTCATCTCTTTGAACTTCTCAAAACACCATATAAAGTGTAAGATGCTGTAAGTTATGGTTATACTGAGTGGGCAGGTAAGCTAAAAGACTGAGAGAGTCTAAATTACCTGCTGGGGTCTCCAGTTAGTAAAAGAGAGAACTGAAATTTGAATCCAGGTTTAATTTGATTCTAGACCCTTTGTTTGTGTCACTTCATCAACCTGTTTCTCAACTGTGCAGAAAAAAGAGGGCTATTCTTCATGAGAAAAGCAATAAACAAGCAATTATCACGGATAAGCAGTGTAATAGTGAGATTTCAAGGTTGACTGCAGTGTTTCTTCCATTCTCTCATCAGTGGCCTTGTTCAATCACATGCTGTCTTTGCGTGGAACTTTGAAATTGTGGTTCGAACGATAAAACTGTGGTTCGAACAATGTCAATTAGGTTCTAGAATGATTGGCTATTATTAGCAACTCCAGAGATGAGTCATTGTTAATGTTGTTGAATTGGGAATTCAGTCAGATAAATATTTATAAAATTAAAGTATTTAAGAATGGATGAAAATGACAGAGTTCAATTTAATATATATGGAAGTCTGAGATGGAATAAAGGATTTCTGTACTTCAGGAAAAATCTATCCACTGATTAGTAAAATTAATAGGCCCAAAATAAAGTTGCATGCTCTTATACTGTAATGATTATCATTTTAAAACTAGCTTTTTGCCTTCGAGCTATCGGGGTAAAGACCTACAGGAAAACTACTGTCGAAATCCTCGAGGGGAAGAAGGGGGACCTTGGTGTTTCACAAGCAATCCAGAGGTACGCTACGAAGTCTGTGACATTCCTCAGTGTTCCGAAGGTAAATGAACCTGAATGCCGTGAGGGGCACTCTGCTCCCCCTTTGTGTAGAACTGCAACTCGCATTAAAGGTTAACAGAGACGAATCAAACCGTAATAAATATGTTGTTCCTTTAAATGCAACTATAGATAATTATTTGAGCATTTTTACATGGTGTTTTAAAAACTGATTATCATCAGATTAATACAAAAAGGTATCAGTTTGAATTTCAACAGAGCCTGAGGCATCCCTCTGGGGAGAGTAAAAGTTTTGGCTTCCTCACGTACTGTCCCGAGTTCACACACCTCACAGTCTCTTCCCACACGTCAACTGAAAGGAGCTGAAGGAAGCTTAGCTCTTTAAGCGTAACGCTAATTCTATTCATCCAGCACCTGCTTCTGCACAAATTTTGTCAAACGTACTCTGAAGTGGTGTGGCAAGAGTATATGAGCCCAGAAGAGAATATGGGGAGGGGTCTCTGGAAGTTCGATCCACCTGTGTGCCTTCTGGTGAAAAGCAAATTTGATACGTAGAGTGACACTAAACACCATTGAGAATAGTATCTGAAGAGATCAAAGCCATAGAGTCCAAGCTGTCTTGAAGGCAGGCACCCTAAGGCCATGTCTATTTTTACCTCCCCTCACAGCATAAAGGGGCCCTGTCCTTACTCTTGCACTGGAAAACTGAATGCCTGACAAGAAGGAAGAGTAACCACTTCAGCGTTGTATGTGGTTTCACTTTTCTTACCTGCCTGACGAATGGCTGGCTTTTCAGTTCTGTCAGAAACTAAAATTCTAAAAATCCAAATGAAACATGGATTAAGTTCTGATAGAAATTTAGTAGGATTTTGAAGTACTTGGGGGTAGGGGGCTGCTGGAATGCTGTCCAATTTTTATAGTAAGATATCTTACCTGTTTGTTATTAACCAAATTTTTTGAACTATTTTTCTATAAATATCCATTTAATATTAGGTTGATACTGCTCACATAAAAAGGCCATTGTTAGTGAATTGTCATGGAGAAGGTGAATTTGTTTTCTGTTGTTAGTTAATTTAAAATTCTTGACTTCATGTGCTAGAGCCAGTTCCATCTCTGTTTGTAAACTCTTACTTTCCATTCCATATCATATTCTGTTCACTATAACTTCTTCATTGTTTTCTTCTCTTTTAAAAATAATAAACTGATCTGTGATAACGTTATGAACAAGTCTGTTTTGTATGAATAAATATGTAATTAATATTTGTTTTAAATTTACACATGGAAGTAAAAACCCTACTTTTGGGGGGAACTCTCTACTACCACATTTTTCTGAGGTTGAAAGTCATTGCAAGGAGTTTTGTTTATTGATTTTTTTGACCTGGGAAAGTGTTTTCAAGGGAAAGTAACTTGGTCAAATTTTGAATAGCTTAGGATTTATGTTACCTGCCTAGTTCTTTTGGGAATGTGATTTCTCAACCCTGGTTTATAAGAACCTTCATCAAAATACACTGGCATAGATGTGGACTGATAGACTATGTAGAATAAATGTGCTAGAAAAGAAGTAGTTGGAAAATCCCATTTCCAGTTATCCTCATCTCATTAGAATGGACATCTCTGTTATCCTTTAATAATTTGAGGTCATTACACTTCCCTTAGAAAAGGGCATTGCTTATGACTATTAATGGCATATGATGCTACTGGTCACCATGGCTCTAAAGGTTGCAGATAGGCTTTCTCTAGAAATAATTAGAAATCTGATGGTGGCTGAATAACTGTCCTGCGAGAGAAGTTAACCAACACCTGTCCTATAGGCTAAACATATTTCAGGGACTGTGAATTGGCTGTGATATTTAAATTCACACTATACTGAATAATGTGTTAGCGGGATTTTACTGAAGAGGATCTAAAATAAGAAACACTGTCAGTACATTAATAGAGAAAAACAGAGCTATTTATAAAATGTATAATACAAAATATATAAAATAATGTAGATTTATTGCTTGAAATTTTTGTAACTCTATTAAACTCTTGGCTGAATAATTATCTGAAATTTATCTGAAAGTTTGGTTCATAAAAGAAGTATATCTGATATACAGTGATTAATATTATTTTCTTATAATTTAATCTTTGAAATATATTAAGCATTCCAAAAGAAAATGAATACTTTTATCACATTAGAAACTTACACAATTATGTAAATAGTAGCATTAATGTTTAATTCAAATATTATAAAAAACTGAGGTATCTAAAATCCAGTTTCTTGCTTTAACATTTGCTTGGGATTTAGAACAAAGCAATCACCAGTTATTGGAACAGATGTCTTTTTAAATGACTGTCAAATATTCAAGTAAATACATTTTATTAAGCCATAATCATGATTTTTAATACCTTATACTTAAAGTCCCAAATAATACTGCTATAACTTTATGATATAATTTCATATTCTGTGGAGGACTTTTTAAAAACAAAGATTTAAATAAAACGATTATTTATAAATGTGGGTTTGTGAAACTATCCATATTTCAAACATACAGTTTTGCTGAAGTAATCACCAGCATGGATTTTTCTGAGAGATATTTTCAAAATAATTGTTTTAGTCTGTAAACTCAGATCACTTGTAGTTTTATAAGTGAGAAAAACAGAACACAATAATTTCTGTATTAGTTGGTTAGTATGATGAGAAAGATGCTAAATGAATCCTATTTATATTACAATTCATGTGTAGTTAATATAGTTTTCTACTTTCATTTAGGCCAGAGCTATATTTAGGAAAACTACTCTAGTTATGAATAAAAACATTTACTTAGTTTGAGTTTATGTGATCAGGGACTGTATTTTGCTTTTTTTGTTGTTTGTTTGTTTGTTTTTAAAAGGATGAACTTACTAGAACCGGTGGGTGATACACTGGCAAAAAAAAAAAAAAGAGCCAAAAGGAAATGGAGCAAGAGGGGCGACCCTCGCCCTATGCAGTGTTATGCAGATCATACTTTCACCTACCTCCTTGAGTAGATGGACCTCCTTGAGTAGTTTCAAAAGTGACTATGCATTTAATTTGGCTTTCTTGAGGTAATTTTTACGAGTAACCTAATGGCTTGAAGCAATAGTGAAACAACAAACTTTTCAGCCCAAGTAAGATGGCCAATACACTTGCTCCCCTTCTCCCCGTCCTCCAATAGGTGAGAATACAACAGGGTAACTTACTGTTATAAACAAGAAGGCAGAGGGTAATGAAGACAATGTTGAGAAGGCAGGGAGATTGACTTTCTAAAATTATTGCTATGAGTCTATCTTAAAAGTATGACCAATCAGAACGCACAGGAAACAAATTAAAATACATGAGACAAAAAGATAATTAGGAAGAATGGAATGAACCCTGGACTGTGGGTCAGAAGGTCTGTCTGTGTTCCAGGCACAGGTCTGACATTCTCTGTTTTAGGTAAGTCCCTTAAAACTCATGTGAGCCTCGTTTTCCTCATTGTAAGGGTCAAATGATTTCTTATATGTTAAAAGTACTGAGTAATCCAAGAATTTATAACTATAATATATTTATCATCTCAGTTCTATGACAGGATACATTTTATTCCCACCCGAATAACAACTTTCATTGCCTACCAACTTCTTACGTTATTCTTGCTGACTTTTATTATTTTTAAAAATCTCCTTAGGTCTGCGATTGCATCCATAACTCTCTCTTCACCTTGCTATAAACATAACACACTAATTTATGTTTCTGTACCATTTTATGTCATTTTGCTCCATAATAGCTTATCCAAATCCATCCATCCTTCAATATCCAAGTAAAATCCGTTCCCTCCTAAAAAGCCATTACGACCAAACACTTAAAACTTCTAGAATAGAATGAAATATCCACAAACTTGCTGATGAATGCCAAGGACCAGACTCATCAGTATCCCCTGGGAACTAATGATTGATGCCCCTGCTCTGATCCTCTGAATCAGAACCTGCTCTTTAACAAGATCTCAAAGCGACTTTTATACACATTAAGGTTTGGAGAAGCAGTGATCTACCACACTCATTCTGTAAAGCAGCTGTCTTAGAGAATCATCCGTTTACTTTGTATAGCTATTTTCCCTTAAGAAAATTAAAAATCCTGAAGCTCAGGAAAACCGCTTTATAATAATCCCCACAATACTGCTTCACAGAAAATCCTTTCATTCACTCTCATTAGAAAGGGATATACTCTTATCAACTTGCATCTGCTAAAGAAGACATAGATATATTCCGATTCCGGTGCACCATACAAGGTTAGAGATTGTACATGTGGATACTTATTTCTTATGTGTGACCATAGTATTCTATTCTACTTTTTCTCTCAGTACAAAGGAACAAAGAATGATAAATGCCACATTATTTTCTGTGAAGATATCGAACTTTGTATTCTTTTGAAAAAGGGAACTAAAATCTGTACCCCATTCAACTGGAAAGCTAAGATGTGATCATGCATAACCTATGTTGAGCATTTTAATGTGGAAATGACCTTGGTCAAACAGAGCACCTCTCATTTATAGTTCAGGTGCTTACCAACTGTAGTCTGGGGAATCTCAGAATCAAACGAGAGGAAGCTGAATCGGTCCCTTGTTTTGTTCATAGATTAAGCTACATAAAAAGAAGTAGATGGATCAAGCCAAATGGTCTCACATTTCAGAAAGTAAATAGTTATTGTCCTATTAGATTATAAAAATCAAAGGTTCAGGAGTGATTATTCTAATATTATATCCCAAATTATTACAAATACCTATTAGGCTAGATACCAGTGGATAAAGCTGAACATAGATGTCTTTTCTCTGCTTTGGCTAAAGTTAGATGATGAGTAGTCACAAGATACAAATGATGTGTTTGGGGAAATTTGCCGGATTTGTAAGAAAGCCAAGCAATGATTTATTCCACAGGATTCCTGCTGTGCTACAAATCAACCTGTCCATTTGAGAAGTCTCATTTTCAGCTAGCTGATGTGATTCAGAGTTTTCAGTGTGACATAAGAGGCCAGCCAGAGGAGAACTATTAATTAACCTCACAGAATCATCAGTAGGATCCTGCATAATTACATGAGCTTATACATTTTAAAGACAGTGAGTACAAGGAGTTCAATAGCAGGTCATCTTCTATCCTAGTCTAGATAAGAATGTAAGTCTGCCCAGTTATTTGACATGGATACTCAGGAACAGAAAGGAGCCATGATTTCTTTTAAAATATCCTTGTTCTTTGACTGGTACCACGTTTGAAGTTGCTCTCTCAAGTTTATGTGGTCCTGATTTTGACAATAACCCTAGGGGTATGATGTGTACTCATTGTAAGTTGTCTATTTCCTATTTATGTGTTTGGAGGGTATGTAGAGAGAAGACAATTATTCTGCTGCCAGTATAGACACTGAAATCCTGTGCATTGTAGACCAACAAAGGGTAGATCTCAAGGGCCTACCTTGTATTTCCAGTTTCTGGGTGCCTTTTAGACAGCTATTGAAGAATTAGAAAGGTAGCATCCTGGCTCTATGGTAAATGTGTATGACACTAACTACACAAATCCCATGTAAACTGTATGAAAAGCTCTGTAGGGAGTATTTTATATAACTCTTTATAGACATTAGACTCCAATTCAACATTAAAATGGTACGTAAATTGTTCTAAAAATCTTTTTGCTAAACAGGTGATTTACTGTTCTTTCAATGGAACAGTGGTGTTCTTGATTTTGCTGTCAGAAGCAATTAACATGCATACTTTAATTTTATTAGTTGAATGCATGACCTGCAATGGGGAAAGTTATCGAGGTCCCATGGATCATACAGAATCAGGCAAGATTTGTCAGCGCTGGGATCATCAGACACCACACCGGCACAAATTCTTGCCAGAAAGGTAAAATACTACCAAATCCTGCTTCCAATGATTCTTTTTACAAACTGGTATTTGCTTCATGACAAACTTCCTTAGAAATTCTCTTTGTATCATGTTTTCTGGATAGTCTTGGGGCAAAGGGACTTATGATGAAGTATATGAGAATGCTGGCTATACATTTTACTGGTCTCTCCTGAGTAGACTGAGTCCCTGAAATCATAATGGTCCTGAACACAGGAGCATCAGTGGGGTGCAGAAGGGGAGCACTAACAGAAGCTTCCTCTTTCTTTTCCATGGCAGGAAAAAGACAGAGGCTCACTAAATAATGACCACAGTCCAAGCTATGGGAGGAGGCATTATTGCTAAATACAAGCCAATATCCTTTAAAGCCACATCTTCAGTGACTTAGGTAAAGTGGGGTCACATGTGTGACACCATGACATAGGTCTTGCCCATACAAAAGGAATGAAAGGTGGAGCAAACAATTCTTTGGTTGCTTTATCCTAGCATTTTTTTGCAATTGCCAATCTGGAGAAGTCATGCAACCAAGTCTACTTTTCTCCTCAGGAATAGTTTTGAGCTTAAATGGTTTAAAAAATATATATGTCTACTTTGGCTCATTCATTTCATATGAAATATTGAGTTGAAAAAATTCCCTCTATTATAAAGAATAAAAATGCAAACAATTATAGGGGAAGCTCTATCTCCAGCTTTCTGAAAGGTGTTTTTCTTTATCTTTTTGTTTGTTTGCTGTTCTCTTAAATTAAATTAAAACTGTTTTTAATTTTTTTTTAAGTATATCTATTGTCTTTTAAGTGAGGGCAGAAGGAATATGGTAGCAATTAAAATCAAGTCACCAATTCAAGATTCTGTTAATTTAAAAGGAAGAGGGTATAGAGAAAGTGGTGTGATGGAGTTTCTCTCTTGCCATGGTGGAGAAGAGGGCATGACCTAGAAGGGCCTTATTTTCAAAATTGAGCTATCATTAGTAACAGAACTATTGAAACCTAACTTTCAGTTTGAACTTTAAGCCTGCCCCCAGAAAAGGACCCCTTTTCTTAATGAGCATTCTACGTGAGGTCATGTTTATGTAATCTGTCCTTAACTGGGCTTTGTGAGAAGAGGATTCAGTTTGGGACCTCAACTGTTGGACAGGTACCAAGTGGATCTAACTTATTAGCAAAGGGGATGCATTCTGTACTTACTAGATATGTATGCTAACAGATGCAATAGTTGATAATCAGCAGTTCTGGTAAGGCGCAACAGAAAATCTCTTCTTCCCCATCTAGTAGTATGTTGAATGTTATTTTGTGAGCTGAGGGGTGGGTGGTGTTTCCAGGCAGATTTACATGACACTTTTCTTGGTGTGGTTTGCAGATATCCCGACAAGGGCTTTGATGATAATTATTGCCGCAATCCTGATGGCAAACCGAGGCCATGGTGCTATACTCTTGACCCTGACACCCCCTGGGAGTACTGTGCAATTAAAATGTGCGGTAAGTTAAGGTCAAATTTATTGCTTCCTTTTCCTCTCACAGACTGGATCTAAGCAGGCGATTATTAGTGAGACAGGTTAACAGCTATTTTGCTTGATGTTTAATGTGTGTAGGTTTTAATATTTTAAGAATGTGTTACATAATTCTGCCCAAATCTTCAGAATTTTCAGAGAGTCATTGTTTTGAAAGAGATAAATATGCAAGTGAACACATATACACAAAACAATTATACTTACTGCAAAGGCCTAAATGGTCTCATTCTTATGTTATTAAAAAAAAAATCCAGTGAGGAAGAAAAAGATCAGGGGTTATGTGCAGTATCCTAATGTCATTAGGGCCATAAAAGCTAGGACCTTAGATTTTTACCTTCCAATCTGGTATCCTTTCCATACCTTTCCTCCCCAGACATAAAATGAGCTGTCAACTGACAATGAGCCTCTTCTGGTGAATGACAGAGTTGCATGAAGACTAATAAGTCTACTAGAAGAATCTCACAGACATCTTTGATCTCTAATGGCTGATTCCCACCTCTCTGGCTGCCTTGTCCACAGCCTGTGTTCTGTTCCAACCTCTCTTAGCTGTGCTATGGTTGTTTTCCATGTACTGGCCTTTACTCAACACTCCTGAATTTCTTTCCTCACTTGCTTTGTGGTAGCTCTTTTAAATCTGTATACTTGGTCCTCTCCTCCACGGTTAACTTATACATTTTTACTCTTTGAAATAATACTGGATAATTAGATTTGGCCGTGCAGGTCTTATTTTTTCAGCTGGATCCTAAGACCAGTAGAATCACATGAATTTAGTAAGGTATAATTACATTATAAATTCTTGATGATATAAAGATATGCATATATAGAGGGATATATAAAGACAAATAATCTACATAAGTTCAGGTACCAGCAGCCTAAATGATAAGTGGACAGTTCTGAGGATAGGGATAGGTATTTGCATATTTTCCTAGTAGCCTGCTGGGGATATTCCTTTGAACAAACTTAATTCAATATTATCCACAGTGTGATACTGCCAAGGTAAATCTCTCTCCACTTAGACCTGCTAATAAAAAGGCAATGTTTTGGACAACTCAAATAAAGCCCATCGGCAGAGGATGTGTCTGGCATATGTGAAATAACTGCAGAATCTGGTAGGCTCTCAGTGTGAACACGATGTTCCAAGGCAACTGAATCATCTGTTTGGTCCCTTAAAATAAAAGATGACTCTTATGACAGTGTTTCTCTGTATAGATTAGGTTAGTTCCACTCACTGACTTTTAAAATCTTGTTAAGCTTTCCATCGTTTTGGACTACTTCCTATAGGTAAGGTACTATAAACCAACATGTTGCCCTTCCGTTCTGTGTGTGTGTGTATTTTAGGTACTCTTGCAAATTGTCTCTGGAAAAAGATCCATATAAATACACACACAGACGCACACATGTTCACATGCATACTCATCTGCACATTCACTGTTGCCCTCCTATTAATTTACCAACCACTGTTTGGTTATTTTAAAAGACGTTGTGAGAGAAGAGAAATAAAATAAGTATGACACTTCCTCACATAGATTTTTTTTTTCTTTTCTGTCCAAAGAAAAGCTGGATAGAAGCAACTAGCATGCAGATGGCTTTGTTAAACAGCGGATGATGTTTATAGGATGTTAATCTAAGAAAAGGGTGGTAGAATTTGTAAGCCAAACCTATATAGTTAAGAACAAAATAATCTTTTAAGCATTGGGAATATTTTAGAAATATTTCATTACAGGAAAGCTTTTAGTTTGTAAAATCATATATGGAGACTACATTTTTATTCAAACGAATGAAAGTTGACATTCTGCAATTCTGGAAAGCATATGAGATAATGTTTTATGAATATGCTTCCAAATATTTTGGCTTATATTTACAGTACAGCCTATGATGCAACACCAAGACATTTGGTGATGGTTTTAGCCGTGTAACAGTTTTCTATCACTGTATAATGAATTACCAATAACTTAGTGGCTTAAAACAATACATACTTATTATGTCATAATTTCTGTGGGTCAGAAGTCCAGGCATGACTCAGGTGGGTTCTCTGCTTAGGAACTCACTGGGCCATGACCCAGGTGCCCGCCAATCCTGCTGTCCCATTTAAGACTCAGCATCCCATTCCAAGTTCACTGGTTGTTGGCAGAATTCAGTTTCTTGTGGTTGCAGTGCTGAGGTCCTTGGTTCCTAAAGACTGTCTGATACTTCCTACTGCATGACTCTCTCCACAATAGGGAAGTTTACTTCTTCAAGACCAACAGCACAGCTTTCTGCTAGTTTGAGCCTCTGACTTCTACATCCTCTTTTAAAGAGCTCACCTGATTAGGTCAGGACCACCCATGGTAAGCTCCCTTTAATTACGTTAAAGTCAACTTATTAGGGACTTTACTTACACCTGCATAATCTCTTCACTTTTGCTGTACGACATAAGCTAATTACAGAAGTCTCCAAATTGGTATCCATGAAACCCACGGGAACACAAAGACTGTCCTAGGGGTCTGTGGGTGCGGACAGCTTAGAGGTTCAAATTCTAGCTCCTTTACTTCCATATGAATTCTTGCCCCAAATCTTCTGCTTGAGGTGCATGTGTTCCTAAGGGGTTAGTTAAGTTCAAAATCCTTCCTTCCCATTCACAATTTCCCTTTCCTACTTTACTGAACAAAGGCAAACTGCCCATCCTTCCTGAATTTTAATGCAGTCCATTGTCCTGGGGTATAAAAATTATTTATGTACTATTAATAATTACATAACTCTATCCAGAATATATACATATATACATGCATTTGTGTGTATATATGTGTGTGGTATATATGTGTATTTATCTCTTAGAATTCTGTGGTCACAAGAGATTTAAATAATTAATTTTGAAATATAAAAATCTTTCAGAAAAGTATGATGGGGTGAAGAATAAAAGCCTCTCCAACATAAAATACATTAAATTCAAATAGCATTCCATGGCTAAAGTGGAATGGAAAAAAATGATTCAAGGAGAAAAAGAGCTTGATAATGTACACTTAAGCAGGAACAGGTAGGTATCAAATCACTCCATCATTTAGAGTCCGTTAATCAATTTAAAAGTGTGATATAAAAATTTTGGTTTCAAAATGTCAGTAGTTAACATATGCTAGAAATCACATCTTTTGCAGCTATTTAAACTTGCCATAAAAAATGTAGATGTCAACTTAAAAACATGTGAGAGAATATAAATACTTTTTCAAAATTCTTTTAGTAACAGGAACAAAAAACAAAAGCAAAACCAAAACACCACCACCAGCCGAAGACCACTGAACCCGAAGAATTACTATACATTCCCAGTAATTGGCGTGCAGAGGGCTGAGAAAGGAGGCAGGTGGGTCTGAGAAGGGCTAATTTGAACAGGCTGCATTAACTCAGTCATGTGAATTAATGCAGCAAGCAGTGAGAATAACAAGGCGAAGAAGGATGTGAACAATATTGAAGAGGTTGGGTGTCCAATATATAATGACAAATCGGATGTAGCGGGAAGTGAGATAGAGAAAGAGGAAAGTCTTAAATATTTTCTAACTTATTGAATAGGTGATGCATATTTGAGAGGGATGTAACTTTGCGGACAAAGGTAAGAAAGTTCACTTCTTCTTATGTCGAGGTATAGGTGCTTGATGTCTGTACTCAGAGCACATCTAAGTTTCGTCTTTTCTGAAGCTCATGCAATATCGTTAAGTAAATAGTGACAGCCAAAACTTTTGCAGAGCAGCAATTCCAGGGAGTGTACAGAAAACACAAGGAAAATTGGCAGCTCCTTTTCCATAGGATTTATTCAATACATATTTACTGACTAGCTCTTAATACGTCAAACACTTTCCTAGATTCTGGAGATGTAGAAGTGAACAAAACACTCCAAGGCTTATGATAAAATGGAAATTTCGGAGCATTGGCTCTAACTATAAAGTAAAAGCTGACATTGCCTTGACATTGGCATATTGACACCTTTCAGAGCCAAGGTTTTGAATCCTGTGCTCTGTTCCTTTTATTTGTTAAATAGCTGGATGAACCACAGATTTGTTCCTGTCACTTTGCTTTCAACCTTTTAATCCTACAGTGAGTGCATCCCTGAAAGTGAATGTCGGCCACGGTGTTCCAGGACAGGCCTTCTCAGTTATCCTTCACACCACATTCCTCAGAAGGTGATTTCTACCCAAATGGCAACCGCTCACAAATATTCTGGCTATATACCTTTTTAAAAATATATTACAATTTTATTTGACAATTATACATTAAGAAAGCCAAAACATGGTTTCAAAATTTTATGAACAGATTGCCTCCTTCTGAATGCATCGGGAACAGTATAATATGCACATATCCAGTTTTCTTCTAACAATTCCTGAATCAAAAGCACAGGGGTAGAAAAGAGGGAATTGGATATTTTAAACTTGCCATAAGTTTTTAGCATACTTAAGCTCTGGAACCACCCCTGATGTAGAATGAAGTAAATAGACCATCTGAAGAAAGGTAAAGTTTCAAGTCCAAATGCTGCATTATGAAGCTTTCCTTTCTGAGTCAAGAGGGTTTCTATCTCAATCAGTGCAGGGGCTCCCTAGAGGCACAGAAGGAAAATGCAGATACCCAAGGGCAGATCCCATCTTCTGGAAGTTAGTTATCCTCACCCAGAGAGATCAGGTTCCTACTGTTCTGCAATATCACATTGCTGCACAAGGCCCTCTGAGCAGGGTCCAGGCATTCCCATTGCTCCTGAGAGAATTCTGTGCCCTACCCCTGAATGTCATCCTATTTCTGGCTCCTATTCTGTCTTCTTCCTCCTCTACCAGGCTTCTTCCTCAGGCAACAGGAGCATGTAGAAGGCAATCGATTGTTTCAGGGGCCAGTGTCACTCTGATTCAGTTTTGGGTCAAGTCAATCATCTCCATTTTGAGGTAGGCTCACTGAGTCCCATAGAGGGAGTCATTTCACCAAGTTATCCTGAGAAAGTCTGAGTTGAGTGAGCAGAACTGGATGGGACTGAACTCTGAAATGCTGGCCTGAAGGAGATAGTGGGCGGGAGTGTCTTTATGGACCTTCTCCCTTAAAAATTCCACGACCATCTTTCACATGTGCTCCACAGAATGACCTTGCTCTGCACCATCCACGTCTGGGTCTACCTGGCTATATAACTTTTAACAGATATCCGGGTATATGGAATTTTAAGACATTGCAAATATATAACAAGATTGGAAGCCCTGTATAGTATCTGAATGAAGTACTGATTTTCTTATGATTTTCCTCTATAATCACTTTATATTCTGAATAACAGTTTGTTCTATAGATTAGTTCACTGCCTTTCAGAGAGAAATAATACTATTTTTTGGGAGTAATTATATTCTTCTGAAGTGAAAATAGTTCTTTGGCAATTGAAAAGCTGTCTTTTGGTTGATGTTCATAGAAAATCTTATTGATTATTTAAATCAGTTGTTCACAAACTTCTTGGACTGAAGATATTTTTATACTCTACCATTATTGAGAACCCCAAATTGTGTATGTGGGCTATATAAATCAATATTTACTGTATTGGAAGTTAAAATATAAATTAAAAATATTAATTCATTAAAAATAGTAATCTCATTTGATGCTAATTAATACAATATATTTAAAATGAAAAGTAACTATATTTTTCAGAAAAAATGGGTGTGGTCCCATTCGAATATACATTAACTGGCATATACCTGTTGCCTGCTCCAGTTGTTTTCCACCTCTCACCCCCGGCGACTCACCCAGTTGGAGATTTCTATCATCTATCACCTGTTTCTGATATTTTTCTTTTATCTTGTAGGATGGTCTAATCTGCTTTTCAACTCTCTGTTGTATGACTGGTGCCACCATTACATTTAACATCCAAAAACCTTGAATAATCCTAGACATGCTCTTTCCTTCACTCCTCACATTGGGTCCATCACTAAGACCTGTCAATTTTATCTTCTATGCACCTCTCAAACCTGGCCATTTGACTCCCTCACTGTCTCCTTTATCCAAGAGAGTGTTATTTTTGTCTTGAATATTTAAATAGGAGTTGAATCCATATTTACTAGTTTTTCCCTTCAATCCCTTCTTCACATTGCAAACAGAATGATATAAAAATCTGAGTATATCATTTCTCATCCCTAGCACACCACACCACACACACATACACATACACACCCCAGGTAAAAACCCTTCGATGATTTCCAAAGACAAAACAAAACCATCTTTTACTTCCCTACCCATATCTCCAACCTCCTCTACTACCACATTTCCTCCCATGCTGTCTATTCTAGCCAGAATAGCTTACTTCTTGTACTTCATAATTTCCATATTCTCATTTACAGTCCCTTTACCCCTGCCATCTCCTCTGCCTTGAAAATTTTTTTCTTCCTTCCTTACCCAGTTGACAGCTACTCATTGTTCAAATTTCAACTCAGTTACTATCTCCTCAGTTATTATTTCTTCATTTGATTTCCCTGATTTGGTCAAATTCCTTATTATATATTGATACCACCATAAACCTCTCCTTCTAAGTACTTCTTATAAGGAGTCTGGTCTTTACATTTGTTTTTGAAATTATTTGATTAATAGCTCTATCAAAATTGTTAAGTTCCAACAGAGCAAACTTAATGTCTCTTTTTATGTCAGTGCATTGCCTTGGACATGACAGGGATTCAAGAAATATTTGTTGAATGAATGAATGTTATTTCTACATAATGGTAGTTTTTCGTGTGTGTGTGTGTGTGTGTGTGTGTGTGTGTGTGTGTATGTGTGTGTGTGTGTGCATCTCCTGGATTTTTTTCTGTGGTTCTAGATTTTCATGTGACAACTTAGCTTTTCTCAGACATTGCCACCCAGGAAGATTTTTTCCTATCATCTCAACTCATCCTAAGGTTTCATGCTTCCCTGAGCTACTTTTGTTCATTTGTTGCTGGTTGTCTTTTTTTTTTAAAGATTTTATTTATTTATTTGACACAGAGAGAGAGCTAGTGAGAGAGAGAGAGAGAGAGAGTACAAGCAGGGGGAGCAGCATGCAGAGGCAGAGGGAGAAGCAGGTTTCCTGCTGAGCAAGGAGCCCAGTGCGGGGTTCCATGCCAGGACTCTGGGTTCTTGACCTTAGCCAAAGGCAGATGCTTCACTGACTGAGCCACCCAGGTGCCCCAACTTGCTCGTTGTCTTGATGATTTTTTCTTTACCAAAAAATAGACAAGTTTCAGCACGTTTTACCTTATTTTTCTCCTCTTTCTTCTTTTTTAAGTTCTAGATACATAAGTGTTCAGAACCATTTTATTAATTTTTTAACAGCCTACTGTGGTGTAGTTGATATAACCTGCACATATTTAATGCATACAATTTGATGGGTTTGAACATACTCGTATACCCATGAAACCATCTCCATAATCAAGGTAATAAACATATCTATCACTTCCAAAAGTTTCTTCCTGCCTGCCCTCCACTTTTTTTATGTGTAAGAACACTTAACTTGAGATCTACTCTCGACATTTTTTTAGTATATAATGTAGTATTGGGTTTTTTTTGAGATAGTTTAAAGGTTTTATTTTTTTATAATAATTTTTTATTATGTTATGTTAGTCACCATACAGTACATCCTTAGTTTTTGATGTAGTGTTCCATGATTCATTATTTGCGTATAACACCCAGTGCTCCATTCTATATGTGCCCTCCTTAATACCCATCACCGGCCTATCCCAATCCCCCACACCCCTCCCTTCTGAAACCCTCAGTTTGTTTCCCAGACTCCATAGTCTTTCATGGTTCATTCCCCCTTCTGTTTACCCCCCCTTCATTCTTCCCTTCCTTCTCCTACCGATCTTCCTGCTATTTCTTATTTTCCATAAATGAGTGAAACCATATGATAATTGTCTTTCTCTGCTTGACTTATTTCACTTAGTATAATCTCCTCCAGTCCCGTCCATGTTGCTGCAAAAGTTGGGTAATCGTTCTTTCTGATGGCTGAGTAATATTCCATTGTATATATGGACCACATCTTCTTAATCCAGTCATCTGTTGAAGGGCATCTCGGCTCCTTCCACAATTTAGCTATTGTGGACAATGCTTCTACGAACATTGGGGTGCATATGGCCCTTCTTTTCACTACATTTGTATCTTTGGGGTAAATACCCAGTAGTGCAATGGCTGGGTCATAGGTAGCTCAATTTTTAACTTTTTAAGGGACCTCCACCCTGTTTTCCAGAGTGGCTGTACCAACTTGCATTCCCACCAACAGTGTAAGAGGGATCCCCTTTCTCCACCTCCTCTCCAACATTTGTTCTTTCCTGCCTTGTCCATTTTTGCCATTCTAACTGGCGTAAGGTGGTATCTCAATGTGGTTTTGATTTGAATTTCCCTGATGGCTAATGATTTTGAACATTTTTTCAGGTGTCTGTTAGCCATTTGTATGTCTTCATTGGAAAAGTGTCTGTTCATATCTTCTGCCCATTTTTTAAATTTGATTATTTGTTTCTCGTGTATTGAGTTTGAGAAGTTCTTTGTAGACCTTGGATACCAGTCTTCTATCTGCAGAGTCATTTGCAAATATCTTCTCCCATTCCGTGGGCTGCCTCTTAGTTTTTTTGACTGTTTCCTTGGCTGTGCAGAAGCTTTTTATCTTGATGAAGTCCCACAAGTTCATTTTTTCTTTTGTTTCTCTTGCCTCTGGAGATGTGTCATGAAAAAAGTTGCTGTGGCTGATGTCAAAGAGGTTGCAGCCTATGTTCTCCTCTATGATTTTGATGGATTCCTGTCTCACATCGAGGTCTTTCATCCGTTTGGAGTTTATCTTTGTGTATGATGTGAGAGAGTGGTCAAGTTTCATTCTTTTGCATATATAATGTAGTATTGTTAACTATAGGTAGTATGTTATACAGATCTCTAGTTCTCTAGAATTTACTCATCTAACAACTGAAACTTTATACCTGTAAAACAACTCTCCATTTTAGAAATGTGACCTAGGCAGATCTTTGATAGCTTTCTACTCAAACTATTGTTATAGAGTGAACCATGCAACCCCCCCCAACACATATACAAATTCATAATTTAAAGCCTTTATTTCCCAATGTGACTGTATTTGGAATAGGGCTTTTAGGTAATTAAAATTAAATGAGGTCATAAACATGTGATGCTAATTTGCTGGGATGAGTAGACCTTATTAGTAGAGTAAGACAGAGATCTTTCTCTCTCCTCCATATAAGGACATGGCAAAAAGTTGACCATCTGCTAGCCAGGAAGACAGGTCTCACTGGAAACCAAATTGGCTGGCTCCTTGATCTTGGCCTTTTCAGCCTCCAGAATTGTGAGAAATACACTTCTGTTGTTTAAGCCACCGAGTCTATGGTATTTTGTTATGGTGGTCCAAGCAGACTAATACAGGCATGTTGACATTGGTAAATAAATAAAAGAATTCTTCCTTCCAGTAACCAATGTACATTGGTGTCATTTTAAGAGAATATGTAACCTGTGTTTATATGTTGGGGAAAGAATTTTAGCAAATTATTTTCTTTCTTAAAGAAAGCCTTTATTTCTCTGTATTTTATTACTTCATCCAAGGCTAGAACAGAGATTCATAGACATAAAATCTCATTATATTCTGAGTCAGGAAAAAAGCAATACCATCAGTACCCTTTCTCAAGGGAAAGATCTTATACTTGGAGGTCTTTTTCAAGTCATCTTCCAAGGAATAAGAGTATAGAATTGAAGACCTTTCATGAAAGTCTTGTCTCTCGAGCATTTTATACCAGAAAAGTCTTGGATAAAGTCCAAGGAAAAGTTTTAGATAGGAATTCTAGGTTCACATAGAAAGCAAACGTGCAAGCAATTTGAGGTTTGTACTTTGGAGGTCTTTATACTCTTTTCCATGTCAATTTTAAAACAAGAAGCTCTTTAAATTTTCACTGAGCCCGATCTTGCCATTTGTGGCTCAAAGAGCACAAGTCCATTGATGAGAGAATAGCTTTACACACTGTTTTCAATCTCCAGGGACCATCATAAAGTAAACCCTATGTTTCAGTTGCTCTTCAGTAGCTGAAGTGGGAATATATTGGGTTGGGCTTACGTGTTCCAAGGAATAAGCAGGTATTTGTCCAATGGCCTATGGAACAACTTGCTCCTAGATATAGGCAAAAGAACAGCAACAGCTTACCACCACTGTGAAATTTAGATTCGGGGTGGGGAGGGAGAAAGGGGAGTGTAAATGTAAGAATTTACTTATTGTTCATGTAAAGGTAGTGGAGCTCTGGGCATGACTCTCTGTACATACATGTGCACTCATATTTTCCAGTTGCCTTTCACAGACCTCCATCAGGGCCGTGTGGTGTCTCAGCAAAACTTTGGCTAGCCTTTCACAGAGAAAATGGATTAGATTTATTATTAGTCATCTTGTCCTAGTGGTTTTTCTGTTGGGTGGCAAGATGTTCATCTCAAGGATTACATAACAGTTAATGTTTATTCTCTCAAAAAATCTATTCAAATCTCGAAGTTCACGACCAGATATTATAGCCAACATCAGAACACATCCATACCAGCAAAGTGAAATGAATGTTCCAAGAGATACCCATGGTATTTGATTATGTCGTAAAAGGACAGTGAAAAATGTCAGTAGCACATGTTCTTTGTAAAACATTTCCAAATAGAAAACTTTGTGTCAGTCATCAAAGAAAAACGCTTCTTCACTCATAGGCCACTAAGGATCATATAACTATTTTCCATTTGCTCCAAAGGGTAGCCACTACTAACACCCTTGAACAAATGTTTTATTTGTGAGGAAGTCACTTATTTGTGAGATTCTAGTATTTTCAGTGTGCATGGTAGACATATTGCAAAAATGTTTGTGTATATGAAGATACGCACATGTTGCTTTGGCTAAACTTGATCAACATCAGCTGATATTTAGAGGTGTTTCTGTGCTTTTTCACACATTTCTTGGCCACTGGACACTTCAAAATCTTCCCTTATTCAGGTCCCATATTAAAGTTTTAAGTCCAAAGGGATAGCTTTCCCCAAATTTAATAGTTTTCCCAAATCAATTGGCATGAAACATTTGTTTTGTTTTTGCACGAAGTTTTGCTATTTATACAGTAGGACAGATGAAGGAGTCTATTTTATTGCAATTAAAGGATTACTCATCTTGTTTGAGTAGGAACTATGTATGTAGGCAACAAAGATGAAACATTTTTACCATAGGTAAATGGTCTATGAGAAATCATTCACATGGTCCTCATCAGATAATATGTATTCGAATAATATGCATGAGGTTTCATTTTATTCTATACATTGCCACCAGAAATCATGTAGTTTTTGTTTATGAGGTCACTTCTAGCAGCTGAATGTCAAATGGGAAAAATACAGACACACTGAGTTCAGAGGGCACCTTTTAGTTAATGAAAAATATTATCTCAATACAGCTAGTTCATAGTTAAAATCATAAGGAATATTTCCACTGAATTAAAACATAAGAATAAATAAAACCATCAAGCTGTTTGAGGTTATGTATTTCAAAATTATGGATTTTTATTTAAAATAAAAGATAAAAAAAGAATAGTTTTTTTTTTTTTTTAATTTAATATTTTGTTGAGGCCTGTCTTAGGCTGCTGTAACAGAATACCATAGCCTGGCTGGCTTCTAAACAATAGACATTTACTTCTGACAGTTCTGGGGGCTGGGAAATCAAAGATCAAGGTGCCAGAAGATACCTCATGCGCTGGAAGGGGTGAAGGAGCTCTGTGGTGTCTTTTTTATACAGGCACTGATCCCGTTCATGAAAGATCTGCCCTTATAATCTAATCATCCACCAAAAGCCCCACATTCTAATACCATCACATTTGTGATCAGGATTTCCACATATGAATTTGGGGGAGACATAAGTATTCGGTCTATAGCAAGGTCTAATGAAAAGTTATATTTATTTTGTACTGTGCTCTATTTTTAATAATGTGCAGTAATTCTTTGCATTGTGTAATTTTTGTAATATCAGAAGTTTGAGTTCCCATCAAAAGATTAGAATCTGTTAAATAATCCAAATTATTTAAAACAAATCCAAACTTATGTTTTTTATTTACTCATTTTAATTTACACCATCTTTAAGTGAATATTTAATGATTCCTTAAATTTATATCAAAGATTTTAAATTATACTAATGAAAGTTTAGAAAAAAATTGTTCAACAAAATTGTTCAAAGGAGGATTTTATGACTGCTACTTTTAACAGTGAAAAAATGTTTTATTAAATCTTGTTGGGAATCTCTGCAGTTGAGGTGCAAAGTTAGTACCAACAATTAGGTCTCCGAACTTGACACTGGAATTTTAGTGGATGAATCAACAGTGAAATATTTTTCTCAATATTTTTATTCAAGTGGGTTTTTTTGTTCTGTTCTGTTTTTTTTACTTAGGATTTTGTAACACAGATATTTCTTTTCACAGATACTCCTAAAATTTGAAAACTTTTCCCTCAAATTAGGAAAATTTTCATTTTCTACTAGCCTTAAAATTTTATGATTCCTCTTAAAATTTTCTGATGAACACGTGGTTACTCACTGAATTTAATAGGTACTGATGTCTTCATGAATTATGATAATATTTGTTTAATTATCTCTCTTTTATTAAAAAAAGTAAATTAAATTGTTTTCAGTTTAAGGCTCTGTGTTTCAAATTTTAATTGTCATGGGTTATTTCTACAAAACGTCGCTTTAATAAAGGTATTTATGAAAAATTTACTTGAAAATCCAATTACTTTTGTCTAATAACACATGCTAGAAATGATAATCTGATTTTTAATCTTATATTCTTATATTGATATTATAGTGTCCAAGCAGCAGAGCATGTTAATCTCTGATGGGTGCAGTCTCTTGCTATTATGTTCTTAGAGGTAATGGATGTATATCTAGCCAAAGGCTGCCCCGATTGACCTTGAAACTCATCAAGACTGAGTTTTGCAATTACATGTTCACAATGTCACAGTAATACTTGAGAAAAATAGTTCAGTAATAAACAAATAAAACCACACACAAATACATAGGAAAGTAAGACAGTCGAAGTACCCAAGACAGACAATGAAGTCCCTAAGAAGATTAATTGAAGTACCTTTGCTCTGGCTGCCCTAACTCTGACCTTCCTCCCCTCATCTGGGTTCTAAATCTAACTCAGTTTGCTTCCCAGGAACTTGTGCCCAAGAAGTGGGGGAATAAATACTTTTCTTCTGGGGTGCTTGGGTGGCTCAGTCGGTTAAATGTCTGCTTTTGGCTCGGGTCCTGATCCCAGGGTCTTGGGATTGAGTCCCATTTTGGGGTCCCTGCTTCTCTAAAAACAAAAAACCAACCAAACAAACAAACAAAAAACGCTTTTCTTCTTAAAATGTTGAGGTAATGAATTGATAAGTTCCTGGAGACACTTGTTTTTGTCTTTTTTACATCATAGTTTTGTAACTAGATATGAAATATGTCAGTACAAGCTTGACTTCTTAACTGTTTTAAAGTTATCACCTTTTAAAGATGCCCCCCCCCACATACACCCAATATCCTCAAATCATTTAACAATTAAATCAACAGAAATGTAGTAGCTTGGTGGCATTTGTTTTGATAAAATATAGTTCCTGAGGACCTAGAAAATCCATCTTATTTTCTATTTCATCTAAAAACTTTATTTTATTTTTTCTAAAGATTGTATTTATTTATTTATTTGAGAGAGAGAAAGAGAGAGCATGAGCAAGGGGGGTGCAGAGGGAGAGGGAGAGCAGGCTCCCCGCTGAGCAGGGAGCCCAATGTTGGGCTCTATCTCAGGACCCTGGGATCATGACCTGAGCCAAAGGCAGAGGGTTAACCAAATGAGCCACCCAGGTGCCCCTAATCTAAAAACTTTAATATTAAAATCATAAATGACTTGATTAACTAGCACTAACTTTTTCTATACAAGTCATTTCTTCCAAGCCAATGAATTTTGTTCTTCCTGAATTGATGTATGTAACCAATATCAGTATATATTAATTCTCAGAAATCAACTCTCAATGACTACTTTGTGGGTTAATCTCTGGACATTTTGCTTATCTCCATTTGAAGTTCCTTTTAATTTAAGGTATTTCTGAGCCAAATTTTCATTCCCTGCAGTAGATACATAAGAAATAAAAACATATTTTAAAAGGAACTGAAGAAAAGTTATTTTAAGGACAATTTATGGAAATCTGTTTATACAACATATTCCAGTGGTTGACATGGTCATTAATTAATCTTCCTCCTTTTTCTCTGAGTTTCATAGAATAACTCCAAACTTAGGTTCTACTTATTTTGCATGGAACTCAGTGAAATAAAACATTAAGCCCCATAAAGAGTAATTATTTGTAAGAAATTTATTTGTTTATTTACTTGTTTATTCATTCATTCATTCATTTTAAAGACTTACCTATTTGAGAGAGAGAGAGACAGAGTGTGCGTGCACACATGTGAGCGGAGGGTGGGGCAGAGGGAGAGGGAGAGAGAAAATCTCAAGCAGACTCCCTGCTGCACAGGGAGTCCCATGTGGGGCTCAATCCCATGACTCTGAAATCATGACCTGAGCCGAAATCAAGAGCTGGATGCTTAACCGACTGAGCCACCCAGGTGTTCCAGAAAGAAATACATTTTATTTGAATTTTAGTTGCTCTAGAAAGTTTTCAGTTACATTTTGTTTGAAAAAATATTAAAGACAAAAGAAAAAATCCAAGTTGTAGTAAAATTTTAAGTTTGTACTTTTTTTTACTTTGTTAAGGAGATTTTTATGATCTGCATGAAATGTGGTAAGAACTGTATTTGGACTAGGAAAAAGAAATGAAATAAATCTGCCTAGGAACAACTAATTTCTTTTAATGCTAATGATTACAAAATTAACATACAGCTTAGAATATATTTATCATACTGGAGGAAAACCATGGTTAATACGATTACTGACTTTTATATGTATTTAAACAAACTAATTTTAGGATTAATTGTATAGTCATTTCAGAAATACTGTCTAGGGATACCTGGCTGTCTCAGTCAGTTAAGTGTCTGCCTTCCACTCAGGTTATGATCCCTGGGTCCTCGAATCGAGTCCCACATCAGGCTCCTTGCTCGGGGGGGCGGGGACTGCTTCTTCCTCTGCCCCTCCCACTGTGCTCTCTCTCTTTCAAATAAATAAATTAAAAATCTTAAAAACAAAAAAAGAAACAGTGTCTATTAAGCATATATTAGTTATAGTGATACATGGAAGTAAAACACCTTTAAAGAATTTTTCAAAAATATACCATTTAGTGTTTGAATGAGAAGAAAATTGGAATGGAGATCATAATCATGATAAATTGATTTAAAAAAAAATAACTTCTCTAGACTAATTTTTCCCTTTCTTATTTTTTTTATGGCCAAACTTACAACATAGTGCTTTTTATTTTTTATTTATTTTTTTAAATAAATAAATTAGTAGAGGGAGAAACAGACTTCCCACTGAGCAGGGAGCCTGCATGGGGCTCCATCCCAGGACCCTGAGATGGTGACCTGAGCCAAAGAAAGATGTTTAACCCAGGTGCCCCAATATAGTGGTTTTTAACCTCCCTACATGGTCACTATATTACTTATAGATGTTTTTCAATTTCTAAGGTAAGAAAACTGATTTAAAAAAGTTTAAAAAATATTAATAAATAGAAATATGTTATATCTAATATTAATGAATGAGTAAACAGATCCAGGAAATTTAAGTGCTATTATATGATGCTCTTTCAAACTAGTCTAAATAAAGCCAAGATAGAATATTCTATTTCATAAGCAGAGAAATCCTACAGTTGAGTCCACCATGTTAACTCATTCCTTTAGGTTGAGTGAGATAGCAATAATGATAACTTGAATTTTTTATTCTACTCAATTTTTATAAAAACCTATGTGACAGAAAACCCTAGTAATACATGTGCAAATTAAAACTAAGGGGTAGATGACAGATTAAAAGATTTTACTTAAGTTTAATATTTCTTTTTACCAATAGCTCACAGTACTATGAATGACACAAATGTCCCTATGGAAACAACTGAATGCATTCATGGTCAAGGAGAAGGTTACCGGGGCACCATCAATACTATTTGGAATGGAATTCCATGTCAGCGTTGGGATTCCCAGTATCCTCACCAGCATGACATAACTCCTGAAAATTTCAAGTGCAAGTGAGTATAATAGGCATATAAAAAATTCAGACTCTTCAGGAAATGAGATGGAATGGTTACTCTACTAATTTCTGTGTTAGTAATTCTTAACATTCTTAAACATTAGTGTGCCTAAGGACAATCAGAAGTTAAAAGGCAGATTCATCCACCCAGATATTTTGATTCCTTAGGTCTGAGATCTGGACCTCAACTATGCATTTTAATGAACACTCTAGGTGATTTTGAATCAGATGCTTGATGTACCATATTTTGGGAAACACATCCCTAGGTTTTTGATCACAGCTTTGATTTTGCAGGTGCATTTAATAAATCATTAACAGTAATGATAGCCAGGCAAGTTTCAAATTAGTGCCTTCTTAAAATTTCACATTCATTTTAAGGGAAATTACATTTTTTTTTCTTTCACAAGAAGAGACATACATTGATTTCAATCAACAATATAAACTGATTCATTTTTGGCCTTCAAACAATATTATTTTTAAAATTTTAAATATGTTTTCTGTTGTTTCTAGATTTCCTTTCAAGAGTGGGAAAGTAAAACAATGGTTTAGATGAATCAAGCCAAAGAAACTGCCCTTGAATATCAATTATATTATGTACCTTCTCCATGGCTGTTTTTTTTCACCACCTGACTTTTGCTACACAGAACAGCCACAATGCCATGTGTTTTTAAATTGTCCACCTTGTTATGAGGAACATAAAGTGATTGCTTTTGAAATTTATAACACACGTGCCATTTATAGTGGCTTTGCTGAAATAGCACCTATAAATAACATATATTGGCTTTATGTAATTGGCTTTTAATAAGAGAGCTTAACATTTCAAGATGGAGAATTATGAGCGCTAGTTGGCCCATCCACCAGACAGAGGAGATATTTTATAGGTGTTTTTGTTTGTTTGTTTTAGCTAATTCAATGAATTTGCTTAGATAGTATATATTCATATTATTATTTTTTCATTATTTTATAATGACAAATTTTTACTCATCATTGTGGGTTTGCTTCCCTCATTTTCTTCATAGCAATTCTCTCTGTTCCTGACCCATGTGTTTCATACCTCAGAAATAAATACCAAAGTAGAGAAAGCAAAGAACATGAGAAAAGATTAGTTAAAATAAACAGAGGAGACATTCACAAGTTTTGTTAATTTCTAATGACTGGTAATGATACTCAAATAAGAAATTGTGTATGTACAAATATTCAAAAGAATTTAACTAAGCAATTGAATTTGTGTAAACTTGATGTAAAACTCAATGCACATATTTTATACCACCATGAATTTTTAAAATATAAGTGCAAATTGAAAGAAATAGAAGATTTTCTTTATCTTAATAATTTTACCATTTTATAAGAAGGCTAACAACCTTAATATGGGTTGTAACTACGAACACTTGCTGTCCAATGGTTCTAACTATTGGCAATCACTGTTCTCATCCTAACACAACTTGTGTCAAGACCTATTTTGACTAGATAACCTACTAACTTGTTGATTTTATAGATAAATCCAAGTTTCTTCCTTAAAAAACTTCTCCATTTCTAATGGTGAGCTTGGGTATTAATAAAATTGTAGTACTTCTATAATTGAACCTAAGTGATATAAATAATGCAGTTTCCAATGGGTTGAATATTAATTTTGTTAAATTACTAGCCAGGGGTCTGTGACGAGAAAACCCATGCTTGCTTCAAATTAGAGAACATTTTTCAGAAGAGTAAATCATGAAGTCCACAGTTTATTTAATGTGAACCTTATATTAAGGTAAAATTATTTTACATATAGAGAATATTAGTACAAATTTTTTCCTTGTTGAGAACTTTCAATGTTAATTAAATCACTGCTAAAATAAAGGTGTACATGTACTACATTGACAATTTCTTCTACAGTTAGGTTTTCTGTATTATAAAGGCCTTAATTTTACAGAAATATTTATAAAGATTTCAAAAAACTTTTGTAAATCAATAAAGAAGTACTTTGTAAGGGAAAGAAATCTATGCAGCAAATTAAGTCAAAAAAGTACAGAATTCAAGGAAGAAATAGCTATCATGTTTTTTTGTATCAAATATTTGAATAGGTAGAACTTCCATTTTAAATGAGAATAGTTAACAGGTATTCATAATAGCCTTTCTTCAGCAAAGAGAGATACATGTTGCATCTACATTATATATGGGCCATGAAAACATAATAAATAATAGGCCAGTTTTTAAAAATTGTAATAGTTGAGAGTCCAAGTATTGAGAATGAGTGAGAAAAATGAAGTGGTACTATTTTTTCCCTTTTATGAAGCAGTAGTGTTTGTGGGGAACTCCAGGCCTGTGGAATGAAAAGAATACTGACAACTGACAGCCTTTATTTCAGTAATATGGGCAATGTCAGTTGTGTATACTGAATTCTAAATTGTTATAACTATCCTAAATCTGAAACTTAGAACTCTATTTATAAACATGCATGCATTCTGGGATTCTAGAAATGTAATAGCACTAACTTACCATTTCTAAGAACTTAGGCAATTTACATTAACATGCTTATTCTCAATAGGGACCTAAGAGAAAATTATTGCCGAAATCCAGATGGGGCTGAGTCACCCTGGTGTTTTACCACTGATCCAAACATCCGAGTTGGCTACTGCTCCCAAATTCCAAAATGTGATGTGTCAAGTGGACAAGGTAATAGCTGACATTTTGCAGGGTGGGCACGATTAAATTCAGGGGAAATGCCTCAAGAGGGACCTACTTCTTGTTGCACTGGTTTTGCCGGTTCACAAACAAAATCACCAAGTCTGAAGTTGCATTTCTTTTATCCATTCATTTGCTCAACACTTGCTTATTTATTTGAGCATACACTAGCTCCAGGCACCATTTTAGATACTGGGAATATACTAAGAAACAAAATAAAATTCTCTGACTCCGTGGAACTCCAGAAACTCCAGCAAACAGAAAACAGGAATAAAAGAAGCAAAATGGAAGTGGGAATAAGTTAATTTGTGGTAAGTGCCAGAGAGAAAAATGTCCAGGGTTAGAGGAGAGGGGTTTTTTATTTCATATTTTAATGGTATGGGAAGATCTGACATACCAAGGGAACACTTAAGGAGGACCTGGAAAAAGCATCATGTGCCATGTGCATATATCTGTAAAGAGTATTTGAGATAGAGGAAACCGCAAGTGCAAATGGCATGAGATAGGAAGGTAAAGGAAAGAGCGCGCACACCACTGTGGCCGGTACAGAGCAAGGGGAAGAATCTCAGGGGATGCGGTTAGAGAAGAGTTGGGCTAAAATCACATATGCCTTGTAGGAATTGGAAGGATTTACACTTTTATTCTGAAAGAGAAGGGACTCTGTTGTGGGGTCCCAAAAAGACAAATTAGATGATCTGTCTGGTTTAAGTTTTAACAGGATGACTCTGGTGCATTATGGAAAACAGCCAGAACTTCTGAACTTCTGACAACTTCTCCCAAACAGGAGAATTCATTGTGCAGCTGTTTCAGTAATTCAGGAAAGAGAGGAGAGTGATGTGGACCTGGGGTCAGCAGTGGAGATGATGTGTAGCAGTGGGGTTTGGGATAAATCACGATTGTACTTGGAAACATAGATGCCATTGAAGATCATTGTTTCAGGGAGCAGCAGTAGAGAAAGTGGGATTGAAATAGGTTTAAAAAAGAAATCATTTGTCAAAGATTAATGATGATGTTGGAATCTAGGCCTTTATTAGTATATAATGAATTGAGGGTTATGATTTTTAAATGATCATATTCTTTCCCATAAATTTAATTATGATGGTCATGGTCAGTCCTAAATCATCCTAAAAAGCCCAAGCCAAATTTAAAGCTCCATTTCATGGATTTATTGTTCTATACATACTTCTTCCATCCTTTAACTTTTTCTGCAGTGCCATTTTTCAGAGCAACTGTTAAAAGTTGTAGAGGGAAGAGGGGTTGAATCCCTTTTCAGTCAATTTCACTGTTCTTTGGCAGATTTTAAAGGTCAGTTGGAAATAAAATTGAAAACAATGTTTAAAGGAGGTTTAGTACCAGCTGGATCTTCTTTGTCCCTGTCTTGTTCATTTAAACATGCACTGATAATTTGAGATAGAGGCAAATGAGAACAATTGTTTAATAAGTTTCTTGTGTATATTAAGATGCTTTTATGTACATATATATCACTTACCAAAGAATTAGGTAATAGAATATGAGAATTTTAGATTGTACAGGTTAAACTGATGATATTGCTTATCTAATAAATCTAGAAATTAATAGATGAAGAAATCAGTTTTATGAAATTCAGATAACTTGCCTAAATTCTCAAATTAGCTCAGCTGGGATTGAATATAAGCTTCTTTAAAATGACCTCTCCATTACTTTTAACAATATATTACGTTATTTTTAACAATATATTATACCTGATACATGTAACAATGTGCTAGGTTCTGGCGGGCAACTTAAAAATGAAGAAATCCACTTAAGAGACACTGTAATAATCCAACATAAAGCTGTGATGTTTTAATGATTATGCCATTGTGTGATACTGCCAAGCTAATGATATGCATTGTTAAATATGTGATATGTATGCACACATGCACATACACACACGTGAAAGGATATTGCTCTTATCCTTCTCCAGATAACATATAAACACATGTGATTGATGTATTAGAAATGTTTTGCTTAAATCTTGCAGCATCTGAATTAGCATATATATGAATGTTCTTCTAATTGATATTAAATAACTATTACAAATGAAAACTGAAATTACAGACTTTCTTTAAAAATGCTTTTAAAACACAACTTATTAAACTATATAATATACACTTAAAGCGGTAAATGGGATGCAATTTATAGCTTTAAATGGTTATATTAATATCATAAATAATGAAGAAAGTGAATGAAATTTCAAACTTAGAGTTGGGGCAAAAAGTAAACCAAAAGTAGGGGCGCCTGGGTGGCTCAGTCGTTAAGCGTCTGCCTTCGGCTCAGGGCGTGATCCCGGCGTTCTGGGATCGAGCCCCACATCAGGCTCCTCCGCTGGGAGCCTGCTTCTTCCTCTCCCACTCCCCCTGCTTGTGTTCCCTCTCTCACTAGCTGTCTCTATCTCTGTCAAATAAATAAATAAAATCTTTAAAAAAAAAAAAAAAAAAAGTAAACCAAAAGTAGTATAAAAAGGAAAACAACCAAAATAAAGTAGACATTGGTAAGGTCTAGAACTAATAATACTAGAATTAATGAATAAAGCAAAGTGATGGTTCTTTGAAAAAAATTAACAAAATAGATAATCACCAGCTAGTTCATTCAAGAAAAAAAAGAAAGGACAAAAATATAAAATAATAATTACCAAGGGGGAAATAACCATTGAAACAGGAAAATTAGAAGACATAAAAGACTATTTTATAGAACCTCATGTCATCAACTTTGAAAATAAAAACAAAATGAATAATTTACTAGGAAAATTCAAATTCAAAATTCAAATCGACCCTGGTCAATTCAATTAGTCGAAGAATTAGACCTATTCTTACAGAAGAAATATGGAAATTTATTAATGAAAACTGTTCTATCAAAAATATACTGTGCCTAGATGCGTTCACAGACCAGTTAATCTCAATGCTACATAAATTACTATGTAGCTTAACAAATATAGTAAAACTTTCATCAGTAGTGATGAAATTATAATATTAATACCTAAACAAAATGAAGGTAACACAGAAAAAAAAAAACAGTAAACTTATCTCATTTGTGAATATAAAAATTTTAAATGAAATTTGAGTGAACAGTCCAATAAAGGAACTTAAAAAATAATACATAATGATTGAATGGAATTTAGTCTAAGAACAAAAATGATTCAAAAGTTTTAGAAACCCATTAACATAATTCATCTTAGATCTGAGAAAAACAATCATATGATAAATGTCAACAAATTTTGAAATTCCTGTTACAAAATTCACTCCTTTCTCATAAAAGTACCCAAATAAGAATTTCTGGAATACACACACTGTACACACATTTCCATATATCTATATCTATCTATATCTATATATAAACAGAAAGACAGAGACTTTCTTAAAATGTACATTCATATTTTAACATATACACATATAGACACATAGACATGCCCACATGCACAAAAGCATTTATCCATATTACTTGATGGGGAAACATTACAGACATTCATAGGAAGTTAAAAAAGAAAATAAGAATGAATACTATGTTTACAATATACATTCAAAATATAAGTTAACATAGTCAACATATTCCTCTTTAACACTGTATTGAAGATATCCCATATAAATAAGAAAGCATATTGATTGGGTAAAAAAGCAAAAGATTTTTATTTATGCAAATGATGTAATAGTAATATACTTTGAAAACCGAATTAAAGTAATAAAAAAACTCACTAAGGTAGCATTCATATATGAGTTTGAAGATTTAATTAAGGAGAAAGCTATATCTATAAGAGCACAAAACGGAAACAGGAATAAATTTAGAAAGAAATGTGCAAAATCAAAGTAATAAAATTTTAAAATCACCACTGAAAGCCACAAAAGTGTACTTTAACATGGCAAAACATCGCTTGTTCTTGATATGAGAACTCAACATCATTAATACATCAATTCTACCTAAGCTAATTTTTAATTAATTAATTAATTTAGAGAGAGAGCGCTAGCAGGGGAAGGGCAGTGGCATAGGGAGAGAGAAAATCTTAAGCAGGCTCCACGCTCAGCATGGAACTTGACCTGGAGCTCGATCTCAGATTCTGAGATCATAACCTGAGCCAAAATCAAGAGTTGGACACTTAATGGACTGAGCCACCCAGGCACCCCTACCTAAGTTAATTTAAAATGTAATGTGATATTAATAAATAGATCCATAAATCTTTTTCTGATACCAAACAAACTGATTCTGTAGTTCTCTTGGAAAAATAAACACATAACTATACTATGGAACACATAAGTATACTATTTGTTAACTAAATTAAGACTTTAGTTCTAGTGCAATGAATAAATTGACAACTAGAAAAAACACAGAGGGCAGAAACAGACTCCTTACAGAGATTTATTATATTAAAAATGTGGCACTATGTATCACTGGATGAAAAATGAACTTTTAAAATATAATAATGGATAAATTATAAATGATAAAATTAAGTCCATGCCTTTTACCATACCTGAAAATAAACTCCAAATGTATAAGAGATCTGAATGTAAAAAAGGAAACCATATAAATACTGAAGTAAACTTGGAAGAATCCCTTCTTAACTTAGATACAGTGAAAAGCTTTTTAATTAACACTCAAAATCTAGAGGCAGTAAAGGAAAAAAAATGATGAACTACATTAAAAACTTACAGAGGCAAACACTCATGCACACCCATACTATATATATATATTCATACTATATATATACACATACTATATATATATATACACACACACACACACACACACACACATTCATTAGTTCATTTATTTTAATTTAATTTAATTATTATTATTACTTTTTTTTAGAGAGAGGGAGAGCAGGAGCAGGGTGGGAGGTCGGGGGGAGGAGCAGAGGGAGACAGAGACAGAGAATCTTAAGCAGGCTCCATATCGAGTGCAAAGCCCAACACGGGGCTTCATCTCACAACTCTGAGATCATGACCTTAACCAAAATCAAGAGTCAGATGCTTATACAATTGAGACACCCAGGTGCCCCCAAACCCATAGTTAAATAAAAGACAAATGACAAATTTGGAAATAAGTGTTGAAATGCATATTACAGACAAAGAGAAAATATTTTTAGTATATAAAAATTCTGAAACTAAAAAGTAAAGGACGAAAAAACTTAAGTAATGAACAAAATATGTTGAGATTTCTAAAACAAGAGCACCCTTGGCACTTATTTCATATCTGCTGCTTATTTTTCATCACTAAAATAAACAAAGGCCCCTTGGAGAAATCGGTGATTCCAGGAGGCCTGAGACAAGCAAAGAACAAGGTGAGGCTGGAATATCTTTCACCAGCAAGTTAAGAAGTGCTAAAAAAAACCTCATGTCTTCCTCTCAAAAACCTATAACCCATATCTAATCATGCAGAAAACATCAAACCCAACTGATGGACACTAAAAAACAAAACAAAACAAAACAAAAAACTTGACCAGGGTGCCTGGGTGGCTCAGTTGGCTAAACATCCCACTCTTGATTTCGGCTCAGGTCGTGATCTTATGGTCATGGGATAGTGGGATCGAGCACTGTGTCAGGCTCTGTGCTCTTTGGGGGAGTCAGTTTGAGATTCTCTCTCTCCCTCTCCCCTCCCTCCTTAAATAAATACATCCTTAAAAAAATGCTCAAAAAATACTTGACCAATTTTCCTCAATACTGACAAGGTCATCAAATAAGCAAGTCTAAAAACTGTTACATTTAGAAGAGCCTTAGCAAATTTGACAACTAAATATAATGTGGTATCATGTGGAATCCTAGAATACAAAAAAGGATATTAGGTTAACAACTAAAGATATTTCTGAAACCATGAAGACCAAAATATGGTCTTCAGTTAATAATGCATCAGTATGGCTCAACAGTTATGAAAAAGCTATCATACTAATCTAAGATATTAAAAGTAGGGAAAACTGTGTGGTATGTGAACTCTGTACCAACTTACAAGTTTCCTATAAAGTAAATCTATTCTAAAATAAAAAGTTTACTAAGAAGGAAAAAAAATATGTTATAGCCTTTATTCAAATAAAAGGGTAGTGGTGGTGAGGAGGATCTCTTCCTCCAATATAGAAAACATATATGCAAAAAACCCAAAAATGTATAAAATGTATAAAAAGAAAGCAGTAATGCAGTAGTACTGCATTGCACAATTACTTTCTTAACTAAGAGTCTATCTAAAGAATTTACTACCTAACAGGTAAAGATTTAAATATTCCTAGTACAAAAAAAAAAAAAAAAAAAAAAAAAAAAAAAAAAAAAAAAAAAAAAAACAACCACTGTCAGAGGAAAATGTTTTCATTGGTATATTTTGCTTATGTACAAGCATTGGATTTTACAAGTTTATGCTTTCTGAAAGCAATTTTATTGTGTGCTGGAATGACTGCTATGTTATCTGTATCAAATCCTATCCTATTTGAGTTTTTATATTTAAGCCCAAATTCCTCATAGTACTATTACGAAATGTGATCCATGGATTTGAAAACATGACTATTGAATATACTTATTATATTACTTTTTCACTATGTTAACTGATTCTTGAACAAATTATTAAATTATTTATTTAAAATTTTTATTAGGACTTGTACCTATTTATTATGATTACAAAGCCAATGATGATAGACTATGGTTTACCAAGTTTATTTTTTTATTTTTTTTAAAAATCTTGTTTATTTATTTGAGAGAGAGAGAGAGCAAGCATGAGCAGTGGGAGGGGCAGAGGGAGAAGCAGACTCCGCACTGAGCAGGGTTCCTGACATGGGGATCAATCCCAGGACCCTGGGATCATGACTTGAGCTGAAGGCAGATGCTTAACTCACAGAGCCACCCAGGCACCCAGTTTACCAAGTTTAAAACAGAAATAATCTTGATGTATATTTGTAGATAACATTTTACAGCCAAATCTACAGTTCTCAGTCATATAAAAATCAGGAATGTTTTAATAGTCACTTTTTAAATATGTGTTATTATTTTAAAATACGGAATAGTGTTTCTTTTCAAATGTAGAACTGCAACTCACATGTTTGGAAGAACTTGACTTCTTTTTTATGATATTTTAAAATTAGGAGTATGGACACTTTAATCAATGTTTAATAAGACACAAATTACTCATTAAAAAAAGGGAAAAATAAAACCACGTGGGACACAGTAAAAGGCACAGAAACCAGTTTGAAGTAGTTTCCATCAGCTAAGTTTGGAATAATTTTGAGTATCAGAATGAGCAACAGGAATAGATTATATATCATGCTGAGTAAAAAGAGGACATGAGTCTCTGTGTATAGTCCCACTTGTACTACAGGCACTAGTATTACTAATAGTAGTAGCAGCGGTGGCGGCAGTGGCAGCAGCACCCGTGGTAGTAACAGAATACTTACAAGGAAGGAAGAAAGGGAAGAAAGGAAAACTCCTATTTACAGAAAAATGATAATAAATAAATAGGAAATTGAAGAACAACTACTTTAAAACCAGCCTAGTAATGACTAATTTGTGAACGGTAATCAAAGTATGCCTCAGAGATTTTATGAAAATTTGTTTGGAAATAAGATACTTACTCAATCTCAGAGACCCCAACAATTTTCCTTTACATCACTTAACCAAGTTATCAGACTCACCACCAATAATGGAACAAACTGACATCATATCTCACAAGTTAAAATGCTCTGAAAAGGACAAAATATCATCTATGCCATAATCCTGTCCTTAACTTGATTTTAATCATGAGAAAATAATCAGACAAAATGGAATTAAAAAGCATTTGAAAACAGCTGGCTTGGGTGACTCAGAATGTTAATCTCAAGAAAGACGAAACACAACAACTGTGACAAGTATATGAGTGTTCATTATATCATTCTTGTGACTTTTCTGTGGAGCAAAATTTTTCCAAAGAAAATGTTGGGAAATATATATATATATATATGTCATTCTAAAAATTCTCATTTCTTTGGTATCCCTAAGGGTCACTCATTTAATTTTTTTTTTGATTTTTTAAAAATTTATAATGAGATGCATAAACCCTTATTTTAAGGAAGAAGAAATTTCACTGAAAATGAAGATACTTTAATCTGAAATATTTGAGTATCTTTGATTTGTACAGAGTGTTTTCAACTTTTACATTGACTTTCATGAATTTGCATGCTTGTAAAAAAAATGTTTTTGTTCTATACTTCCTTGTGTTCATTAGTCCTCTTTCATTTATTTTATGTTTAGATTGTTATCGTGGGAATGGCAAAAATTATATGGGCAATTTATCCAAAACTCGATCTGGACTAACATGTTCAATGTGGGAGAAGAACATGGAAGACTTACACAGGTGTGTAAATATCTTTCTTTCAGTACATAATATGTAGTGATAACAGCGGATAGTATATTCAGATATGCACATTGTTATTTCTTTCTATTATATATCATAATAAGCTAATAAAAAACATTAGATTTGTTATTCTGTGCAACTCTATTTAATGTATGCCCTTTCATGTAACAAATTTTTTTCTTTTTGAAGATTTATTTATTTATGAGAGAGAGAGAGAGTGTGCACAAGCAAGGGGGGAGGGGTAGAGGAAAAGAGAGAACCCTAAAGCAGACTCCCCACTGGTTGCCCGACCTGGAGATCATGACCTGAGCCGAAATCGAGAATCAGCTGCTTAACCGACTGAGCCACCCAGGCGCCCCCAAACTTTTAAATAAGCAATTCAATCTAACACACTTTTATTGAATATTTACTATGTGTTCTGTTCTGTGATAGGTGCCCATGAGAGACATTAATAAAAAATGGGCATAAGTTTTGGCTTCACCTTCAAGGATGATATGGTCATATTGAGTAAACAACTGTATGACTTGATAAGACATTTCATAATTAAGTGGCAAATCTAGTGTTTCAAATAGTACATTATATGATTGTGTTCTCATAATTATTAATTGTTAACATCAGTTCATGAAAAATCAGTAAGTGACCATTTTCACGGACATATATACCTTAAATATCCACTTAAATATTAAAAACAGAAACAGGTTTCCTGGTATAGCTTTATTCTGACACATTAAACTTTTCTACAACTAAAAGAATGTATAATATGTAATTGAAAAAAACTATATATTTCAGAGAATTAGAGATTTTGACATTGGACATATTCACAGAAAAGTATGTCTGCCACTATCTGCCACTTGACCCTAGCAATAGCGCTAGTGTGTTTGAAATTACTAAAGAAGTCTGAGACATACTTATGACATAAAACTGATTTTTACCAAAATCCCAGAATAGCATATGAGAAGAATAGAAGGAGAAAAGGTTAGCATCATTTGATCAAGTACTTATGCCATGGTTGCTTTCCATAAGTTATTATCTTGCCATTACAATCCTATGTGGAAGATATTTCTATATGTGTGAATAAGAATTTAATGGCTCCAAGAGGTTGAGTTATTTTGCCTCTAGTCCTACTTTAATTTTATTCCCTTCCAAAATGTACTCACTAGTGGATGATATGGTTTCTATTAATTTACTTCACAAACAAATAGTGACAGTTCTAAAGCAGTGGTCTCCAACTTAAATATGCATTTCACATATGTAAGTTGCATGTGTGCTTTTGTTTTCTAATAGCCACATTTAAAGAAGTAAAAATAAACAGCAAGACTATTTTAAATAATATTCCTTATTAATCCAATATATCTAAAGCCTTTTCATTTCAATATGTATTCAGTATAAAAAATTGTTAATGAGATCTTTTACATTTTTTCATAGTAAAGCTTCAAGATCTGGTATATATTTACAATTGGAGCACCTCTCTATTTGGGCTAGCCACATACCAATTCTTCAGTAGCCACGTGTGGCTAGTAGCTACTGTATTGGACACTGTAGCTCTAGGATTTCAAAGATAAGCAGAATTCTAACCTCATGGATCTCACACTCTGGAATGCCAGCCAACAGCAAATGTCAATACCATATTATAAAAAGTCATGAAAAAGATCATTACAGAATTTTAAGTGAAATTTAGCATGATTAAGATTAAATGCTAATTTCAACACTGCTGTTTGGTGGATCCAGTTCTTATGGGCTTGTGAGAGACAACTATACCAATTCTGCCATCGGAAATCACTGAAGATTTGGATATTGAAAACCTGGTATTTTTATGGCAGAAGAATTTATACCTCAGAAATTAGCAAGGACAACAAATAAAGACTTCCTACACATCTCAGAGTGCCCTTTTAAACATTACCAACATACCACTGGAAATATATGACATATTTATTTAGGGAACTCATACTTTAACTCCTAATTCACTGAGTTTGGGTTGGACATTCGGAAATAGTTAAAAGTCATTTGAGGGGCACCTGAGTGGCTCAGCCATTAAGCGTCTGCCTTCAGCTCAGGTCATGATCCCAGGGTCCTGGGATCAAGCCCCACATCAGGCTCCCTGATCGGTGGGAAGCCTGCTTCTCCCTCTCACGCTCCCCTTGCTTGTGTTCCCTCTCTCACTGTCTCTCTCTGTCAAATAAATGAATAAAAATCTTAAAAAAAAAAAAAAAGAAAATGTCATTTGAAAACAATTTGCAGTAAATTGATGAATGGTTGTTTCATGGTACCATTTTGGTTTAAGAATAAACTACAATTGGGTAAGGACATAGTACAGAATGGTGGTTTTGAACATTAACTCTGGAAAAAGCCATTTGTTCAAACCTCTGCTCTACAGCTTATAAGCCATGTGACCTCAAAAAAATTGTTTTCTGTGGATTTCTATTTCATCAAATACAAAATAGCATAATCTTAAAGCCAGTCTCATTAGGTTGGTCTAAGGTTATATGTGTACATCATATAAAATAGAATCTGGCACACAGTAAGTACTATTTGTGTTTGCTGTTTTTATTGATTTAGAAAATGAACCTGAGTTTGGAAAGACAGTCCAACTTTACCTGGCCAAGCTCTTTCCAGTTTTTAAATGATCCATTAATTACATTCAAGCGTGATAGTAATTAATAATACAAAATAAACTCAGTTATTTATATAGTTTTCATGACTTGGTCAGGATGGCCATTTGGAATTTGGCTTTATTAATCTTATCAAAATAAATATAAATACTGATGCTTTATGATTGGGCATGGTCTAATAAAATAAGAGTATTTTTGTTTTTCTTTTGTAATAAACTTAGTTAAGATATAAAATGAGAAAGTGTTACTCAGTTATCTGTTGAAAACTCATATATTGTAACTATATAATCACTGAAAGTTTAGATTTTAATTATTTCATTAGCACACGATTAGTTTTTCAGTGTATCTTTCTGTCCTTTGTCATAATGATGTTGGTAGTGATGCTTTTTGTTTCTGAAACATGAAGAATACTTTTGCAACAGCTTGCATTTTCTATGTATTTTATACCCTTGATCTTCTTTGTCATCTGCTCTTTTTCTGGCAGTGTTTCTACCCCATTTCTATGCATAGAGGTGTTGGTTGTCACCTCACCACTGTAATTATAAAATAGAAGCAAAATCACAAATTTTTCATCATTTTACCTGTGCTAATTATGTAGCCCTATTCCATAATCCCAAGTAGAGAACAAACTGCAAACAACAACAAAATAAGTCTAAAACAAAATAACCAAAATTCACACCAAATAGAAGCTTGTATTGCATCCACGATGAAAGTTACATGCTAGGATTTTATCTCCTTGTGACAGTTTGTTTCTGTTAGATGCAATAAGCATCTTGAGATGTTTAGAGTTTGTTGTTTATGCAGGCATATCTTCTGGGAACCAGATGCTAGTAAGCTGAATAAGAATTACTGCCGGAATCCTGATGATGATGCCCATGGTCCCTGGTGTTACACAGGAAATCCTCTCATTCCATGGGATTATTGTCCTATTTCTCGTTGTAAGTACTTTTAATGAAGTTCTTCAGGTGAAATATTTTAAATACACTGAATCTCCTTTAAATTGATATCTCAATCAGAGGTGGAAATATAGGAGGCTGGTGGGGATGCATTCCAGACAGGAACACACACACACACACACACACACACACACACACACACACACAACCTTTCTCCATCTCTCCTATAGACAAGGAGACACTTTGCTGGCCTTTTAAAGAAGATTTTCTTCCTCAGAAGACCCTCCTTTGAAATCCAGAAGTAAGAAATGGCCACCATTGTAATATGACTGCACCAGAAAAGACCCCCTTCCCAATACTAACTGTTCAGGCTGTGAATATAGCAGAGCTCTAACAAAGTCCCCGCCCAGTAACGGGCTCATGGACAGACCTGAGATGGTGTTGCTTTCACTTTCTTCTCAGTGTACTAGCCAAAGACTAAAAAGCCTAGAGTATTCCATCAACATCTCTGAGTCAAAGATGGTTTCTTTTAAAGCTGATTTTGTTAAAAGAGTATCAGTGTGTAAAGTAAAAGATATATGTAAAATATATATGTCTGATATACCTCATATAAAAGAGCTCCTATATATTAATAAGAAAAAAATGAGATAATTTAGGAGAAAAATGAAGAAAATAAATCTTCAACAGTAAGTATAATTAATAAACAAACAATACATTAAAACTTCATAGTAAGAAAAAATGAAATTGTAGAAGTATAAGAACATTTTCACCAATCAGGTTGGGAAATAAGAAAATAATTGTTAATGCTCAATATTAGCGAATGTCTGGGTAGTCAGAGTCTTTCAATACTGTATTACTTTGTGAATTGGAAAGCTTGTCTGAAAATCAGTTTGGGGAAATGTCTCAGGATTTTTCAACTATGGCATTATTGACATTTTCTACTGCATAAATCTTTGGTGTAGGAAGCTGTCCTGCGCACTATAAAATGTTTGGTGGTATCCCTGGCCTCTACCCACTAGATGTCAATAAAATCACCCCTCCCCCTAGTCATGAGAACCAAAAACTATCTTTAGACATTGCCAAAATTCCCCTGGGGAACAAAGTCATCCCCACTGAGTACCACTGAATAATATATATTGAGATGGAAGTATATCCTCCATATGCTATTGAGTGAAAAAAGGCTTAATATAAAGCTGTGTCAGTAGCAAAAGACCATTTTACTAGACTACATACCTCATAGGATCTGTGTTTTTAACAAACATCTTTAAACACTATGTTAAACTGTCTCCTGTCTAAAAAGGACATATTTGTATAAGTTCAGTAAGAGTCCTATTTTAAGAATATTTCTCTTGGTTGGTGGGGAGGATGAGTGAAATAGGTGATGGGGATTAGAGAATACACTTATCATTATGAGCACTGAGTAATGTATACAACCACTGAGTCACTATATTGTACACCACCTGAAACTAATATAACACTGTATGTTAACTATACTGGGATTAAAATTTTAAAAACTCTACTGGATTAAAATTTTAAAAACTCAATAAAATCAAAAAAGAATGTTTTCCATTTGAGAAAAGCTAGTAGCAACTACCTTGAAAATAGGAACAAAAGCACCCATTTTAAAAAGATTAGATTGAAGAAATTACGTTTACTTTAAAACATGAAATACAAATACATAATTAAAGAGATAATTTTTTGCCTTAAGTGGAAACACTAGTCATGTTTCACAAAATTTTAGCATAAAAAGGCAAACTTCTTTTTTTTTTTTATTAAAGATTTTATTTATTTATTGACAGAGATAGAGACAGCCAGCGAGAGAGGGAACACAAGCGGGGGGAGTGGGAGAGGAAGAAGCAGGCTCATAGCAGAGGAGCCTGATGTGGGGCTCGATCCCATAACTCCGGGATCACGCCCTGAGCCGAAGGCAGACGCTTAACCGCTGTGCCACCCAGGCGCCCCAAAAGGCAAACTTCTTAAATATGATTTTCATCTAGTATGGCTATAATTAAGATCTGGAACGTCCCAACCTAGTTTTAAGAAGTATATTATCTATAATGGTAAATAAATACCTATAGATTAGCAAAGAAATATCATATTATTATATTTATTTCATTAGCTGTAATCATAGCCTTTCAAAGTAATTCGTGTGTTCCTAATTTTCTATTTTTCTCATATTAGAGTTTGCATAGGGCCTGAAAATGTTCTTTAGAAGATGTCTTTCGAGGTTTAACACTACAAAGCAAAGAAACCTACCTCTCTGGGACATATATCTTTTTAATGATTAAAGGATTATTTTTTTATAAAAATTAGCTTTACTTGATGGTACCTTTTTGTGAAGTCTTTATGATTAAGAATAATGGAGGCTAATAAATATCCAATGGTCTAGGAAGAAGAAAAAAGTCAGGCTTCTAAGATAGTTCTAGTGCACATACACAGCTAAGAGTAAAATGCTCCTGTAGAATCTCGGGGAACTGTGATTTGGTTTATAAACCTGACAAAGGACTCTAATTAAATGCTTTCAAAACATATTTTCAACTAACATTTTAAAACTAAAGTTAGTAATGTGCTATTGGAAGACTGCAGAGTGTTGCTAGTATTTGATTAAATGCTACTGCAGATAACTCATTTTTATTTCAATATATTCTGAACATTAATTTCAATAAGTATTTTTACACTGTCATTTTTCTAACTAATATTTGTAGTCAGGATTTATTTACATTTTCCTGCTGGTGAAAGGCTAATAAAATTTATCTTTAGAAGATCTGAGTTCTTATTTAACTGTAGAGACTGTATAAATCATTTTCACACTGTACATTTGTATTACAAAACATACAAAAGTTTTTCTTTTAAAAATATGCTTACAGAGTATTACTTAGCATATATTTTAAAGATTATCAGATAGGTAAAAATAAAATTACAGAAATGCCTACATATTAATCTATACACATACACACTTTGTAGATCTTAGAAAAATCTTCAGTATTAAATACTTAGGATGTAGTGGTTAAGAGCTTCAATTCCAACTTCCAGGTTAAGGATTCAGTTCTCTCACTGTAAGTGCCTTGGACAACTTAACTTCCATCTCAGTTTGTATTATTTATTTATTTATTAATAATTTTAAATTGAGTTGCTATTGTGTGTAAAGCCCTATATTGTAACATGCTAGGTATTCAGCAATGTAAACAATATTTTTTTTACCTTTGGTTAGTTCTCAGTGTAGAGACATTTATGTAAATACAATAATTTAACAAATATATATATATTCATATTAAAATATATAATGAAAATGGAAACATAGATATCTGCCTGGAGAAATATGTGATGTCCATAAGGTTTTGAATTTGGTTGAAACTTTAAGAATACATTAAAGAAAGTTTTTTATAGTAAGAACTCATATTTGGTTCTGAGGCCATATAAACACCCACATACACACAAACATTTACCTATTCTTCCATAGGCATAACTTTTATTATTGACATGTTTCCCTTCAAATTTAAGTTGAATCAATACTGAAAATTTGTATCATATATATATATATGATAAATATATATATGATAAGTATATATAGATGATATATAAATTTCAGATTTTAGTACTGTGGTAGAGCAAAAAGAAGTAAGGATAGTATTTGATGGTAAAATGGCAAAGTCCTAGAGCGCATTTTCTCAAAGTTTGGCTCAAAGTGTGCAATAGAAGAACCTAGAATGCTTTTTAAAAACTCATAACCTAGCCACCAACTCAGAATCTCTAGAAATCTGATTTTAAGTGATATTTCAGCTTATTCTAAAGTGTGAGAAATATTGGTTTAAAGGAAAAATATATAAATATAGAATAACTATAAATGATCAAAGTCCCAAATACACAATCTCTATAATTTTTTTTAAATTTAAATACTGCAGTAAATTACAATAATGAACTATTTGTCAACTTATTAACTTGATGCTTAGAAATAGAAAACTTGATATACAATTAAGGATAGAGAGGCCTAGTCTTTTTTATCACAATACCGGAAGGAATAAATATCTAGTTTTTAATTTTAGAATTTTCAAGGAATTGATTTGAGTGGAAAAACCAATATTGTTGATGTTTTAATGACCATAGTTGGCCTCAATCCTAATTTGTACTATGAGCTAAAACACTGACCTCAGCTGACTCTAAGACAAAACCCTCCCCCAGGCTAAGCTAAAGGGAAAGGGAAATAATGAAATTTATATGTTTGCCTTTACCCTATTCATTTAAAATATCTAGATCTGGAAAATGAACATAAATAAAAACCCTTTAGCATATATTAATTCTCATGAGATTCTCCATAAGTAACAATCAAATTTGCATGTATTACAAAGGAATGCATGTGCCATTATTGTTTTGTTGTCGGTTTATTTGAGCTCAGGGCATTTCCAGGGATTAATAACCAGCTGGTCTAAACAGTGCCTGACTAAACTCTATGCCATCAATTCTGAACAGTTAGACATTAAACTCCAGGAAATGTCCTATGCCTCATTCATTACTGCATAAATATTTTCAAATCCTAGCATCTTCCAAGCTTTTCTCTTTGCAGCTATTAAACCCCAGTGGGGAGGTTATGAAAAAGTAGTGAGCTATGAGGTTTTAGTTAGAGTTAACTTGCAGTTCCCAGTCCTCTTTTTTCCATACTTTTTTTATTACAGTGTGGAAAAAGCAATATTTGAAATATTCTAACAAAGCATAATTATATTTTGTTATCCCTCTTTTTCCATTAGTGACATTGATTTCTATCTTCTAGAATTCTTGAAGAGTTTTCTGAAACATGTGATGTTTCAGTTATTCTCAACCCATATTAAAAAATAAAAATAATTGGGGCGCCTGGGTGGCACAGCGGTTAAGCGTCTGCCTTCGGCTCAGGGCGTGATCCTGGCGTTGTGGGATCGAGCCCCACATCAGGCTCCTCCACTGTGAGCCTGCTTCTTCCTCTCCCACTCCCCCTGCTTGTGTTCCCTCTCTCGCTGGCTGTCTCTATCTCTGTCAAATAAATAAATAAAATCTTTAAAAAAAATTATTTTCAGAAAAAATACTAAGTGCCCAAATTATCTGTATGAATGATCTGAGCAAAGTATAATAAGCATTAAACTATTCAATGGATTGTTCATTGCCATGTCAGGCATTTTGGTAAAATGATACGGCTCCTTGAGGTCAGCAGTTCAGTCCAAGCTACCAACACACTCATCAAACCACACACCTGGGAGTCTCCACAGTCATCAAATAGGGTTTTCCTCACATTATCCAATACCAGTAGGCATGTACCTTCATTACGGCCTAGTAAGAGTGATTCGTATTACTAAAAGCATACTATTGCATTTTATCTTCAAATAAAATGTCACAAATTTTAGGGAGTTATCCAATTCATGGACATTTGCATTTCAATATATAACTTTGGTTCTATATAACAGAAATATGTATGTATGAATTGTGTATATGTGTATATATTTATTTTTACAGGTGAAGGTGATACCACACCTACAATAGTCAATTTAGACCGTAAGTAATCTTTTAAATATATAGTTTATTTGACTCTCTACATGTCAGAAATGATGTCATCATTTTCTTCACGGAAAAATATCACTATATTAACTTCCATCATAAAAATAAGTTAATTTATTTGTTTTTATTAATTTTTTTCTATGTGCATGTGTAAAAGAGGTTACAAAGGCAACTACATACTGAATATCAAAATTCAATTTTCAGAAAATATAAGATGTTATATTTAACTTTGAAAAGAGCATTTAACTTGTTTGTAATTTTGGGCAAAATGTATGTAATGGATATTCACTATCCTTTATATTAAGTCAGGATGCTAAAGTTAGAAAGAATAAAATCAGAAGGTCGGAAAGTTATGCAGTATATCTATCCTGCTTTATCTTTAAGGCTCTTTAAATGGTCCACTAGGTAAAAGGTGATACCAACTGGGAGGTTCAGTGAATCCTCAGTTTAAGAAAATCTTTTTTGGAGCTGCTTGTTTTTTGATTTTCACATTCTTCTTGGGCTGAAGGAAGATACTCAAGTGTTTTGACTTAAGAGACCACCTACTGTGTCCCAGGCTGAAGAAGCAAATGGAAATTTTAGACAATGCACAGGAGTAGAAAAGATAAAGCAAGGAATTTGGAGAAGGGTCAGGAAAAGTTGACTCCAAAGAATTTGATATTGTGTCATTTGGATATAATGATTTGGACATAACAGTTATGTCATCTGGACACGATGTCAATAAATACAATGTTGATAATCTGTTTGAAAATGGCTCTACATTCTTATAAAAATTCGGAAGTAATAAAAGAATATAGCTTTTAATTGAGGCTATTGATTTCCATTGACATTTAGAAATAACTACTATAAATAACATTGTTTCATTTTATATTGAGATTTGTGAAGGAAATACAATTAGTGTTAGACCTGAAGAGCCTATACTTAGTGCTTGGTGAGAAAATCATTTTCACTATGGAAATACCTTGAGTTGATTCATTTTTCTATGTTACTTGTCTACTTAGATGAGTATAGCAAACGTTTTTGGCCTGATTTCACACTCCAGTCATAATACTTACCTTCTTTCCCCCCAAATGTTCTTCTGATAAAATTACAGTAGTTACATTTCTTTAATTACCATTGCTTTTAAGAAAACTGAGAGGCATTGATTATTTCAAAATATTTTGTCAAAATGTTGTTTGGTCTACTTTTTAGATCCTGTAATATCTTGTGCCAAAACGAAACAATTAAGAGTTGTAAATGGAATTCCAACGCGAACTAATGTAGGATGGATGGTTAGTTTGAAATACAGGTAATTATTCATAGACACAAATCGTATGTATTTGGATTATTTGCAAAATTCAAATTCCCAACAGGATGGTTGTGCCATCCACAAAGGCACCCATTTGAGTGGGACACAAGAGGAGACTGACCGTATCATGCTTGCCAAACAGAGCCTGGATTTTACAATTTGTGCCTTCAGAGATGGTGACTTTTTAAATGTTCACAGAGGTCCCATATGTGTTGGCACTGTCTGATTACAAGTGACACTTCAGAGTGATTAAGAAAACACAACTAGACAGAGAAACTACTTATACCTTAATATCGCTGTAGTAGTTGTTATACACATGTGATTATTTTCCTAATCTAGGATATTATGACTTTATTTTCTAACATGCCTATGCATAGTCATATCAGAAACTTTACATTTGCTTTTAATTTCTAATTTTTGATTGTAATTCTAATGAAAATAACAATAATTTTAAGTTTTAGAATATTTTATCATTTAAAAGAAAGATAAACTATATTGATAGTTGAATAGCTTTGCTATTATGCTATTCACCATGGATAAAAAAAAAATCTTGACATGTCTATTTCTCAATGCTTTTAAGAATCATAGATGTTCGGGGTGCCTGGGTGGCACAGCAGTTGAGCGTCTGCCTTCGGCTCAGGGCGTGATCCTCACGTTATGGGATCGAGCCCCACATCAGGCTCCTCCTCTATGAGCCTGCTTCTTCCTCTCACACCCCCCCTGCTTGTGTTCCCTCTCTCGCTGGCTGTCTCTATCTCTGTCAAATAAATAAATAAAATCTTTAAAAAAAATAGAATCAAAGATGTTCTCAGTAAAATCACTTTGCATAATATACTCATACAAAAATAAGATTAGTAATTATGTTGAAGAATTAAATATTGAAAATAGAGTTAACTTAAAATCTGATCTTACGACTTCCTAAATACTACATATCTTATGCCATATGGTAATCAATATGTTAAAGTGTCCTTGTATCTGTCTCTTTTGGAACCTTATCATACCACCTACCCCAAAATGCACCTGAATTCTCACCACATTTTCCCTTGTTTTCGAGACACCCTATGTTTCTCCCTTCAAGCCTTTAAGCTGTTGTTCCCACTAAATGTTGTAGCTTTTTTCCTCCATATTTTGTGCCTGGAAAATCCTTCTCATTCTTCAAATACCAACTTGAATATCTCCTCTTTTTGGAGACCCCTTTTGTTCCTTTACCTCTAACTTCCTAGAGTAGAGGAAGAAAGTACATCTTTTGCTACAATTAAACCACAGTGACATTAAAATAGAATAAAGACAACTTGAAACCAAAGTTCTTTTATGAATAAACCAATTCTTAGCAAGCATGGAGTTTATATCTTTTGATATAAATATACATAAGACTTTAGACACCAGGTAGAAGATGTCCTAAAGTTCTTTTAATATATCCTTCTTGCAAGGAGTAACCCATCAATTTTACAAATATTTGTGTTGATAATTATAGTGTAGCTGTCCTAGGTGTGTAGTATTGAAACAGAATTGTGAAACTCACAGAATATTACAGCCAATTATGAAATACAAAGATTTAATGAAGGCTGCCAATTTTGGAAGAAGAGTATTTCATTTTCTTTCTGAAAGAAAATGTTCCATGAATCCACATATCTGAATGGATTAGTGATTCTTTGTAAATCTCATAACTTCAGAAAAAAAAAAGGGGCATATACTTCTAAATTTATTATTACCCATGGGAGAATGTATAAGAATACTCCTTTGGAAGTCTCCATCCTTAGAGGAGCAGGTGAAACTCTTTTTCATCAGATTAGATGAAACTTTTAGATAAATATATTTTTCTTTTAAATCCAAGTCCTCAGTAAAAACAGCTGTTTAGTTATTCTTCCAAAACACATACTGAGAGGAACAGAAATTAAAACTCAATATATACTCTCATCCTTCTCTATGGTAGAGGCCATAAATAATTGTGGTCTTAGTCTGGGAATCTTCTTCTATTACCCTCTGAAGCACTGAACATCTGTAATCTTTGGAAATGTAAATTGTGAAAAGTTTTCCTTGTTTCATTTCTCTGCCAAAAAACAACGCATCTACAGATTTAGGATATCATCAAATAAATGTACTAGTGTTTTTTTATTCTGGACAAGTATTTTATAATTTTCTAGATGATGTGTCTTATAAAATTGTTTTAATATTATAAGTGAAATATTATATTGCTTGTTTTAAGCTGAAGAAATTTATTCAAACTCAGCGATGTTCTAAGTTAATGTATCAAAAATAAGTAATGGTAATGAAAGAAGGGAATAGTGTACAAATATATATTGCTACCACCAGATAGTTTTCATGGTTTAGGTAAAAACTCAAATTTGCATTTTTATAATCAGACACTGAATTTAAAAGAGGTCTACGTTATTTTTGTTGTTCTTTTGTGTGTTTTGTTTGTTTGTTTGTTCTAAATATTCTATCTTTGTAGGATATATTTGCTTTCTCAAGGATAGAGACACGTACACGTGAACATGTGTGTTGGCAATGGATGTTGGTGTGTAGTGACAGGGCTCCTTATACAAAAATAAAGTTGATTTCCTAAAATTGTAATCACATTATGAAAAAATGCTAATGCTACAATCATCAAATATCATCTTTGCAGTCAAATGATTACTCATTTTATTCTAGCTGAGTTAATTTCTACATTTTCCTCTCAAATGCATTTATTTTTTAACAAATGGAGCCATAGGTTTTGCATTAATTGGCAGGCACCCTTTCCATGCAGATGTTACTTGTTTCTCTTTCCTCTTTCTCATAGAAATAAACATATCTGTGGAGGATCATTGATAAAGGAAAGTTGGATTCTTACCGCAAGACAATGTTTCCCTTCTCGGTAAGTGTTTCTGAAACCAATATTTGTTTTAAGCACTTAAGAATATGTAGGGCTTCCATTTAGCTTTTAGGCTTAGAATGTTTATTCATTTAACTGAGTCACCAACGAGGGATGAACAAATTAATTTCTTTCTTTAGATTTAGTCACAAAACTTACTTTGACTTAATGGATATTTACGATTGGATACTACTTCTGTTCACTTCTTTCCACAATTGGCATTACTCTCATTTGGGGGGAAGTTTTGCTAGAATTATGGAAATGATTTTTCCTCAACCTCCTCTTTGCATGCTACATGTCTAGATAGAAATCCTTTTCTGAATTAACAGCAAATTCAATTCTCACTTCTCCTTTCTTATGTAAATCCAGCCTCAGAATCATCTTGGGAATAATTTTTAATGAGAATTAGCCTAAGGAAAGTTAAGGAGGCAGCATCTGTAAGCTTACTTCCTGATTCTCATCAAGGTCACTGATTTTGTTAGTATAAATTTTCAGTCCTCGGTGATAAACAAACCAAACATACACAAAGCTAAGAAGAAAAATCTGCAGAAAATTATAATTCATGTAATGTGCTTTACCTGAGACTTTTTCACATGTGATTTACTCTTAAGCATAATCAAAAGGTTTTTTTTTTCTTAAATAGCTGTTTAGAATTTGAGCAGTTCAAAGGTTCTTTTTGCTTATGTGTGCTTGTAGCATTCAGAATCTCTCGTAACAAACGTCTTGTTCTTTATTATACTTTGATTCAAATTTTAAATTTAGGTTATTTATCTGCCCTTCTAAGCTAAAATAATAATACGTGTGAACAATATCATCCAATTTAAAATTATATTTTACATTTTAATTTCTTACTTAGAAACAAAGACTTGAAAGATTATGAAGCTTGGCTTGGGATTCATGATGTCCACGGAAAAGGAGACGAGAAACGCAAACAAGTTCTAAATGTTTCCCAGCTGGTATATGGACCTGAAGGATCAGATCTGGTATTACTGAAGCTTGCTAGGTTAGTTGCTTGAGAAAGTTTTGCATTTTTAACTTGCAATGGAGTTAGTAAAGCTTTTTCTTCAGCTATGTGGCTCTACTCTCTCTTTTATGTAAATTTATTATAAAAGCATATGTCACATGTCGTGTGTGTGTGTGTGTGTGTGTGTGTGTGTGTGTAGAGACAAAGAAAGAGTCATCTTCAACATTTTTAAAAATTAATAAATGAAGTTTGACCAACAGTTTGATCAGCCTGCTCTAAAACCAAAATTTAGTGAATAATCATTTGATAACTTTAATAGGTAAAATAATGAATTAAAAAAAAAGGCAATGGCCATTTAGCAAGTAATATTAGCAAGTAAGTGACTCATTTCTCTGCTACCTACTCCTGCCTCTACTACATAGATCATATATAAGACTTTCCCTTTTTCTTAAGAAACAAGACTGTTTATTCTCTCTTAATCTTATATTAAAAATTAATACTAAATTTTAATTTGTTAATTTTGTGTTGAATTCAATCAAGGGTATTTACCATTGTATTTTCTATTTTCAGGCCCGCTGTCCTGGATGATTTTGTTAGTACAATTGATTTACCTAATTATGGATGCACCATTCCTGAAAAAACCACTTGCAGTGTTTATGGCTGGGGTTATACTGGATGTAAGCTATTTTTAAAATGAAAAGGCAATATCATACTTATTTTATCTAAAATAATTCTATTTGTTTCTTATTTTTCTCAGCTTACCCTGTGCTCATTAATGTACATTTTTTACCCCATTCTAGCCATCAACTCTGATGGTCTATTACGAGTAGCACATCTCTATATTATGGGAAATGAGAAATGCAGCCAATACCATCAAGGGAAGGTGACTCTGAATGAGTCTGAAATATGTGCTGGAGCTGAAAATATTGTATCAGGACCATGTGAGGTAAAAAGAGCATTTTTAAAAAATAAGAAGTATATAATAAATATAGTTTCTTATGTTTCTTTTTTGTTTCTTATTTGTGTGTTTGGTCCATTTTTCTCAAATAAAAATTATTATCTATCAACTTGTTCTAAGAGAGAAATTGGGAAAGATAACCCCTTCATTATCCTTGTACACTTATTTTAACTAAACAGTAAGAAGATCCATGTTTCATTATCAGCAAGCTACAATGATATTTGTCTCTAAAAAAGCAATAAATTAATACAGCCAGAACTCTAATGGAAAGCTGGTCAAATTAAAAGTATCCAATATGCAGTTTGATATAATAGCTTGCATTTTTCTAATGTTTTCTAAAGTTATCTGATCTTCCCAAATTCTCCCTAAATGAACTCTATCCCTGGTTTTAAACTTTTAAATGTGTTTTTGGTTAAGCCAGTGTGTGTGTGTGTATGCTTGCGTGTGTGTGCGTGTGTGTGTGTGTGTGGTTTAAACAAATTCTATTTTAAAAAACCAGAAGGTCGAAGTTGGTGACTTTAAGAGCTTGAACATTTTCATTTGTTAGGCAACTGTTCTTTCAACTTGGCAGTATTCCAATCCCTATTTTACATAGACAAGCTGTTAAACCATTATTTTACATGTATTTTTTTTTTTACTTTTTAAATTTTATCTATTTATTTTTATGCACACTTTGTGCTTTTAAAATTATTTCTGAAGTTGAGAACTTTTTTTACATTTTTATTAAAAATTTTAATTTCAATGTGGTTAATATAAAGTGTTATATCGGTTTATACTACACAATAAAGTGATTCAAAAATTCTATACATTACTCAGTGTTCATCATGTACTGTTAATCCCCTTCACCTATTTCACCCATCCTCCCACGCACCTCCCTTCTGGTAACCATCAGTATGTTCTCTATTGTTAAGATTCTGGTTTTTTGTCTTTTTTTCTTTGTTTTGTTTCCTAAATTCCATGTGTGAGTGAAATCATATGGTATTTGTCTTTCTCTGACTGACTTATTTCACTTAGCATTATACTCTCTAGATTCATCCATGTTGCTGCAAATGGCAAGATTCCATTCTTTTTTATGGCTGAGTGATACTCCTGTGTGTGTGTGTGTATCTATGTATCAGATCTTCTTTATCTATTCATCTATTGATGGACACCTGAGTTGCTTCCATAATTTGCCTATGTAACTAATGCTCCAATAAACATAGGGGCACACATATCTTTTCAAATTAGTGTTTTTATATTTCTTGGGTGAATACTCAGTAGTGAAATTACTGGATCATACAGTAGTTCTATTTTTAATTTTTTGAGGAAACCTCCATACTGTCTTCCATAGTAGTTGTACCAGTTTGCATTCCCACCAATAGTGCAAGACGGTTCCTTGTTTTCCCACATCCTGGCAATACTTGCTGTTTCTAGTGTTTTTGATTTTAGTCATTCTAACAGCTATGAGATATCTCATTGTGGTTTTGATTTGCATTTCCCTGATGATGAGTGATGTTGAGCATCTTTTCACGTGTCTGTTGGCCATTTGTGTATTTTTGAAGAAATGTTTGTTCATGTCTTCTGACCATTTTTCAATTGGATTATTCATTTTTTCAGTATTGATTTAAATAAGCTTTATATATTTTGGATGTTAACCCTTCATCAGATATATCATTTGCAAATATCTTCTCCCATTCATTAGATAGCCTTTTAGTTTGTTGACTGTTTCCTTCACTGTGCAGAAGCTTTTTATTTTGATGTTTGATGTAGTCCCAATAATTTATTTTTGCTTTTGTTTCCCTTACCTCAAGAGACATATCTAGAAAAAATATTGCTATTGCTTATTTCAGAGAAATTACTGCCTGTGCTCTCTTCTATGATTTTTATGGTTTCAAGTCTACCATTTATGTCCTTAATCCATTTTGAATTTATTTTTGTGTATGCTGTAAGAAAGTGGTCTAGTTTCATTTGCATGTAGCTATCCAGTTTTCCCAACACCATTTGTTGAAGAGACTGTCATTTCCCCATTGCATCTTCTTTCCTCCTTTGTCGAAGATTAATTGACTATATAATTGTGGGTTTATTTCTGGATTTTCTATTCTGTTCCATTGATCTATGTGCCTATTTTTTTGCCAGTACCATATAGTATTGATTATGACAGCTTTGTAGTATATCTTAAAATCTAGGATTGTGATACCTCCAGTTTTGTTCTTCTTTTTCAATTGCTTTGGCTATTCAGGGTGTTTTGTGGTTCCATACAAATTTTAGGGTTGTTTTTTCTAGTTCTGTGAAAAATGCTGTTGGTATTTTGATAGGGATTGCATTAAATCTGTAGATTGCTCTGTGTAGCATGGACATTTTTAACAATATTTGTTCTCTCCATCCATGAACAAGACTATCTTTCCATTTCTTTGTGTCATCTTTAATTTCTTTCATCATTGGTTTATAGTTTTCAGAACACAGGCCTTTCACTACCTTGATTAAGTTTATTCCTAGGTATTTTTTTTTTAAAGATTTTATTTATTTATTCGACAGAGATAGAGACAGCCAGCGAGAGAGGGAACACAAGCAGGGGGAGTGGGAGAGGAAGAAGCAGGCTCATAGCAGAGGAGCCTGATGTGGGGCTCGATCCCAGATCGCCGGGATCACGCCCTGAGCCGAAGGCAGACGCTTAACCGCTGTGCCACCCAGGCGCCCCTATTCCTAGGTATTTTATTATCTTTGGTGCAATTATAAATGGCATTGTTTTTTTTAATTTCTCTTTCTGTTAATCATCATTTGTATATGGAAATGCAGTAGATTTCTATACATTGATTTTGTATCCTGTGACTTCACTGAATCATTTATCAGTTCTAGTAGCTTTTTGGTGGAGTCTTTAGGGTTTTCTATTTAGAATATCATGTTATCTGCAAATAGCAAAAGTGACTTCTTCTTTGCTGCTTTGGATGCCTTTATTTTCTTTTTGGTGTCTAATTGCTGTAGCTAGGACTTCCAGTACTATATTAAATAACAGTGGTGAGAGTGGACATCTTTGTCTTGTTCCTGACAATATAGGAAAAGCTCTCAGTTTTTCCCCATTTTGGATGATATTACCTGTGGGTTTTTCATAGATGGCCTTTTTTGTGTTGAGGTATGTCACCTTTAAACGTACTTTGTTGAGGGTTTTTATCATGAATGGATGTTGTAGTTTGTCAAATGCTTTTTCTGTATCTATTGAAATAATCATATGGCTTTTATCCATTCTTTTGTTCATAGATGCATCATGTTGATTGATCTGCAAATATTGAACCACCCTTTATCCCAGGAATAAATCTCACTTGGTCATGGTGAATGATTTTTAAATGTATTGTTGGATTTGGTTTGCTAATATTTTGTTGAAGATTTCTGCATCTATGTTCATCAGAGATATTGGCCTGTAGTTCTCTTTTTCTGTAGCATCTTTATCTGGTTTGGTATCAAGGTAATGCTGACTTCAAAGAATGAATCTGAAAGCTTTTCTTCCTCTTTTATTTGTTGGAATTGTTTGAGAATAAGTATTAATTCTTTTTTAAATATTTGGTAGAATTCACCTGTGAAGCCTTCTGGTCCTGGACTTTTGTTCGTTGGGGTTTTCTTTTATTACTGATTTAGTTTCATTGGTAGTAATTGGCCTGTTTTCAAATCTTCTATTTCTTCCTGATTGGGGGTTTTGGGAAGTTATACATTTCTAGGAATTTATCCATTTCTTCTAGGTTGTCCAATTTGTTGGCATATGATTTTTCATAATATTCTCCTATAATTAATTGTTTGTATTTCTGTAGTGTCAAATGTTATTTCTCCTCTTCATTTCTGATTTTGAGACCTCTTTTTGTCCTCTCTCTCTCTCTCTATGATGAGTCTGGCTAAAGGTTTATTAATTCATTCATCTTTTCAAAGAGCCAGCTTCTAGTTTCATTGATCTGTTCTATTGGGTTTTTGTGTGTGTGTGTGTTCTTTTTAGTTTCTATTTTGTTTATTTTTGCTCTAATCTTTATTATTTCCTTCCTTTTGCTGGGTTTGGGTTTTGTTTATTCTTTTTATAGCTCCTTTAGGTGTAAGGTTAGGTTGTTCATTTGAGATTTTTCTTTGTGAGATAGGCCTGTATTGCTATAAATCTCCATTTTAGAACAGCTTTTGCTGCATCCCAAAGATTTTAGACCATTGCGTTTTCATATTTATTTGTCTCCATGTATTTTTTGATTTCCTCTTTGATTTCTTGGTTGACCCATTCATTGTTTAGTAGCATGTTATTTAACCTAAATATATTTGTGGTCTTTCTAGATTTTTTTCTTGTGGTTGATTTCTAGTTTTAGAGTATTATGGTTGGAAAAGATGCATGGTTCAACTTTGACCTTTTTGAATTTGTTGAGACTTGTCTTGTGGCCTTATATGTGATCTATTCTGGAGAATGTCACACTGCAATTTAAAAGAATATGTATTCTGCTGCTTTAGTATGGAATGTTCTGAATATATCTGTTAAATCGATCTGGCCCATCGTATCATTCAAGGCCACTGTTTCTTTGTTGATTTTCTGTTTGGATGATTTATCCATTGATCTAAGTGGGGTCTTAAAGTTTTCCTACTATTATTGCATTATTATCAATTACTTCCTTTATGTTTGTTATTAGTTGCTTTATGTATTAGGGTGCTCCCATGTTGGGTACATAAATATTTACAATTGTTTTATCTTCTCGTTGGGTTGTTCCCTGTATGATTATATAGTGCCCTGCTTTATCTCTTATTACAGTCTTTGTTTTAAAGTCTATTTTGTATGATAAAAGTCTTGCTACCCCCCCTTTCTTTTTTCACTTCCTTTTGCATGATAAATGCTTTTCCATCCCTTTACTTCCAATCTGCATAAATCTTTAGGTCTGAAATGATTCTCTTCTAGGTAACATATGCATAGGTCTTGCTTTTTTATCCATTCTGTCACCTTATGTCTTTTGACTGGAGTGTTTAGATGTATTTTGAATATAAGAGACACAGTCTCCAAGTTGGGGAATACTATGTGAGGTAAGGCATGGAATGAGTTCAATAAATAGTGAAATATCTTTTGACATGTAGGAAAATAAATATGGAGCATAAATATGTATTTTCATGTATATGTTATATATATTGGTCTGAGATTCTATTCCTGAAAAAAATGTTTCATAAGTTAAAGAGTTTTAAAAACTGCTTTAAAATGATATAGTTAGAAATAGATTATGTGTTTATAACCACTTTCAAATTTGATTCTTTCCCAGTAAATCAGTATTACTTTGTTCATTATTAGAACTGAAAATCTGCTAGGAGAAAGATTTATTTATTTATTTATTTATTTATTTACTTATTTCTTACTTAGCTACCTACTTACACTAAGAACCCTTTAAACACAAAGTTTTGAGCTCAACCCAATCTTCAAGATCATTTAAGAATCTATGCACTTATACAGGCCTACTGTCATTACTAAAAATGCTTTGACAACTGTTCATCAGGAATAGCCTGTGATCTGATTTATCATCTGTACATTGTTAGATTACTAACTTTAGCATTGACTTATTTATTACATTATCATATATTGGTTATTTTTATCTGTATTGACAATTTTAAATTGTCACTTCTTAAAAATGCATATATCCTCCAGAATGTTTTTTTAATATCACTTTTATTTAAAACAAGGTAATATAATCCCTGAAGCCACTGAAATCTAAATACTTGAAGAAAACCTCCCAAATGTTTATATAATAGCAATAGGATCACATTTCGTGAAAGTCTCCCAAAGTTAATTGCTTTGAAGAGTTTGTAACAGTAATCACTGGTGCATTTTTTAAAAATCAGATATATTAACTCATGTGGCATAGTTTGTCTCTTAGAATAAACTATTTTCCCTTGCTGTTTTATCTCTCGCTTCACCCCCACTTTGATTTTCCCCATCATACAATGCTGAAAGTGCTCTTCTTTACACCTGTTACAGAACTAAATTCTATAGTAGTTTCATTTTATCTCATCACTTCACTGTTGGGGGAAAATTAAGGTAGTCTCAATCACTCTTCTTCACACAAGGATGCCAAAAGCCAGTCATCACAATCTTAGAAGGCTCCATGGTGTATGAAAATGATGCAGAATATTTGTAATGATTATATATAATAATATGCATTAATATATACATGTTTATAAAGATATACACACAAATCAATCAATCAATCTTTTCATCTTTTGTCTATCATCTATCTGTGTCTGAGGATAAAACAGGGTAACCGTATAAAAAAATGCCATGAAATTAGAGACTACCTTCTACAAAGGGGGGTATGAGATATAAAAAATATATGAATATAACTATATTAACTACACATACAACAGTAAATGAAGGAATATTCTTTCTTTATGCCCAAAAACAATTTCCAAACAGTAAATAGATTATTTTATCAATTATGATTTATATTTAATTTTCTAAAATCTTTCTGGGGACATGATAGAAGGAAGGAAAACAAAGAGCTTTAGAAATAAGGGAAATTGTGATGCAATTTAGTCATTAAAACTGTATGATTACAGGTGGAGTACAAAAGTTCTTGTATTTTTTACATTTTCTAAATTGAACATATTTTGAACATTAGAAGAAAATAAAAGTAAATATAAAGTCTACCTCTGAATAGCTATTAGTTGTTTGTGTTAATCTGCATTCAACAAAAACAAGAACCATTTTAAAAGATGAGTGAATATTTTGTGTAAGACAAGTCATTCTTTTTTTTTAATGTTTTAAATATTTTATTTCTTTATTTTTAATTTGAGAGAGAGTGTGTGCAAGCAGGGGGAGGAGCAGACAGAAAGGGACAAGCAGACTCCATGCTGAGTGTGGAGCCCAACATGGGGCTCAATCCCATGACCCTGAGATCACAACCTGAGCCAAAATCAAGAGCCGCCTGGGCATTCTTGAGAAGTCATTCTTAAATGAATACTCCACATGATAGAACACTTTGAACTTCTGTACTTCTCTCAGTGTGACTTGGGTAATTCAATAGAAAGATGACCAATGGTCTAGTACATCTATTTATGTCTTCGTATCTCAGTTGCATCTATTCTCTTTTTTTGTATATATGTATATTTGAGATATAAGTCTATATAGGAAATATTAGTGAATTATTACTTTTTGTTTCTAAAATAACACTTTTTTGTTGTTATTGCTGCATGTCTTCTTCCTAGGGAGATTATGGTGGCCCACTTGTTTGTGAACAACATAAAATGAGAATGGTTCTTGGTGTCATTGTTCCTGGTCGTGGATGTGCCATACCAAATCGTCCTGGCATTTTTGTCCGAGTAGCATATTACGCAAAATGGATACACAAAATTATATTAACGTATAAGATACCACAGTCATAGCTGATATAACCATGTCTGAAGCTTCCATCAACACAATTCTCTTTTACATGAAGATTTCGAAGAACATGGAATTAAAATGTCACTTAAAGCAATCCTAAGACAACTACTTGAGTGATAAGTTTGTTAAGATACTCATTAATATTTATGGGTGTTTTCTGTTGTTTTGTTTGTCAGTGTTATTTTGTAAATGTTGAAGTGAACTAAGGTACATGCAAGTGTAGTAACATATCTCCTGAAGATACTTGAATGGATTAAAAACTGCAAAGGTATAATTGCTGGATGATAAAAGATTTAATGGAAAAGTTCAATTAATCTCTCTACGCTGCTTTCCAGGTTAGTTTATGAACAAACTATACGTTAAACATTATTTTAACCTCACAAAGACAATTTATACCTTTGTCCTTAAGTTGTAACTCTATATTAAATTATATTACCTTTCATACGCCATACATTATATGTCATTCATTTCTCCTCATTGTGTATCCTCTAATACTGGTCCACATACTTTCCACAAAATCATGTGCCCATCTATGCAGACCTGGGTATACATGTGCATACACTAGAGTTCAAATTATGGTATATCTAATGTAACCTCTAACTATTCTAAAGCGTGTACCTGTAGTTTTTCCTTAAGAGAAAAACAGAAATTTCTAAAGACCAGTAGAAATTTTAAGGAGAGGTGCAAGATAGAAGTGACCAGCTCATTCTCTCTCTATAATCTGCAGATGACCTCTATTGGTTGACATTTAAGGTGTGGTCATGACCCACAAAGTTAAGTAACACCTAATCTAAGTGTTTAAATATATTTATTTTCCTAGTCATTGTGTAGTTTCTAATTCTTAAAGGGAAGAGGGTAATATGTGTATTAGTATTATTCTTTCCCTCAAATTTAGGGACCCTTATTTATGCAAGGTATTTTTAGATCTACTTTCCTAAAGTATTTTCTTTATTATTCTTAGGTAATTGTCTAATTGAAGCTTAAAAAAGTATTTAAGTAGGTTAATTCTAAGACTTGCTGCTGTGACTGGCGTGTAGCTCACCTTCTTTAAATTTTAAAAAAATATTTCAGAAGAAAATTTCCATATGTCTCCAAAGATTTGTAAATAGACTTTCATCAAACTATGAATTAAAGTATATATTGAAGAAAAAAAAATCAGGATGCCTTTCTCAACCTGAAAGTTTTTTAGCCTAATGAAACTTTACTCAAGTAAAGGGAAAAAAATATAAAAGGAAAGGAAAGGAACTAGCTTGTCTAACCTCTGAATTCAATTTTTTTTAAAGGGGCGTCAATTCTCCAAAATGAAATATTTTACGAAAATTTCATTTTATCTTATTTCATTTTACATAAATCTTTGAATGCTATGCGGAATATTCATTCAAATTTTGTATTCTGTTTCATAACACCAAATCATCATATTTATTATTGTATTTGGCATGATTAACAAAAATCCTGTATTTGTCAAGAAATGAGACAACAAGTTCTAATAGGATAGGATGTGAATTTTCACAAAATCATCCTGTACAAATTTAAAAATAATTTGTGATTCCAATCCAGTATCCCCATTTCTCTAATTTGTTTCTCTTGAATGATATCAATTAAGGCCAGAGATCCAAACAATGCTCTCAAAGCTTCACAGGACACTGTTCAATCTCGAGTAAAATGCTTTTTAAATTTGCTTGAAAGCTTAGTCCACAGAGTATAGGACAGCAAATCCAGAAATACCTATACAAATCCAAAAATATTATCCAAATTGTGCCATACAAATTGAACATACTGTAATAAGATATGTTATGGTATCAAGAAACAGTGAAAGCAAGGAGAGATCCGAAAAGTTGTCAGTCCACATCATCTTCTTTAATTGTATTTTTCTTTCCTTATGTGATATATGATTTTAATAAAAACATTAGGAATTTCAAAGGCATATTGTCCCAAAATTAAAGTATTTTTCAGTTTTTTCTTGATGAACTGGCAAAATTTGATTAAATCACATATTAATGATATTTGTAGAACACTTATGAAATTCTAATACAACTAAATACTCACATTTTAAGATATTTCTTTTTCTTGTCTTTCCCTCTAAATTTCCATGGAAAGAGAGCTAGGGATTGATTACCTAGACACAACATGCAGCTAACTTTTTAGATATTTTGAACTCAATGTTTTCCATTTTATTAAAGGGTGAAAACATACCACCAATAAAACATCAGACATGGTGCACTAAGCAGTCTAGCTTTGGGAAGTTCTCTTTGTAATAGGGGAGATCAGTAGAATTGACAATGAAAGCAAGATGAACAAGATCCATGTGATCTTAGGTGGTAGGACAATCAATAATCATGTCATTTTTCTCTGGCAAAAGATACTATTTCCTGGGCATTCTTTTCTTAATAAGTGACAAAAATGAAAAATCCAACATATCCAAAATCCATTGTATTTTGAGTAATGGACAAAAAGATCTTTTAAATTAGAAATTTTCAATGTTATTTTTGTTTGGGTTGTTTGAATAATGGTTATGTGCTATTGTAACTGTGGACATTTTTTTATGTCTGCCAGGAATAGTAATGTAAAATTCAAATATTTGTCATAATGCCTCTGCCGTGCAGAAGGGATGATAATCCTTTTGTATACTTCTTTAATTTTATTGTAAAATATGTAATGAGTTTTACCTATTTGCTGTGGGCAGGTCCTCAGTAAAATGGTTTATATTGAGTCAATCTCTAATATTAACAGGCTCTTGCTTGCTATCTAAGTGTTTCAAACTATGGGAAACCTGAGACACTGGAAGGCAAGAAAAATAACAATAATGGCATGTGATAGCAAAAATTGTATTTCACTTATTCCTGTGAATATTTCCTGTTGGTACCAATGGTACTATACAAAGTGAATGTTATAGACACAACATTCTCTTGGGGGAAAAAAAGCACTGTCAAGAAGTTGTCATTTTTTTGTTGTTTCTAAATATTTTCTCTCTTTTTTAAAAGAAAAACTAGCTTTGCAATATAGAAATCATGAGGTAAAGAATTTTAATAAACTCTCATACTAAAAAACTTTAAATTGATTTGCTGTTTCCAAATATAACTTTTAATTATATCCTGTATTTATAGACAAACTCATTTGAACGATAAAGTTAACTTGAATAAAAAGACATAGTCTATGTGTAAATACTTCTCGCAATAAAGTTCAAAAAGAAGTTACCTTCCAATGTTCAACTGAGTTTTGTACTAAGAATTTACTAATAAAAAAAAAAAAGTTAAAATTTTCCGGTCCCCAAAATCTTGACAGTGTATTTTAAGTAAGTTCATTTCCATTTGCACAGAAAGTTTCTGTCTTAGGAAACTGAAAATGGAATACTGTGGATGTTATGACTGTTTGTCTTGGTGTAAATAGGAAATTGATAAGCTGCCTATTGAATGGTATAGCTGGATGCTTACCCAAAAAGGGAGCACTGTGGTTATGACTTGTATATAAAGTTCGTGTAGTTAATAAAGTTGCTATTTTTATAACCATGATTATATTATTATTATTAATAATAATAAAATATTTTATCAAAATGCTTCCTTTCTCTTATTATAATTATCTGCATGGACATATTTGAATCTGCCCTAGGGCTTAACGCAGAAAACAACAATGATCTCTTGACAGAAATTACATATACTTTATTGCAAGAAATACTAGAACTAAGACAAATAATCATTATTTTATTCCAACTTCTATCCATGGCATTATCAGTGGTCTTCAGTAAACCATTAATCTCTATGCACTTTGATTTCTCCCACTGTAATATACAATTATTTAGTCATTTTCATATTTGCTAGAATGATGCTGTGATATAACTAGCTAATATAAGCAAAATATTGTCGTGAAGGATTATCTAAATTCCTTTACCATATCACTATATATCACAAAAGTAATTGCAAATGATTCAATTAACCAATCAATATATCTTTAAAATATGCATTAAATTCAGAATAACTGTGAATCCAACGGACTCACCTAATTCAAACTGAAAGCAAATATGGAAGAACAAATTATCAATTGATATAACCAAATGGAGCTCTGTAACACTATTAATTATTTCAGGTTATATTTCCTCTTCCCCAAAAAAGTTGCACTATTAATTTTCTGGCATAGATACCTATCTCAAGTGATGATTAATATATCTAACTCTAGAGCCCCTGATAGTATCTGATCTTCCTAATGATTATCATCTAAGCAAAATATATGCATTTATTCAGTTCTGTTATCAGTATTTCTGGTAGCGGTATCAAAGAACATTTCAAATACGTATATTGTTGATTTATCTAAGTTTGGATTTTTTTTTCTTCTCTTTTTTAAGAACTCCATTCCATTCTAAACCTATATTCTGCTATTTTATTTTATTTTATTTTATTTTATTTTATTTTATTTTATTTTATTTTATTTTATTTTATTTTATTTTATTTTATTTTATTTTATTTTAGGGAACACAAGCAGGGGGAGTGGGAGAGGAAGAAGCAGGCTCCCAGAGGAGGAGCCTGATGTGGGGCTCGATCCCACAACGCCAGGTTCACGCCCTGAGCCGAAGGCAGACGCTTAACCGCTGTGCCACCCAGGCGCCCCTAAATTCTGCTATTTTAAATAGAATAGTCCAGGAAACCTTCTCTAAGAGATGGTATTTGAACAGGCGTGAAAGAGCAAGCTAGGTAAATATCTAGGGTATAATAAAAAAAAAAAGGACAATATTTTGTTGGTTTCTTATTATATTTTATTTATTTACTCTTATAAATTGTAATGCTTTAATTAGTCCCATTTGTCAGTGTCCTGAATAGAATCACCTTAGTTTGCATTTCCTCAATGTTTTAGTTCAGGAGGTTCATTGTTATTCTATTTCATTATTTTCCTCACAGGGACCATGCTTAATCTATACAACCCTAAAAGCACTTTCTATGTCATTTCACCAAATTACAACTCTTTCGTGTAAAATCCAGATTAAAAAAATATAAAATATATTAAAATATATTTTGTCTTATTCTACACAGTCTCATCTATCTATCATCTCTATCTATCTGTCTATCTATCTATCTATCTATCTATCTATCTATCTAGTTCCTATATTCACAAATATCTCAATTGCACGAGTATTTTAGGAGAGCTGAAATTTAAAAGTAATTTCAATATAAAAGAATATTTGTAGTAATTTGGTTAAAGTTTACATACACTCCTATGAAGAAAATGTTACTGCCTGAACCACATCTAAGCAAGGCAGAAAATACTGAGCAAAGTAAATAATTCAAAAGAAGTGTGTGATTATAGATTATACGTATTATTTTACACTTTTAAAAAGGTAGAGAACAACATTAAAACAAAACAAAACCTATCAATCTGACATATTATCTAATTCCAAACTGACTTTGGACCCTCATTTCTCTCAAATACTCCTGAACACCCATCACCTAATTTTTATTATTTCATTTCACATCATAAATGTCTTCACTTTTAAACTTCATGCCATGGGACACCTGGGTGGCTCAGTTAGTTAAGCCTCTGCCTTTGGCTCAGGTCATGATCCCAGGGTCCTGAGAAGGAGTCCCCCAACGGGCTCCCTGCTCAGGAGGGAGCCTGCCTCTCCCTCTGCCTGCTGCTCCCCCTGCTTGTGCCCTCTCTCTGTCTGACAGATGAATAAATAAAATCTTTAAAAAAGAATAAACTTCATCCCTGTATTCAAACAGTCCCTGTGAATACCAGGCTTCTCTTTAACACCCCCAGCCTTCAAAAGTCACATAATTTCCCTTGTGAATCCATTCTCAACATCTTTTATCTAGAAGTCATTACTTCTTCAGCTCTAGGCTGGGTTTGCTGATGGTTTCTTTCCACTTGTTATCAGAGTCTGCCCATGACTGCATGAGATTTATTTTGTTTTGTTTTATTCTGCTTTGTTTTTAATGTGCAAACTGCCTCCACTCAGTGTGAGCTGCTTGGAGACATCAGCAATGTCTTGTTATTAATATTTGTATATTCTTTATTTTGCACAGTGCTTCACCTGTAATGATACTCTATAAATATTTTACAATTATTAATACTCTATAATCCACCCTCTTTTTGAAAGTTTATCAGAGACATGCAATTTTTGTAAAAATTAAGCAACTCTCAGTGAGGGTTAAGAATTTTAGGGTTTCATATTTAATTACATTATTTAGATTTGAATTAGTAGGTAGGACTATTTTTCAATGGTCTATTGCATTTCATACACTAGAGCATGCAGCTGGAAAAGAGAGGAGTTATTAACTCTGAAGAGTTTATACCTTTATATTTGCAAATGCAGTTATTAAAAATAAAAATGGAGAACTAGATTGTAGCTTGATAATGGATGCAGGTGTTTACTTCACATAGCCTGATACAGTTTTGATTATGTCTGTGAATGTTTTTCCATCTGAGTTTCTTCCACAAAGCATTGATGTCATAACATTGAGGGGGAAAGGATCGTATCAATTATTGCAAAAATATTCCGAGGCAACAACAGTCTACTCATTACATATGTGCAAATATGCCATCTGCTGTGCATTGAGAAGTTCACAATATTGTTACTCAGTTAGCAAAAGGTTTTCATTTGATGAATTTTCTTAACTGAGAGAAATCAACTTGGGTAACATGGTGCAATGAAATGAAATGGGGAAAAGGGAGACAAATATTCATATTTTTTTCATTTATTCTTGAAGCTTTACAAAAATATTGTCCAGCTTTCAGTACTCTGATTTTTTTTAAGTGGCTTAAATTCAAATGCAGTGATAGTTTAGAATATAAGACTATACCCTAAAACAAAGACTTTATAGATCATCAAAGAAAAATAATGAAAATTGACACTATGGGATTATAAAAGTGATTAAGGATCTTTAGAGGAGAGACGAAAGGGTGCACTTTAGTTGTTTAAAGAGTTATTCTGAGAGGAAATGTTCCGGTCCTTCTGGTTAAGAGAGTAAGAATTTGGGGGAAATAAGACTGATGTTTCAGTCAGAAAGTTTAGGTACTAAGCAGAACCATCTCATTCATGAACTCATGGAAGCTCTTACTCTGGATATTTCTTAAAATGGAAATATTTCTTCAATGACTTAAGTAAGCTTTACCCAATCTGGTCTCTCATGGAACACTATTCTGCAGGACATTTTAAAGCTGTAATGAAAACAAAATGGGGCTTGAATAACTTTTAGAAATGCTGGAAAATTTTATACAGGTCACTTGGTTGCAGAGATCTCAAGGACCTTTGGATGATCATGTGTATTTTGAAGCTCCATGAGAGAGTATGGTATGGCAAATTCTTCAAATTTGCTATACTACAGAACTGCCTTAAAATTATGTAAACAATAGTTACACGTTTAGCACAACAAATTTGCTAAATATTGTCTAGGAAAACTAGATTTACATATTTATTTTCTGAATAGGAGTCAGTGGTAACTATATAGTTTGTGATTTCTACTGTCTTTTATAATCTACAATGAGTTTCTTCTCTAAAAAAAAATCTCCCAGCAATCTTTCCTTTGGCAATTTTTTGCTTTTTTTATACTCAATTTGAGTAAAATTCAGACACTTAGGAAGAGTTGAGGCATATTTTTCCTGACATATGTATTCCATCTATTTGACCTTTCATATACTATTATAACATAAGGGGTGCCTGGGTGGCTCAGATGGTTAAGCATCTGCCTTTGGCTCAAGTCATGATCCCAGGGTCCTGGGGTAGAGCTCAGCAGGGAATCTGCTTCTTCCTCTCCCTCTACTGTTCCCCCTGCTTGTACTCTCTCGCTCTCTCTGTCAAATAAATACATAAAATCTTTAAAAAAAAAGTATTTAAAAAATATCTTTAACATAAAAACAAAAATATGAAGATAATACTATTTCACCCACCCAGAACTTTAAAAAAAAAAGACAAAAAAGTGTAATATTTTCCCATGTTACCAGCCCTCACAATGTCCCCTCATCAGCTGAAATTTCCAGTTGGAAATGGGAGAGTTAAGGAGGAAAAAGATGAGTAAATGTTAGAAAAGAAAACAAAATGAAAAGAGGAAAAGGAAGGCAAAAAGAAAACCTGAAGGGGAGCTGGGGGAAGTTTTCTGGGGGTCCTTACATGTACCCAGAAGTAAAGTCAACAAAAAGATCTAAAGCATTATTCATTAGCCTCTTTCCTTCTTAGTCATAACTATCTGCATTTCCCAGATCCACTCGTAATCACTAAGTGTAATGAGTCATCCTAAGATAAACAAACATAGAGTCTGAGCATAGATCATCAGCATTCACAGTCAATGTCCCATTTTTATTCTTTCATTTTCTCCATCCCTTTTTTATTTGCTGCCTCCATCAATTATATCTTAACTGTGATCCAAAGTAACAGGGAAAAACAAAGCCTTCTCTGTGTTAATGTCACTCTCTAACGCATTACAACACTTGTCTCCACGTCAAGGGCTTCAGCATCTTTTCATTGCCAAAACTTACAGGTGAACTTGGCTGAAACTACAGCAGGGCAGCTAAACAGGAAGGAACTGAAGTACAGATGGAGGTACAAAGCAAGAGCTTAACCGTCTACTTGACATCACTTCTTGGATGTGCTGTCACCGTCTAAACCAAATGTATCCAAAACTAAACACCAATCCCTTCCCTTCCTTCAATCTTCTCCTCCATAAAAGGCACATTAATCTGGTTTACTCAAACCAGAATCCAGAAAGTTAGTTTTTACTTATTTTGTGTCTCCCTGCCTATATCCAAACAAACTCCAAGAGACTGATTTTGTTTCCTGAATATATGCTTCATCATTCACATGCCTTCATCTCCAGTGGCTCCACCTTGATCCAAGCCACAATTCTCTTTTGCCTTCATTACTACAATAATATCAAAGCATTTCTCCACATATATTCCAAACCATTTTCTAACCAGTTTCTAAAGCACACATTTTAAAATACAGCTGTGGGGGCGTCTGGGTGGCTCAGTCGTTTAGCGTCTGCCTTCATCTCAGGGCATGATCCCAGGCCTGGGATCGAGCCCCATATTGGGCTCCCTGCTCAGCAGGAAGCCTGCTTCTCCCTCTCCCACTCCCCCTGCTTGTGTTCCTTCTCTCGCTGCCTCTCTCTCTGTCAAACGAATAAATAAAATATTTAAAAAATAAAATAAAATAAAATAAAATAAAACAAAAAAATAAAATACAGCTGTGTCATTCTAGTGCTTAAAATCCTTCAGTGATTTCCAATTGGCCTACCAATACCTATATGGACTGTCCTTGACTGTTCAACTCATCCATCACCTCTTTTCCTTTTGCCCACTACATTTTAGCTACTTCAGACTCTTTCCATCCTAAGGCTAGGTTAAGCTCTTTCCCTTCTCGAAGCCTTTGCATCTGCTATTCTTTCTGCCTGAAATTACCTCCTCCCCACACTGACTAATACCTATTTCATCCTTCAGCTTAAATGTCACCAATTGTCCCCCCACCCACTCTCCTGACTCAGTTACACATTGCGCATCTGAAAGTATGATATACTTCCATTTCAGAACACTTACCTCAGTTATAATCAAGTTGGTTGATATTTGCATATATATGCATATATATGTATATATAAATGTATATATATTTTTTCTCCCGTTTGACTGTAAGCTCCATGAGAACATGGGCTAGGTCTAAATTCTTCACACATTTATCTTCAGTACTGGCTAAGCCCTATGTGATAAATATTTGTTACATGGATGTATCAGTAATTATCAGTAATTATCTGCTTGCAAATGCTTTTTTACCCCCTCTGTTCAATTCCAAAATATAATGACATATACAATCTCTAAATTTTATTTATTATTTAAAATAGTAATATCTTTGAATTCTTTTCATGGTAGTGTTGGGAGGTGATTTCTACCAGCTTTTGTCATACACTTTTGTTGACATAAAACATGTCAGCAAATATTTATCTATCATTTACTATGATTGTACTAGGCACTGGAAACATAATAGTGAATAAATAAAACTTGGTCCCTACCCTCACTATAAATACAGACAAGTATGGGAGACAAGCACAAAATAAGAACATGAAAGTGGTAACTGAGAAGTGCAAAGAGCTTCTGGAATATTCAGCATGATTTGGTTGAGCTTTTTGGCTCATCTTTCCTTAATCTTCTGTGTTGTTGTAGTCTTAAATCCTGCCAATGTGAATATTATTTTTCTATTTTTTGAACACTTCCATCATTGCATTACTAATTGTTTAAGTCTAGAGTTACTTTTATCTTCCCCTTTCTTTGTTCAATTTTTCCAGGTTCCTAATTTTTCAAATCCTACCCCTTTCTTCCTCACATTCCCAAGAATCTTATGACACTTTTAGTAGATTCAGAGAGGTTTATACCTTTACTATCAAGAAAATAACATAACTTCTCAAATGGTGAGAACACTAGCAATTATAAAGGTTTGAGATGAAATTATAAAGGTTTCTTTTGCTAGCGTAAGACTGATAAGTGTTTTATCATCATAAGTTTTTAATTATATTTGAAGATGATCTAATAATAATACATAATACTTATTCAGTGGTTTCTATTTGCCAGGCTCTGTTTTATCTCATCTAATCATCATTACAATGTTACATAGGCAAGTTTTATAACTATATCCATTTTAGAGAAAAGGAAGTGTTCAAATAATTTGTAATAAAAATGCTCTTGGGGCATATTTTTAATATTAAATCTCTTTGACCCTTTCCTTCCATTCTGTTGAATAAACGTTTAATTTAATTATTTTCCTGAAAAGTAGGGGAAAAAGGGAAATTCTTATTTAAACAAGAAAACGTTGCTATCATCTGTGCAGGATATGAGCAAGAAGCTATTCAGAGGTCAAACTGTTTTTCATGTACTCCTGGCCCAGAGTTCTGTGAGGCATCAACTAAAGGACCATGGCCTCCTCACCATCAGATATGACTGGCTAAAGTACGAATTGTTTGTAATATTAAGTACTATGGAATTGAAGGTTAGGAAGGTAAGGGGGCTAGTTTAGAAGGGGAATCTTCTTTATCTTTGATGGGAGAGGGGGTATAGCTATTGACAAAGAAAAGCAACAGGCTTGTGACATAGAAATAGTAAGAACCTTAGAGAAACATGTAGTAGGGTAAGAATTCAAAGGGGGTTCATATAGGGGGAAAAAAGCCCAGACTTTATTCGGAAGCAATGAAAAGAAGTAATGGTGCCTGCCCTTTATTGTAGATACCAGAGGGTGTTTTATGAAAGAGGGAAACACCTTCAAAGGCAATTATAATCTTTTATGTAGGGCCACTGCAGTCTCAGAAAAAATATGATTTGCCTATTTATTTTTTGCATTATATTAAACATGGAATCTGACAGCTGCAAAGACATGTTAAAAATCACCTCTTTGATTTACAGAGGGGGGAAAAAAGAGAAAAGTGAAATGACTTGTCCATGGTCACACAGCTAGAGGCAGAGCCAGTCCTGGAAACAAAATCTCCTTTTTTTAATTCAATACCTTGATTCTACTATTTACTTATTTTCAAACTGAGATCATAAATATGAAGAACATAAGAGTCAAAACCTCAAAAGAACTAAAGTACTTAAAAAGAATTATACAAGAATAGTTAAAAAACAAACAAGCAAAAAAACCACTTAAAATGCTGCCCAAGCAAAAGTGAAGTCCGGTTTACTTTATAGCCTAAAGGGATGTGGACAAAGTCCTCGTAGAGAGAGCCTATCCCAGGTAGAGATCTAGCAGACTCCACCATAAGGAGTGAGACAAGGTGGTTGTCATTTGGCTTCTTCGTTCCCCAGTGCAGTTTGTGATCTGACCCTATCCCTGACTGGGAAGAAGCCTTCTAAGGACAAGCTGGGGGGATTAATTTTCTCACAAAAATGGAATGACAGTAAGGCCATCCTTCCCAACTTGTGGGGAAATAAACCTGCTGGGGCTACCCAATTCAGGAATCTGCAAGAGCTCCTGACCAGAATGCTCCTGAAGAAAGCATTCTATTTTTTAAAGCAAGTTTAGAAGATTGGTTCTGTTGCAGACTAGAATTGCTTACAATTCCACAAGTCAGGCCTGGGGGTGTTCTGTGGTTGTGCAACCTGTGACTTTGAAACTCTATCTCTAAGTTTCCCAAATATAGGGTTACACATTGGGATTAAAAGCTTATTTAATAGTATTTACAGTTCCTGATACTATACACGTGATCTATATATTCCTCAGCCACCTTCACACGTCAGTTTGAATCTTTAAACTCTGTCTCTATGTACCTTGGAATATCATGAGCACTTTTGGGATATTTAAATGTCTAAGAACATAATAAAAAGTCCACCTTAGTCCAACGATCCTGTCTGGAAGCTGTAGTGTCTTTCCTTCATGAATAGTTCTGATGGCGAAGAGGGTAGTGTTGTTAATGTGAAGTTTTATCACTTCAGCATGTAGTTAAGTGTATGGTAGCATAAAGCTGACTTTCGTGTTTTTTTTTTTTTAAAGTAAAGACAACTGAAAGAAATGTTCTTTTTACTAACTGCACAATAACGTGACATGCATTTAAGTCAAATGAGTTTTTTGGACTTTTCTTACAGTGTTATGCTTTGAGTTTAGTGTATCTAGAGTCCAAACTTCTCTCCTGGGTTTTACTCAGAAAGACAAGTGCTCCTGTGTCTCTGTTCACCCGGATGTCCAATAGGTATTTCAAATAATTTCTTCCAAACCCAGATCATGTGGTTTCCCTCTAAACTGATTTGCCTCTAATAGTCTGTTTTGTATTCCAGTTTGCCCCATCTGCAAAGCACTAAAACTAGAGTGAGAGCCGTGGTCCATCCCTTCCTTCTTTCACTTCTCAGCTCAGACACCCAGGTCTTCTGATTTTGACACCTAATTATGCCTTGAAAATCATCATTCCTTTTCTTTTTTAACCCCCTTTTCCCTGGTGAAGCCCTCATTATGTTCCTCAACTGTTTCAGTATCCTAAAATGCTAAATACACACTGGTTCTCCCGCATGGTCTGTGCTGTTTTAGTGGTCTACAAAAAAGACACATATAAAACAGGCAGCCCACGCCTACAGTTAGTATTTGGCTCTCCATCTGCCAGGATACAGACCCCAAGCCACTTCGTAACCTCAGAGCTCACTGAATACCTCTTCCTTCCTTGCTAACTGTGCTTCAGACAAAGCGATACCATGTTAGCTTCTTGAAAGAACAGTGATTTGTTTTGTTTTATTGTTTGTTTCTTTCATTTGTTTGTCTCTTGCCTGGATAACTTTGTCAGGGATGTTCTGTCTTCCTGAAATGGTTCTTCCTTCCATCTCCATTCTTTGCTATATTCTACTTAAGTTTTTGAGTTTGACCGTAGGTGTAACCTCTTTTTGGCCTTTATCCCAACCAGCTGGCTGGCTGGATCCCACGTTCTTGTTCAGTTCCTGCCAGCCTGATTGTCTGGGAGCAAAACACTGCTCTAGATCTGTTCCATCTGTTTTTAGATGGATATCCTTAAAGAACCTATTTTCCTTGTAGCAACAGGGTGGAGAGATAACAAACTAGTCTTATTACAATACACACTTAAAGCAAGTATTGATATAATTATCTAACTCACCTAGTGATACTCGCATTTTACTGAAATGACAGGGTAAGGGTACGTGCTAAATATTCTCCTCAAAGCTACGAACAATTCTGAATAGTTGATAAGAAGGGAAAAGAAGACTTAAAGATTTTCTTCAGAAGAGTAAATCTCCTTTATCATAGTTTGCTAGTGTTCCCCCCAAATCCGTTCCCCACTTTTTCCTTAGTAATTGAATCCCCAATATTTAGCTGGACACATAGAGCCTGAAATGCCATGTATCCCAGTGACCCTTTCAGCGCGGTTTGCCATGTGACTGAGTTATGGTCAAGGATATCCTCGAAGTGTTATTAAAGGATGGGGGCCCTCTATCATTTCTTCCTTCTCTTTCCTGCAGTTTAAATATATTTTACCTATATTTTTATCTATGCATGCTTTTACTGTAACCAATTTTGTATACTTTGTGGGAAGAAAATCTACAATCAACCAATGAGTTTTAAAGAAGACAAGAAACAAATCAAATTAATATCTTGTTGAAATTAGGAAGACAAAATTATATTTATCACGTCATGAGTACTTCAGGTAACACTCATGTGATTTGAAGATAACTGGATAGTTATGAAAGAGTTGGATTTTATGCAGGACAGAAAGTGGATTAGTACTTTTAAAGCATGTTCTACAAATGCTTCAATTTAAATTACCATATTTATGTTCTTGTGATAAAGAATGCAGTACGTAAAAAAATACCACTAAAGCCTGATATTCCATAGGAATTTCTTACATGGATTCTACGTACTTATGAGAAAGGGGGTTTTATTTTACAATGGCCTAATTCTTAAGTGTATATCTAATGTAACGTCTACTTTTTCATTATTAAGTAGACATTTCATTTGAAAAATATTTATGATTAGTTAATCTACTTCTAGATAATGGTGTGTTACTGACTCTAAAACAAATTTATTAAAGATAATATATAAAAGCTAATATTTTTGAGTGCTTCTTATATGCTACTCTACTAAGAAAGGAGTATAGAATTCTAATTTCATCTTCAGAATAATCTGTATACCTTCATTTTGCCTACAAGTTAATGGAATATTAAGAACCAGGTATGCTGATAACTATTAAGTAACTTCATCCAGCCTATGCTCTTTACCACAGATTTTTTATTTTGCTCTGCCATGACATGTACTTTATTCACATTCTTTTATAATATCAGGATGAAATAGCTAAAACATCTATCATGATAGATATACTAGTGTTGTTGCTGTATTTGTATGTTCTGTTTTCCTGGTTTTTAAGTATTAACTCACGGAATGAATTCATTTTCTGCTTGTTGATATTTATGAAAATTCCTTGCAGCAAGACAACAAAGCATTTATTCAAGAATGTAAAACTTGGCCCTGTGCTAAGTTATAATATTTGTCAATTAATTTAACCTGCACATATTTATTGAACAGATGTTATGTGTCAGGTACTTTTCTGAGCACTAAGAACATAGTGAATAATTCAGGCAGTAAACAAGTAAAGGAATTCTAAAAATATAAAAATAGTGGTTTTAGAAGTGAAAACAAAGGAGTAGGGAGATAAGTCAGAAGAATAACCTGAGGTTTTAGATCTATAATCAGGGAAGACCTCTTCCTTCCTAGAGATCATATTAGAGTAGAGACAGAAAACGTAACAAGGATGAGGCGCCTGGGTGGCACAGCGGTTAAGCGTCTGCCTTCATCTCAGGGCGTGATCCCGGCGTTCTGGGATCGAGCCCCACATCGGGCTCCTCTGCTAGGAGCCTGCTTCTTCCTCTCCCACTCCCCCTGCTTGTGTTCCCTCTCTCGCTGGCTGTCTCTATCTCTGTCAAATAAATAAATAAAATCTTAAAAAAAAAAAAGAAAACGCAACAAGGAAAAACAAAATAAAACAAAACATGTTCCACGGGGAGGGAAGTGTGAACAAAGAACGTGGAGTGGCCTATGCTTGGTGAGTAAAAGCAACAAAGAGACCTGGTGTGTGGAGGAGAGTTTGAAGAGTAGTGGAAGATGATGTTCAGAGGTTAGAGAGGAGACAGATCATATACGGAGAGCTTTGTAGGCCTTGGTTAGGAGTCTGTTTTTTCGGTTTTTCTTTTCTAAATGTACTAGGAAGCTCTGCTTACTCAGCTTGATGGAAAAGCCTTAGCTTGGACCACAGCCAGTCATCACTGCAGAGGGGACTTAAAGCTGCTGCCCAGAGGCAACACATTTCACTTCTGCGTTCAGGTCATTGATGAGCGTGTGTCAAGTGGCCAAGTCTGCATCTGTGAGACAGACAGTGTAATCCTTCCTCAGGGAGGGGGAGGGAACATTTGTGAGTAATAACATAACCTACCACAATCAATGTCTGTTACTTTGACATTGTCTGTCCTTTGGATTCCTTGAATAAATTTAATATACTTCACTTAACAAAATTTAAATCATACCATTTAAAAGATACTTTCCCAATTTTGGGAAGAAAAAGTTCCAACTATTTCAATGAAACAAACAGATCCACCAAACAGGTCGAAATCTCCATTTACTTAAAGCCCCAGAAAAAGAATTACGGGATTACTGAGATGACTATTTCTGAAGCTCTTTACACATATAATCGAATTGCCTTTAAAATAGGGATGAATGAATTTAAGCTTTCATCAACTACATATGAAAACTAAAGTGTCACTGGAGCATCACTAGTAGTTGGTTTTCTGGCTTCATATATTTTGGTTTCTTCATATAGTATAACACGGATACCTTCTCCTGCTTTGGCTTCCAAGAGGAGCTAGAATTTGGATACGAGTCTGTCTAGCTCTGAAGATGACCCTTTCCATGCCCTCTCCACTAGCATGTAGGGTGAAAAGAAATAAAGCTTTTGTCTCAGAAACCACTAGGCTATTCATGTTGTTTATTACCATGACATTACTATGCCCTAGCCTATCTTGATCGATAGGATTATGCTTCTGAGGATTACAATTAAGATACACCACAACTCCTGCATGAAGGTCAAAAAGTACCAGCACACAATATGCATTAAGATTCTATGACAAAAGAGATAGAAAAAAATGATTCTATGGAATAAGAAAAAAAAATAGTGCTTTCACATATGAGCCAAAATTAAAATTAAGACTGGCAGACGCTTCAAATGAAGGCATGTTGATTGAGAGTTGACCTGCCACTCACTCTATAGGCAAGTCTGGTTTAGGGCAGGGTGAGTGGTGTCAGGGATTTATTTATTACAAGTATTACTACTGATTCTTGAGAGTGTGGTCAAGAAGGCTAATTCATCTAGTGTAAGGAAACAATTACATATACAGGAGAAAAAAATGCAAATATGTTTATCAAAGTAATTTTATAATATTTAAACACTGCAAAATGTAGATATCCAGCTTTACAGTGATGTATAGTACAAACTCAGATACATTTTACTGCCATTAAAATATGTTACATTGCTGAGGTTACATATAAAATACTTGTGCATACTGTGAAAATAAAAGTGGAAAAGGAAACTATAGAATGGCAAGAAACCAAAATGGCAGCATCTATAATCATAAGATGATGGACAAGTGATTTTAAATTATTCTTGCTACTTTACTAAATTGTATATGAATGCAGCCACATTTAATACAGATAATAATAGGGGCAATGGTTTTGGCAGACAGTGTTATGGTTGATCTTAGAAGGACAAGATTCAATTGAGGGAGAAAATAAATTAAACATGATGTATTGGATCAGCAGGTAATTTGAGTTTGTGTTTTTCCAAATGTTCTCTCTCAGCCTTGGGCTTATCTAAGCAGAAAACATAATATATACAAATGCAAAATGTTCACAAAGTGTTTAAAAGAGAAAATCTGAGTTCTCCTCTACATGAAAAATAGCACTTTTTCCCTTACCACTGCCAACATTTTTTTGTGCGACTTAGAATAAAACTTTTTATGACTCCATATTAATCCATTTCAAAATCTTATATTTCCAATTTATCACTTGAAAATGACAAGAACTTTCTTAATTCTAGCTGGATTCTCTGGGAAGTCTCTGAGCGGCTGTAGGTGCCACATGCTGAAGTTTAGCTTTACGCTATTTATTACCTCGGTCCCTGACTCCTTTTGCTTCTCATTCTGTGTAGAATAAAGGGTGAGATTTATCTTTATTTACTTAATTGTGAGTCTCACAGATTGCCTCCGCCGTCCATGTACGGCAGCAGTGTTGGTAGTAAGTAACCACACGTGAGTGGAGGCATACCTCTGTGTCTCTCTTCAATTACCTTCCCCTGGATTTTCTCAACGTCAGCTTTATCTTCATTAAGGTAAAGCTACCACTTCCCCTTTGCATTTTTGTGAGCTGGGTCACTGCATTAAAGGAACTGGTATTTTGTTCTTTAATGCTATCTTTCCTGCATTATCTTAGTGCACAATAAACAAATAGCTTGTTGAGAGGTGTGTGTGTATGCATTGTGAAGTTTTGTATTTATAATAAAAATGTGATACACACCTATAACTATAAAAAATGCAAAGAACGCAGAACAATATAACCATATAAGCTAAAATTGAAAGTAACACATCATCATAGAAATATCAATGGTCTGGCATAGATCTTTCAAATAGTATTCTATTTATAATAATACATATTTGTTTCTAAAATTTGATCAGCCTGTATACATTATTTTATAATTTGTTTTGTGTGTTCAATGCTATGTCACATGCCTCTTTCCACAATCATCTTTATAGGCCATTTCTCTCCCTCATATCTGAAGCCATTCTATATTTCAGTGGCGTGTATAGAGGTCAGCATTCCATTTGAAACCTATTATTTTTGGTGTGAATGGATATCACATAATTTTATCTTTGTCACTTTTTTTTTTTTTTTAAATCACACTGCTTAATCCCTAAGATTTCCTTATGGCACTTTCAAAATGAGTTTTTTTTGTCTTTTCTTGTAAAACTAACATCCAGAAACACTTATTTCCATTTAAGCATAAGGAGAAAGGGAAATGAAACAATGTGCCTCATATGTGCCAGGGTCAATAGTAGGAACTTTAAATGCATAAAGGTATACACTATTTTTTATCTTTGTAACAACCCTGTGAATAAAACCATTGGTGGTAAAATATTTTTTGAATACCTGCCATGTGAACTTTGTCCAGCTATTCCGCAAGTTAGATATGTTGACATTGTACAAAATTGATGTAATGATAAATGATTATATGATATACAATAATATATCATCATTTTACAAAACGGAGGGAAAAGTGGTTTAACGGTTAAAAAGTAAAGGTGATAAATGGTTGCCAAAGTATTTGAGCATGGCTCCATAAATACATTGCCTTTATTCTTTTCATTAAAGCATTTAATGTCACTTATTTAAGTGTATGTCATGAATAACATTTGTTTTACATTGCTCCACAATTTATCTTTCTAAAAATAAAATTTAGTAATCCTACTTAAGAACCACAATGGCTTCAAATTCTTTAAAGGATCTAGTTTTAAATCATCAGCAATGTTTAAAGGCCAAACTCTTTTGTCCCCTGCTTCCCAATACCACTATTATGCAGACCTAATTTTCATTCAAACCAGACAGTTGTTTCACAACTTTGCATATGTTTTCTCAGATGCTACCCCACCTCACTTCTACAAATGTTGAATTCATATTCATATTCACAGCCCATTAAGTTGTCACCCCTTCTGGAAAGCCCTCCTAGACTTGCTTATAGAATAATCACTTCTACTATGAGCTGCTAAAGCAATTTGGACATGTCTTTACCACAGTACATATCATAATATCATAATATAGTACAGTTATGTTTTTATTTCCACTAGAACACAAACTTTTGGAAAATAAGATTTGGGTTTGAGGCTTCCGTTTGTCTTCCTCACTGTCTAGCCCATTGACTGGCAAGTAATCAGTGCTCAAGAAATGAGAGCTAAATAAATATCATAAAATACATACTTAAAGGATATACACCAACACTGACCACAGAATTAATTACCAAATCTACAAAGAGATTATCGATCAGCTTTAATATAAATCCACATCTTTGTGAGGAGGGTATTTTTGTATCTTGTGGATGATACTAATTATGAGCTAAACATTATTGCTTTTGCGGCCTGTTCACCTCCAGAGTTGATATGAAGGTGAAAATGCAGGACAGACATTTCTTTTCACTGTATGACAATTCAAAGAAGGCAACAGGTATTGCCAGAGTTTACTATAATTTTAGGTCCAAATCACATATATTGCTTTGTTGGCCACAAGAAGATGGGAGGGAAAACTCCTTTGACCTCTTTTTAAAGGCACCAGAACCTGCTATAGTTTCATGACAGCCATACCTTATCTATTTATAAACTTCTCTTTCTGGTAAAGTCAACGTTGGAAAGTCATGCTAGTGTCTCTTTTATTGGATTTCACTGACATTCAAGGGGCTTTTGATTCATTTGTATAAGCATTCTCTTATGATTTTAGAAGCAGAGTCTTTCCAATGGGAGATACAAGAAATTCCTTTCAGTAATATCTTGTATTTGGAGTTTGCCTCCCACTGATGAGAAACTTTACTTTGAATTCATATTTATACTATCATAAAATTATTTTCCAATGAAGTACTGATTTCCATAAACTGAAAGTCAATACTTCATTAAAAATAAGTTACATTTAAATGAATGAGCTCTAACAAAATAGTGATTAGTTACATTATTAAGATGTTTAAACGTCCAGTTATTCCATAATGACTCAGAAACCAGCTGTTGTATTTAAGCATAGTATTGGCTTTATTTCAGCAACGAATTAAGTGAAGTAGATGCATACGTAAGGATAACACGGGGACATCAGCTTGAAAAAGTAATCCTTTGAACATGATCTGGCATGCACTTGAGTTATTTGTACAAAGATCCTCTATTCACTATCAATAATTGAAGACGAGCATTGGGGAGAACTTTTGCCCTTTTCTCTCTGTTAAACCCGTTCCTGGCTTTCTTCAATGAAGAGCTTGTTGCTGGTCTGAATGATCAGAGCTCAAGTTATCATAAGCCAGAATAACCAGCAAATGGACTCACTATAACTTAAAGGGTAGTTGTTATTGTTTGGATCTCTCTCTTTCTCTTCCTCTTTGTAGGCTAAGATCCTAGCTGAGTCTTCCAGCTCTCAGTCTTTACGTCAGCAAGGAATACTTTTACTTTAGTTATTTCATGACTTCAGGTCTCTGCTAAAGTACAAAGCTCTCAATGAGACCTTCTCTTGCCCACCCTATTATAAACTGTATTCCCGTCTTTCTGGCTTTCCCTATTGTTTTCCCCTGCTTTATTGATTCCCACATACTACTTATGATCATCCAACAGACTAAAAATCTAACTTAATTGTTGTCTCTCTTCTATCAATAAAATATAAACTCCAGGAGATAGAGTGGTGTATGTTCAATCCTATAATTCTAGTACTTCCCACAGCATAGGTACCCAATATTTATTTATCAAATGAGTTTGGGGAAAAGAAGATAGGTGGGCAGAAGGTAGAATGTAAGCCCAAACTATACATTCCAATTCAGTTTCACCACTTTTCCCTTAGGGTTATGGAATCCTGTCTCAATGGGCACTTTAATCCTCACTTTATTGTCATTCTTAAAGAATAATTCCACAGGGAAATGCACAGAGTAATGGAAGACAAGAAGTTAGTTTTTATGAGCAGGGGAGAATATGGTTATTTCTTTGTGCCTGGACTTAAAGTCACTAAATACCATCGAAATCCCATTAAAATATCTAATAATAATATACAAGTGCCTAATAAATGTTGGCTGATTCACAATACTGACTTTTTTTATTTCATCCACCTGAGTCTTTTGAGTAAACCACTAGTATGAGAAAATTGACTACCATCTGACTAGACTCTATGCATCATTTCCCATCTATAATTTCATAAAATGGGGACAGTAATAAAATCCTCATAGGGCGAAGTGCTTACAGTTGTGCTCAGGATACATAAAGTGTCCAACATAAAGTTAGCTAATTTTACCACCATTATCCAATCAGTTCCAGGCCTTGTGATTCTCTCTCTCAGTGTATCTTTTCTGTTTTTATTACGACTAATAATGATGGAGGGTATTGTTTTCCAAGTTGTTCAGGTGCCACTAGTAGTACAGAAGATTATTTTCATGGCATGGAAGAATAAATGACAAAAGTAAAGTTAGTTACTTTATTTATTTATTTATTTATTTATTTATTTATTTTTAGTTATTTTAAGATAACAAACTTTCATTCTGAATGAATAGGCTTGAATTTTAAACCATTGATATAAAATAAAGCATTAAGTCGACACATATGTAGGTAATATGTTGATATGCAAAACATTCTGATGACTTATGGGAATGACTGGTGTTTGAAAAATGTTACCTGGACTGTCTTTTTTATCCCAGCCTTATTCTCTACTTCTTTTTATACTATCCTCTGAGTTACCTTTTTAAACAAAATTCCTGATCCTGCAGCCCCTTGCCTTAAGTGTCCTCCACTCCTAAGACTCTCTATAGGACAAATCTCAATCTTAGGAATGTACAAACTCTCCGTGACCTGCTTCTATCCCTTACCTCATTGTTTTTGTCCCTGCCCTCATTGATTACAACTTCCACTGCACAATTTGTGCTCCTGCAAAATCAAGATAATTAAATTCCTTGATTATAGCTCCTATAATTTGATAACTCGTGCTTTCAGGCAAATTGGTTTTTGTTTTGTTTGTTTTGTTTTGTTGCTTGTTTGCTTTCCCTGGGTGATTTATTTGCTATACAAATGGAGAATTTATATTCCTACTTTAAAAATTTGCTATACATATGGAGAATTTATATTCCTACTTTAAAAATCAATTCATATATGGGGCATCTGGGTGGCTCAGTTGGTTAAGCTTCTAAGCTTCTGACCCTTGATTTCAACTCAGGTCATGGTTTCAAGAGTTGTGAGGTCCGCACTCAGCACAGAGTCTGCTTGAGATTCTCCCTCTCCCTCTCCACCACCTCACCTCAAATAAATAAATAAATAAAATCTTAAAAAAAAACACAATTCGTATGTTATATTTCTGGAAGCCTTATGAAAGGTTGAGTTGGTTACTTCTAACTCTGTGATATTCTGGCATTTTACAATATTTAATATTTTCCTTTATTTTTAGTGTTCTTCATGTATATGTACACATGTTATCTCCTTCACTGGACTATGATCAGAGGCTTTATCTCCATCCCTAGTAAAACACATGACAAGGACAGACAACAAATATATGTTGAATGAATTAATTAATAAGTAAATGCACCTATAGCCCCCTTTCAAAAAATGTATGTGTAGATATATAGAATATAATAATAGCTGTTAATAATTTAAACAGATTATTTTTCTTACATTTTGACTTTATTTTTTCATTGAAATTGCTCTTAGAAAATTCAACCATGCCTTGCTAATTATCAAGCCCAATAACTTCATCTCAGACTCCACTGCATTTGACCTTTTCATAGTCTTTTGAAGCATTAAATGCTTACTCTTGCCCTCATTTCTGCCTTTATGTCCATTATGACCTCAGATACAATATACCTAAATTATGCTTTTTTTCTCAGGCCATACTTATGTGCTCTGCTTCTTTATTCTCCATTTTAATTACAAATCACCCAATTTTTCTAGATTGAAATCATAGCATCATTTTTAATAATGCCCCCTTGTCCCAAACTATATCCAATTGTATAATAAGTTTTGTGCATTACCTATCAGATTGGTCTTTAATATTAATGTCTTATGCATTCCATAGTTTTTAGGCTTGAACTCTCTTCTAGGTATTAAAATGCCTTCTTAACCAGTTATATTAGGGTTCATTTAGTCATTTCAGAATCTCAAATCCAGTTAACTTATTCAAAAAGGGAAAATTTATTAGCTTATTTTATTAATTATGTATTAATTATGTCACAATAATGTTGTATCAGAAACAATCATACAATCTCAATGGACTGAAACACAAATACAAAAATGTACTTTGCTCTGATGTATGAGTTAGGCAAGCAATTCTACTGATTTGAACTGGGTTTGGCTGGACTAGCTTGTGTGTCTGAGGTAGGCTGGCAGTTTGGCTATCAACGGCCTAGGTTGACTCAGCTCTTCTCCATGTGGTCTCTCAACCTTCAGCAGATTGCTCTGGGTTTGTTCTCATGGGAATGACAAGGTTGTAAGAGAACAACTTGCCCTATGCCTCTTGAGGCCCAGGCTCAAAACTGGCACACAGTCACTTCCACCTCATTCTATTGGCTAAAGCAAGTCACAAGGTTATCCCAGTTCAAAGGGTGGGGAAATAGACTCACTTCTTAATGAAAGGGGCTGAAAATTCACATTGCAAAGGGCACCAGTAAAGGCAGAGGAAGAATGGGTACCATTTTCTTTTTTTTTTTTATTTTAATATTTTTTTATTATTATTATATTATGTTAGTACCATTTTCACACTCCATCTGCTATAGTCACATACTCAAAGTTGAGAAATGGAATAGAGCTGTTTTCAGAAGATTGGCTATGAAGATATAATTCTACCAGAATCAGTCCCTCTCTTCCTCTCTTCAGCTTTAATCTATAATTCTCAGGCAGCTATTCCCATAAGGGCTAGTTCTAAGGTTGCAAGGGGCTTTGTCCTTAATGATGAAAGTAAATTCTTCCCTAGCAGCAACAGATTAAAAAAAATAATAATAATCTGGGGGGAAACCCAAATTTCTTCTGCAAGGCATCTGTACCTATCGCTGGCCCTTTCACTGTAGCCAGAGATAAATGATACTATAATAAAAACAGCCAAGGTAGGGTAGGATGCTCCTTTCTCCCAGAATCAGAAAAAAAGCAAAAGGTGATTTTGCTAAAAGGGGATGGAAAAGTGATGAGAAGGCCAAATTAACATGCCCTTGCCTTGTGCAATTTGATTCCTTCACAGTCTTATACTCTACAGTATCACAGTAATTTCCCAATGATGGATCTCATTGTGTTATTTCCTAGCTTAAATTCAGTGGTCTTTCATTGACCGAAGTTAAATACAAACTTTTTAGCATGATGTGATGTGCAAAACTCTTCTCAATTTGTTCTGTGTGTGTGTGTGTGTGTGTGTGTGTACATATCTCTCCAATCTTTTTGTCTGCCTCTTTTTCCTTTGGTTATCCAAATGTATTTTAGCCATAGTGGCCTATTTACCATGATAGAAATTTACCATGCTGTACTGCCAAAGGTTCAGTTAAATTAACTTCATTACCTAGCCCAAATCCTCATCTCCTACATTGTTTCCCACCAGACCATTTCAGCACCTGGTAAAAGTCATGCTAAATTTCTGTCCCCTAACTCTTAATATCCTTTTATGATTCAGGGCCTTTGTGTATGCCCCTTAATCAGAATGCCTTTCCTTTTCTCATTCTTTATTTTGTATAATCCTGATTATTCTCCAAGCCCCAGATTTAATGTCCTCCTTTCCATGATTCTTGTCTTAGCCATAAATTGATCACTTATTTTTCTGCCATAATCCCTATTTTACTACATTCTAATTAATTGTATTTTTTAAAAATGTCCCCTCCCTCTGGAATTCTTTATTTGTTATCTTTTAATCCTCTGTGCTTATTAACATCATGCCTAGATTATACCATCTACACAATAATTCCCAAGAATTATTTTGTCTCTAATAATTAATATTTCTCAGTAATTTATTTAAGTGTATGTAAATGTTAGTGGCTGAGCACAAAGGATACTATGCAAATATTAAAATATTTACAACCTTCTTGTGTAAAAAAAAATCATTATGCTTTAATCCTGAGCGATAGAATAAAAATAAGTGACTTTTAAAACATTCCGTCTTATCCAGAAACCCTTAAAAACACCTGAGTGTAATGAAGTTCAAAACTTATTTATCAACTTTATCTTTAAAATTTCATTATTGTATTTGTTATGAATTATTCTCTCCTCTTGTACAAAAACTGTGCCACTATCTTTTGAAATTAAGTATCTGATGTTTCCTTCTTGGTCTAATTCAAATGTATCCTCTTTCTAAGCGGAGCTAGACACATTTTTACTTTGTTCTGTAAAACCATACATGCTAGTGATAAATGAGCAGTGTCTGTGGTTACATTTGTTCTTATCTCTTTTGAAGCAGAAAATCTGGCAGTCTCTTATCTAAACTTTAACAAGTGGAGATAAACCTTGATAGAAAAATGTTTCTGGACTGCCATCGCTTTTAGCAAGAGTAAACAATTTAAACTAAAAGCAGCTGTTTGATTTTTTCCAAAAAATAAATCTAAAAGTAAAATTCTCTCTAAAGAATGGCATATAATTCAATGTAGCTTTCAGTCAAGTGTAAATGTACCTATACTGCACATTTATCTGTTATAAATATAAGGCCATTTTATTAAGCTCTTTTGGCTTTGGAACTTAGATGGTTATTGTAATAATGTCCAGTCCATGATATTAATATGATCAAGGAACTTGTGCTAATGTTGTAGTGGCTATTAAGCTTAGAAACATCTTTTTTTATTTTTGTAACAATTGATAAATCCATTTGCTGGATTTTAATTTATGTTCCAGCAACCAGGAGATCCCCAGAAAGTTCTTAGAATGTATCTTGGCTCCTTGGAGGAAGGCAATTCAAGAGTGGAGTTCCTGTTCCCTTTCAGAAGGAGTGCAAAAAGAAAAAAACCCAAGGAAGAAGAGAAAAAGATAAATCCTAACCGTGATGAAGGCAGCAAGTAAACAAATATTTCTGCATTATGAGAGCCAGGAGTGTATATAGTAAATTTTAAGATTGCCACTTCAATTTGTTATCCTTGGCTCCAATTAGCTCACTGCTCTGATTTTCCTGATTGAATTGCAGGCACAAATTGGCTTCCCTCCTCTTCCCCTCTCCCTCTCCTCCCCTCTACTCCCCTTCCTTCCTCCCTATCCTTCCTTCCTTCCTTCCTTCCTTCCTTCCTTCCTTCCTTCCTTCCTGTGTTTATCTTTTCAGATATTTTAGCAACAAATTTTTCATTTGCAAAAATACTAGGCTGATATATAATGAAATCTAGTATGTTTTCAAGTTGTTTCATTAACACAACTTTCAAATTTCTTTCCTTCTTCCTCCCTCCCTCCCACTCTCCTCCTTCTTTTCTTTTTCTTTGTCAGGACAAAAGAGAACTTTACCATAGTTGAGCAAAAATTATTTTCCTTCAGAAATAAATTGATATAAAAATATATGTATATATCTTAACTAAATCATATGAAGATCAAGTGGTAAATTAAGCTAAATTGCCTTAAACCATAGCGTATTCAAAGTCATCCATGAAGGCTGGAATCGACTTCTTCCAAACTCCTGTTCATGTTGCTATTTTGACCTTTCCCCACAAATCATGAATGTTCTTAATGGCTTCCAAAGTGATGAGTACTTTTCAGAAGATCTTCAGCTTATTTCAACCATCAGCAGAATCACTATGTATAGCAGCCATAGCCTTACAAAATGTATTTCTTAAATAATACAACATGAAAGTCAAAATTACTCGATCCATGCACTCCAGAATGCATGCTGTATTAGCAGGCACCAAAACAACATTAATCTTGCTGTACATTTCCATCAGAGCTCTTGTGACCAGTTGCATTGTCGTTGAGCAGTCATATTTTGAAAGGAATCCTTTTTCTGAGAGGTAGGTCTCGATAGTGGGCTTAAAATATTCAGTAAATCAAGTTGCAAACAGAGGTGTTGTCTTCCAAACTTTATTGTTCCACTGATAGAAAACAGGCAGAGTAGATTTAATGAAATTCTTAAGGGCCCTAGGATTTTCAGAATGGTCAATGGGCATTGGCTTCAGCTTTAGTTACCAGCTGCATTAGCCCCCGATGAGAAAGTTAGCCTAATCCTTCAAACCTTTGAAGCTAGGCATTGACTTGTCCTCTCTAGCTATGAAAGAACTAGATGGCAGCTTTTTCCAAGAGAAGACTTTTCATCTACATTGAAAATTTGTTTTTCAATGTAACCACCTTCATTAATTACCTTAGCTAGATCTTCTGGATAACTTGCTGCAGCTTCTACATCAGCATTTGCTGATTCACCTTGCACTTTTATATTGTGGACATAGCTTTTTTTCTTAAATCTCATGAACCGACCTCTGCTAGCTTCAAACATTTCTTCTGCAGCTTCCTCATCTCTCTTGGCCTTCATAGAATTGAGGAGAGTTAGGACCTTGTTCTGGGTTAGGCTTTGACTTAAAGGAATATCATGGCTGGTTTGACCTTCTATCCAGACCACTAAAACTTTCTCCATGTCAGCAATAACGCTGTTTTGCTTTCTTGTTATTTTAGTGTTCACTGAAGTAGCATTTTTAATTTCTTTCAAGAACTTTTCCTTTATATTCACAGCTTGGTTCACTTGTTCAAGAGACCTAGCTTTTGGCCTATCTCAGCTTTTGACATGCCTTCCTTACTAAGGTTAATAATTTCTAGTTTTTGATTTAAAGTGAGAGATATATAAGTCTTCCTTTCACTTGAACAATTAGAGCTCATTATAAGGTTATTAATTGGCCAAATTTCAACATTGTTGTACTTCAGAAATTAGGGAGACCAAAGGAGAAGGAGAGAGATGGGGAAATGGCTGGTTGGTGGTGCAGTCAGAACACACATAACATTTATAGATTAAGTTCACCATCTTATATGGTCACAGTTCATGACACCCCAAAACAATTACAATAATAACCTCAAAGATCTGATCATAAATTATCATAACAAATATAATAATAATGAAAAAGCTTGAAATATCACCAGAATTAGTAAAATGTGTCACTGAGACACGAAGTTAGCAAATGCTATTGGAAAAATAGCCCTGAGAGACTAGCTCAATGCTGGGTTGCCACATACCTTCAGTTTGTTTAAAAAACACAGTATCTGAGAAGAACAGTAAAGCACATCACAATAAAATGAGGTATGCCTGTACCTAGGAATCATTTTTCTGTCATTTCAGAGAAGAGAAATCACCAAGTCTGACTTCCAAGTTCCTGTAGTACTTTCTAACTCTTTCACCTTTGGCTTAAAGGCATACATTTTATCTTTAACTCCAGATTTTCCTTTAGAATTAGAGTTAACTTTTTCTAGAAATTTGAAATGTGAGGATTCTGCACTGTGCATGTTAACCACAAACTTTTACTTTAGTGATTTTCTTGTGTAAATTTAGCTTCTTTGCTTCCTAACCAATTTTTCTCATAGTTGATGTGGTTAAACTTACCAATTTGCCTCACCTTTGTCCTTTAGTCCTAAACACCTTTGTCCTAAAACACCTTTGTCCTAAACACACAATAGATGAATTTAAGTAATACCACTACTTAAAAATTATGAAATATTTTTCTTGGACCAACTATACATTCATAGTTATGATTGCTCCAAATCAAATTATTAGTGACAAGAGATAGAAGTGGTAGGGCACTCTGATACAGTAGGATTGGGCAGAGGTAACTGAGGTAACAGGTAAAGCTGACTGTAAGGCAATTAAATTTATGTGAGAAAAAGAAAGCTAGAATCATTCCTAAAAGAGAAGTCTTTAAGACTTTCTGTCACAAATACTGAAGCTGTTAAAGTAATTCTCCTCTTTAAATTGTGGCATCTCCCCCAAAACACATGGACTTTGTTTTTCTTAAGATTTTGCCTCCATACTTTGAATAATCACACTCTCAGTAGGCATTAAATGTACACAAATTACTTTATCACAAAATAGATCTTGGAAGAGGAAAATTGGAAGTAGATTGCAAGTAAATTATAAGTAAATATAGTTTAAATTCATCCAACTGAATGGACTGGCCAACTTTCCCTTAGTCCTTCAAGCCAGTTCAAAGTTAAAGGTTGATAGAAAAAGGTACTTTTTGTCAGTTACCACGTAAACCCTTGGATATAAACCAAAATTACTCTTGGAAATGTTACAAACTATTGTTATCTTCTGCATAGTTATAACACCCAGAAATTCCTTGAACTAGACTCCTGAGTTAGCTAACACAGGACAATTTAGCAATATGATTATTTAAACACTGATATTAATTTTCTCATTTTTATCTTCTCCTTCAAGTTTTTATTTATTCTCTTAATCTTTACTAGTTACCGTTTATGCTTATATTATTATATCAGTTGTACCCACATAAAATCTCAACTTTAATTGATTGTCAAATGGCTATCTCCTATCTCTTAACTATTTAATCTATAATCAGTAGAACATATAATGAATTGAATAAACGCCTTTCCTCCATGAAAATAAAAAATAAAACATCACCCTTCACATTTATGGCATTTTGATAGTGGATTTATGTTGAGAATGGGCTTGGTGACTGATTGATGCCTACAAAGGCATCTCAGTATCAATTCCACTTAGTCAAAAATGGTTGTATTCCATATGTGTTCTCCAACATTCAGATCAATAGACTTTAAATGATAGCATCAAAACTTTCTTTCAGCTTTACAGTTTAATTCATGGTGACCTGATATAATTTTTTGTCCAATTTAGACATTTTGTGAGCTATACAGATCTACTAACAGTTCCTTAATTTTTTGTTTCACCCTGTCATATCTTCCGTGGTTTAAAGTTCATACTTCTGACATTTTCTCGAAGCACTTAAGAAGATCCAAAGCTCTTAACCGAGTACAAACTTATGTCCAATTACTGACACCTAAGGTCAGCAACAATTCTGAATTATCTTTGAGATTAAAAATCTAATTCTTAAAAATTTAAAGGAGAACGATGACTTTCTCTCCCTTGCTTCTGTGACATATAGCATATTAATTTCGCATTAGCAACATATCTAAATGAAATATAACTGTGAGAGAATTCAATCATGTCTTGACCTCCATCCAATACCTGCCAGAGGCTCTTTTAAGACACTGACATTTGAGGACAGCCTAATGGATATTTTTACTATCTATTGAATACATTTTCCAAGTTCTTTTTCAGTATTAAGTAAGAGTACATAAAAAAAGTAAAGTGTCTGGACCTTATGTCTTAGTCTTCTATGTTGATTTAGTATCATATCCTCCACTTCATAGAATTTCTATTAAATGGAAGATTTTCCATTAAAACAGTGATTCTATCTTCTGGAAAATTTTAGTTGAACAGGTATCACTGGAATAATTAAAATTAATTTTAAGAAAACTTTGTTGTAGTTAAAGATATTTTGTACTCTATAATTAAATGTTATAGAAGGTAAATTCCCAGTTGAATTCTGGAAATATATATATATATATATATACGTGTGAATTAGTATACTTTGTGAGTGATACAGTGTTTGCTTTCTTTGGCCTTAATTTTCAGGAAATATATAAAATTATCACTTAATATTGGTAATCAGTTTGTCTACAGCTTGACAACTCCTATATCTGTAGTCTTAAGTTTATTTTAAAATTTCATTTTCCCTGTTCCTGTATACTTAATTTTATGCCTTCCAAAATCTTATTGGAAGATGTGGCGTATACGTCATCAGTAAATTGAGAAGACAGAAATTCATGCATTGTGAAAAACGAAAGAAATGCTGCATTGCAATACGTAATATAATTATTAAATAGCAATCTGCAAAACTTTAGCCTTGCTTTAAAGGAGGAGAGAGTCTTTGCCTCAAAAGTTTAAAATCATAATTTGTAATAATTGTTGATTTTTGTTTTGATAATTATTATTTAGAAAAATGGAGAGTAGCTGCCTTTGTCAATATATTTATTATATAAAGATTTGTGTAGAAGAAAAAAAAAATCAGTGCTGCCTGTTGAGACAGGCAGTTTGTGGTGTGAATGTCACATAAATATTTAACAAAAGGAAACCCGAGGTCTCCAACGGATGTACATCTGCTACTGAAGAGTTACAATTCACACATCACATGTTTTTTCTTGACATATGGCATGTCAGAAAGGAATGTTTAAAAAGAAAGAAAGAATTAAAAAATGTAAACTCCTAACAAAGCATTAAAATCGTGTATATATAATAATACAAGTATGTCTCATTAAAGGATTCTGAAAAAAAAATCTGGAGTACATATGGAATAAGACAGCTGTTAGGTTGCTGTAAGGTTAAACAGATTTATAATATCTCCATTATACTCCCCACATGTTAATATCAGGAACTTCTAGGAATGATTAATATTAATGACATTAAAAAGAAACAAGTGTGTCTTTCTTTGAAAAATTCAGATTTTGCACATAATTTTTGAATTGACTCAAAGTGTAAGAGTATGTAAGCAAGAAATGTTATTTTAGGCAAGACTGAAGAATGCTGAAAATAAATCCAAATGAGAAATGGAAAGTATTATAAGATTGCAGCTACTTTTAGAATCATGCAAAAACAGTTAATCTTTTCATAAGTTAGATTTCTTAACATTCTCTCACAACAACCTTAAAGAATATGAAGAAAGCAAAAATGAATTTAAAAACCTGAATGAATTGCAAAGAGTCTGAATAATGCAACTCTTAAAACAATTATGCCATAGAAATCTATGTATAACTAAATGGAGAATACCTCGTCCCTGTCTGTCTCTCTGTCCCCTAACCACCATCACCCTATTTACCCCCATTGCTGTCTATCTTCCTCTCCCTCTCTCCCTATATATCCAGACTCTCCTGTGTTCCAATAGGATTTAAGTTACCTTATATGGAAATACATGAAATTCAGCAAGATAACTATTGGGGTCTACCAGGAAAACTGAAATTGCTCTAATCATGTTTTAATAAAGTGAATTTAATAGAAGAAATTGTTTATGCAGGTGATAACCCAAAAGAGTGGCCAAATAGGGTACACTGAGGCAACACAGAAATTAGCAACAGCAGGAAGCAGCTGCCATCCTCAGCTGAAAGGACATGGTGATGAGGCTATGTTAGTGGGATGTAAGGACTGGAGTCTTATCATAGGAGCTAGACCCACTGCAGGCCCATCTGGCAGGAAGCAGGGCCACAGGGACGAAGGGTCACTGAGTACACGCCTGGAGAAAGAGAGACATGGGGAGAAGCACTCTGGCTTCTCTCATCCTCTAGACTTCAGCTAGACTTCCAAAAGTGCCTCTTAAAGGTTGAACACAGTAGGGACTAGGAAGTGCAATCTGCAGGGGTCAGCCCCCCTCTGAAGAACAGAGCAAGGGGAGGTAATAATGGATCTGTGTGAGAGCCCCACACAGGTGCATCCAGCTTCCAGCTGCAGACTGGCTGTGCTGGCTGGAGTCATTATGTTAATTTACAAGAAACATGGTAGCATCTACTGGATTAATTCAGGGAAGGGCAGAAGTGGAAACCCAGCTCAGAAGCTGAAAGCTGACCAAGCCTCTTGCCCTCTCACATACTGGCTCCCCTTGGACTGCATCTCTCCCTCTCTCTCTCTCACTTTTCCCCCAGGTTGGGCTCCTGGAAAGACTAAATCACCGAGGTCTCTCTGTCTTCTCTCTTCACCAGGCCCTCCTGAGGACCCTGCTCTATCTGGCAGCTTTCTCCAGGCCATTGCTGCCATCATAATTGGGGCTGGCAATTTCTATGAGCACCACTCCTATGATGGAGACTGTATCTGTGATATCCCCCCTTGGAGGAGCTTGCACAACCCACCCAGGGAGGAAGGAATGTATGAGAGAGAATTCCAAAGGAAAAAAATGAGAACAACATAACACTTAGCAAAGACGAGGGTGGTGTAATGTAGTATAAATGCCTGACAATGAGCTTTTTTGATTATGATGTAAGTGCTTGACATTAAGCTTTTGATTGCAGAGGCATCCATTTCAAAGACATCCATCTCAAATAAATGCATTGTCAGTTATATAACCAGATAAACAAGCAGGCCACCCCACCCATGAAGTTCCTTTCAGAAAGCCCTGGATGACCTAGATAACTGACCCCTTGAGTGACCCCCACTTTCCCATTCCCATGTTTTAATTCCTGTTCTTAGGTTTTAAATTCACTAATAAAAAGTAAACCCACAAAATCCTAGGCACCCCACCCTTGACCCCAATAAAAGCAGAACTCCAGGTCACAGCCCTCCGTCTTTCTACCCATGACTTTCCACTGTATGACCTTGGGTGTGCCGTGCACCCTCCAGGATTTGTGAGTGATAAAACTTTTTTCAAAGTTCCTTGATGGTTATTGCTGAGGTCCATCTTGTAATACTAATAAGAACCACAAGGGCTGGCCTAATCACAACATTGTCTCCTGTTGGAGAAACGTCTATGGGGACTCACCACAAGTAGTACAGGCCCAAGTGAGTGCCCCAGGCATTCCTAGCCAATAGCTGAGACCAACATAAAACATATACAAAACTCTGTCTCAGAAGCATACTAGCTTGATAAATGGAGGCAGACATTTTTTAAGCTTCGTAATAACTCAAACAGGAACATATAGGTAGACATATAGCTTAGTCTCAAAAATTACTCAGAAGAGACAGAGCTTTCTTGATGCCAAAATCAGAAAAGAATTTGTTGTAAGTGTTCTAATAAAGAAAACATAGCTTAAAGTAATGCACACTGTTCTCAAAATCCTTGTAGTAATGAGTTTCATTCCTCACAATATTTTAAGATCTAAACAAATTCTGTTGAATAAAAAACATTTCAGGGAAACTTTTCAAAGGGGAAAATGTATCCAATAAGATCCAAGTAGACTGTTCCCTGGTCATCTAGATTCTAGATTAATCAAGGGACAGACTTAGAAAGGGGAATGGGATTCATATTCATCAGCTACTATTCAATCATGATAGACTTTTGATAAACATTAAGTGAAAGGAATTCAAGATTAAACTTCCAAACACCTTTGTAGAACTATTCAGTTTTGTCTGTCAAGTCAGGCGATTTTGTGCTTTGGCAAGTAATTGACCTAGATTCAGGGCCAATCACAGAGTATGTAATAATGATATAACAAAGTGTTATCAGCGAGCCCCAACAGTTAAAACTAGAAATAGACAAGACCATTTAACTCATTGTGCTATTTCTTACTGCACTTTCTTGATGCCTTGACCAAGATGTCTTATAATGATGGGAACATTGCAATGGTTAGGCCAGGAAAACCCTAATAGCAATGGAATGACTAGAAGACTACACCCCACATATCCCTTTCCCTGCCCATGATCATGGACTGAACACATACCAACCCCCACCTATAATCACGTGCTCTCTGCCTGCTCTCTTGCATGCATCCTCCTGAACCTCTTCCTATAAAATTCTAGGTATCCATTTTGCTGGCAGAGAGGTCAGTTGTTAAGGTTTGAGCCTGCCATCTCCCCCAGCTGGTGACACCTAAAATAAATTTCTCCCTTTCTCTTTTCCAAACCCTGGTCTCTGGAGTTATTGGCTTCTCTTGTGATGAGTTTATCCAAGTTTGTTCAGCAATGGTGTTGGCAAACCCAGCCAGAAGCTAAGCTTTTGATTGTCCAGCTCCCTGGAGTCCCCAGGATGTAGTATTCTGCCAGGGCAGTGTGTTAGGGCTTACCCATTGATTTCCTGTGTTAGCGACTGTGATAGATAATTGGGTAACAGCATGATGTCCCAAAGTGAAGACATAGTGGCATATGATTAACAGTGTATCTATGTTACCTTGCTAAAAATGCCAAGGTATTAATAGCTAATGTAGATTTCATTTCTATTTAGTATAGGGGCCAAGGGCAGACTGGCCCCAAATGGGCCATGTTGGTATGAAGATTATTCTTAGCTGACAGGAACTGAGACCCTATGGACTCAAAAGAAACTCCTGCCCTTCCCTTCACAGTGTAAAAGTCTAAATTGGGGTCTTTCCCACAGTAAGTGTTATTAGCAGAGATTAATTTTATCTGAGTGACCCATCTGTATGGCAGGGCAAACATCTAATTACCAAACATCTGTTCTTATTGCTCTGTGAACTTCATTCCTTTCCTCTGCAGTCCCAGGCCCCACTCCCTACTCCCTAGTTCAGGATAACATATATGCCTCCTTTTGCCCGAGTGTCTTTGGAATTTCCATGCCTGCGTGGATTCCCTATACAAATTAAATTTTATTTTCTCCTGTTAATTTGTCTCATGTCAATTTGATTCTTATTTCAGATAGAAGGACCTTGAAGGAAACAGGATATCCTTGCCCCCACCCTCTTGCCATTAGAATGGCAAAATTATCCAGATTAGTGTGACATAAAATTTATTCAATAATCCTTAGCTTTGGTTTATTAATTAATTGAGATGTGTTCTTTCTTTTCTTTGACATTTTTTTTTTTTCTTTTCTTCTTTACCAGAGTTTTCAGCTAATTGGTATATGGATCAGGGTTACAAAACCCTCTGATGTCTAATACAAGCAATTGGTCTTACTATATTATTGCTATTAACTGTACTTCATAGCTAAAATATGCCAGGGAACTATGATGAACCACAAAATTAAGGGGAAAAAACTTGAACTTTAAAAGTCAGTATCTAAGCATATACAATTTCCCTTTGGATATAGTATTAGTGAAATAAATTAGCTTGTGTAGGGGCAGAAACATTTTTCCTTCTTCCCTTCTAGGTTCTTTTGGCTGTGCTATTAATTAAATTGACATAAGACAGATTAGTAGGAGAAACATGACCAAAGTTACATATGATAGAGAGCCCACACAGATAGAAAGACTCAAAGGGCAGTCAGGTAATTGAGGCTTATATAACATACTGAATTAAGGAAAGAAGTAGGGGTTTGGGATTACAAAGGGGAGGAAAATCATTCACAGGAAGTCAGAAGAGATGTTTAGAAAACAAAGTTTTCCCTGTTATGCAGGTAAGTTTCTCAGGTGAAAAGTTATCTCTGGTAACAGTTTCTTCCTGGTATGGACTCCCTTTCCAATGTAAACGTAGGCAGTTCAGGAAGGAGATAAATAGTTTTTTCTGAATCTGCTGGGTTTTGATTGCCTTTGGCTCAAAATAATCCTCATGCCCAAATTATTTATTTTGGGTTGATAAATTCTGCTCCCCTTTGCTTATAATTACAGTTGTCTACACATTATATGAATATCTCAGAGAATACTATTTGCCAATTCTCACAAAATGCATTTTCTCACTTAGTGTTACATATAAAATTCTTACATCCTACACTTTTTACCAAGAATGCAAAAAGTCTGATAAAAGATATCTGAACATTCTAATTAGTGCTGCTGTATCAGTCCATTCACCATTGCACAATCATGCTGTCACCAGCTAGACCCCAAGACCTGACCTTTACTGCTCATCTGCTTGTGCCCATGGACCTTTGTCCCCCATTTTTCCTTAAACTCTTCTTTCCAGCTTATCTCTTAACTCAAGCAAAATATCCTACAAGCATAGCATCCTGTGATGGAAAACAAAATCACCCTTTAGGCAATAACAACTGTCCAAAGAGTTTGGCCTGCCCAGAAACCCAGACTGGTTTGAACTTAACCCCTGACTCAAGCCTGGACAGACAGACCATGGAGTGACCCACGGAGTGACTGGCAGTTACCTTTACCTCATTATAATACTAATATCTCCATCCAAGGAGGTGAACAACCCTCATTTAGATAACATACAATGTACTTATAGACATGTTTCCTTAAAGCACATGAGCCACCTTATGCCCACCTCTACATATGATAACAAGACTCCCCTATCTAAATATTCACTCTAACCTTAAATAAAAGGAACCCATTTACTCTTGCTTGGGGAGTCAGAGTTTTGGTAGTTATTCCTCATGATCTCCTTATTTGCTGTAAATACAGTTTCCTTTGTATGACAAATCCACCTGGTGTAGTTTCTGTCTGTGACGCATCAAGGAGGAAACTCAACTTAGTTTAGTTAAAATGTCAAGTTCAGTAACTATGTAGATCAAATGATAGCTACTGAGAATGCAGGGGCCAAGGAAGGCTGCCCTAAAATAGATTACTTTTGTATGAAGATTATTTTTTAGTTAAAAGCAATCAAGGCCCAGCAAATTCAGAAAAAGCCCTTTGCTTCTTCCACAACTGCCTAAAAAGAATTTAGATAGAGCACTTACTCCAAGAAATCTGATATCACCATGGATAGCTACATTATACTATGAACTAGGTCAGGTAGACAGGCAGGAACCTAGCAAGGCCTGTTTGATCACAATCCTCTATGTTCCATTGTGAGTCAGGAGCCAAAATTTGTTTACCAAACATTTACTCTTTTTCATCTTCCTTTAAATCAAATTCTTTCCATTTGAAGTCCCAGAACCTTATCCCTTTCTCCTTAGTTCTGATTGACATATATTCCTCATTTTGTCAGACTATTTTTGGAATTTCTTATCTGTGTGGATTCTTTATACAAAAGCCATTATATTTTTCTCTTTTTATTCTGTCTCATGCCAATTTGATTCTTAGTCCCTCTAGAAGGACCTAGAAGGGCAAAGGAAACACTTCCTCCCCAACAACAAATACAAGAATTATCTTAGAATACTATCACTATTGAAAGTAATAATTTTAAAAAGGGATAGTGAATGGTCAGGGATTTATATTAAACAAAACAAGCTTTGACTTTTCTTTTACTACCCATAAGTGACCTTTTCAAGTGAAAGGCAGCAGAAGGCTGTGGTTAAAAACCTCACCTCAGAAACGCATTTGCTGAATCTGGCTTGGCTACTTATTAGATGTGTAAACTTGGAAAATGTATTTCTCTTGCTTCACTTTCTTTATCTGTAAAATAGGGGATATATTAGAACCTTTCACATTAGGTTCTTATGATGAGTAATTCTTAAATGAGTTGATATTTGTAAATCGTTCAAGGCATTGTCAGGCACATACTGAATGTCATAAAATGACTGTTAAATTAATAAATAAAACCTTTAGTATATCTGTTTTTAAAATTGAACAATAAAATTATCTGCCGACAGATAATGGTACTTTGTATAATTCTGACCAGGATAAAGTACCTTTAGGAATATCTTACAATTCACTATGTTTTTATATTCATGAATAAACAACCATATGACATATAGGTAGTTCCCTGTGAGCAATGACATTTATCAGATTAAAGCAAATTTACTGAGTTTTCTTTACTATGTTTTAACTACATATACTGTCTCTACCAAAATCTGTTAATGCCAAAAAAAAAAAAAAGTGAGAAAGAAAGAAAGAAGGAGCGAGAGTCAAAATAGATGGTAGATGCTTGAAGCTCTCTATATGTGTAGAGTTAGAAAAAAAATGTGTCAAGACAAAAATACAGCTGAAGTATGGTTATGGCTAAATGCCTCAAATATAAACTCTTTGTTAAGTACTAAATAAATTCTACATCTGGCTGGCCATTTATTATTCATTCTACTTCCTAGGGGGAATATCACAAATAACAAAGCATATGTTGATTTGGGATCATGTCAATAAAAACTCTTTCTTATGCAAATAGTTATCTTAAATTCCATAAAGCTACTAATGAAGGCAACAATTTTGAACAGACAGTAGAATATCGCAAACTCTGGGGACGCTGAGGGCCTAGAATTTCAAAGATAAACTGAGATTCCTATTATGTAATATTTAAGAAAGTCAGTTATATTGTTTAAATCTTATTAAAGTATGCATGTGTTGCTTTGTAAGCAGAAAAAAGCTATATACAGAGAGAGATTCAAGCAAAAGTTAAATATGTATTTCTGTAATGGCCACAGTAGAGTTGTAATTTTTCCTGTACTAAATGCTTTCCACATATTATTTAACTCAGCAAGAGCCATAAAGTAGGTATTTTTTTAATTCACTAAAAAAGAAATTAAGGAAAAGAAGTATTAACTATCTAAAATTATTTTACTGTATTTTTGTATTATTTTACTGTATGTTTGCCTGATTGCTATACATCTCCATCATTAGAATGTAGTCTCCAAGAGAGCAGTGATCTTGCTCTGTCTTTTCATGACCATTTCCTCAGTGTTTAGAAAATCTTCTTGCATAAAATTATTGAAGAATGAAAGAATGTTAAATCCATGAGCTTGCTAAGATCTCACAACTAGTAGTTTGTTAGAGAGATGCGCACTAAATCACCCAAGATGATTTTTCTTTTTCATGACCATATATTAAAAAACAAAACAACACAACAACAACAACAAAAGCAGCATAGAACGGCATTGTTAGAAATTTCTAGCCAGGGTCTAAAAATTACAATGTCTTTTATCAAGTTTTACACAAAGCAAAGATAATGTCCTAACTCTAATACTCATCTCAAAAACAGCTACATGACTTTGAGTAAGATACTTTACCACTTGGAATAAGAGTAGAACTTTAACATTGGTGTAATGAAGATTTGATATGTTAATATTTGTAAAGTTCTTAAAATAGCATCTGGTGTTTAATAAGTGCTTAAATAAATGTTAGCAATTATTGTCATTATTGTATTAAATTAATTTCAGGTGGATTTCTTACCTGTTCCAACTTTGTACTAGGAAACATCGGAAATATAAGTATGTCCAACTGGTCTTCTTTTAAAAGAAAAGAAATTTGCTTCATCTTGTCTATACAGAAAAAAAGAAAAAAGACTGGTAAGAGAGCAGGAAAAAAATTTGATTTTTTAAAAATTTGATTTTTTAACATTTTTTGAGCAGAAAATAAAACAAAACTGCATGCTTTACCGAACACTTCCTATCACAAGCATGCAAGAGTAGAAATTCTTTTTGGCCAATTTTCTGGAGCCTTAAGTGGCTGACTTTGGCTGAATTGTCAATTACTAGTTGCAAGAATAGGAATGGTTGGAGGGGAAAAAAAAGAATGGCTAAAGAACAATATTAAATTCTCTTGACCATGTGAGGTGAAGATTGAAATTGAAGTTTAAACCTCATTCTCTCTGATTTTTTATTTTGCTCTGTCTCAGCCAAAGATGTTCTCAATGCATAGATATGAGCACCTCTAAGCATCTGTAGTCTGGGTTCTCTTCTATGGCAATCACAGGGGTCCCTCCATTACCTCAGAGTCCTAATTAGTTTCTCAGGTGCCTCACTTTAAAAGAGCTCAGGAATTAGCAGAATAAATAGGATGATCATCACACTGGCCCCTCACCCACTAAATTTAAAAAAAAGTAAAAAAAAAAAAAAAAAGTCAAACCCTAGCACCTGAAGTTATTAACTCAGGCAAACATAGGAGTCCAGAGTAATTCCAAAATATAAAGTGGCAATGCACTGTGCCTCACATAAAGAAAGTAAACGGAAAAAAATTGTTTTTTTTGCCTCAGATGATACTTTTTTTCTGTGCTAGCTGTCCCTAGTTTACAACTTGGGCTCTTAAACTTAATTGGGACACTTTCAAGTGGTCAATTTGGCATCGTGCATTTTCCTGTTGGAGTGAAAAGTCATTGATGGATATTCTCTCTTCCCTCAGAGAATGGCATTTTGGCCAGCCTGTGCTAAATGTTCCTGTCCAGCACATTCAAACTCTCCCACTTGACACTTCCTCCTATGCTGAGGTGGGGATGGCCTCTAGGGATGGCATATCTTCCACAGACTTTCAGTTGATACCTAACTCCTAGGGAAGGTTTATCCCTCATCTCCACATTTGTTTCATTGGAATATTTGTTCTCAGGAGATTTCTGAACTGAGTCTGCTTCTGATGTCTCTGAAATGTGGGCTCCCCACAACTTAGAACCAGTGGCACAGCTTATGCTCCCCCAGACATAGACCTTTGCCAGTTCTTGGGGTTTTTTTTTTTGTTTTGATTTGTTTGTTTGTTTTTAAGATTTTATTTATGAGAGAGAGAGAGGGGGAATGTGCACACAAGCCGGGGGGGGGGGGGGGGGGGGGGCGGGGAAGCACACTCCGCCCTGAGAAGGACCCTGGGATCCGTGACCTGAGCTGAAGGCAGACACCTAACTGACTGAGCCACCCAGGCGCCCCTGTTATGTAGCATTAGGCCGTGAGCAGCATTCATTCTGCTATATCATTTTTTAGCAGTAGTGGGTTATGCCTCTAGTATTCAGTTTCTCTGTGCTCTTTATTTGCTTTAGGAAAGTTTAGCTGAGTGGATACAAGTTCCAGTTGTTTCTTTTTCATCTTTAGTACACAAGGGCATAGTTTCCTAATTGCTCTTGCTATGGAGACTTACGAGGTACCTTCCATTTTCTGGATCTAAGCTTGCTTTGGACTTTGCTCCAACAGGGACTCAATATAATTTAGTAACATCTAACACATTTTCCTCTTTTCTTTATCTCTTTAAGAGTAATTGGATCTGGAACCTTCAAATTTTCTCTTCAATATGTAATATTTCTAGTCTATATCTCCAACTGGTTTCTTTTACCAAATGGTATCTCTCTTTTCTTGTGACTGAATCACGCTGTCTTCTTCACAGCCACTCTCTTACCAACTTTTTTTCTCTTCACAGCATCTTTTGTAAACCATTACATGTTCTCTTTGAGGAGACCTAGTTCCTAGGCACAGTGTTACATCAAAGCTCCATTTAACCATCTTCTTAGATGTAGGTTTGGGTAATTTCTCTCAGTTCTATTTTAACCCAAGAAGACTGTCTATTCCTCTAAAATATAGACCTATTTTTCTTTCATTTGTTCATTGATTAAAAACTATAATGTTTCTCTGAGTGAAGCTGAGACCTAAAGGTCTCTGATTTCTTAGGATATTATCAGAATTTATGTAATTAACAAATCCAGGGTGAACTGGGGATCGTAAGATGGATGGTAAACCTTAAAATCCAGGAGACAAGTCGCATGAATCTAAGGGTTTAGCTCCTGCACTTCTCTGCAGATTAAAATGCAGAATGGAATGTGGAGCAGTTAGTCTAGCATTGCCTGCCAGGGTGGACACTAATGACTGAAACTACAGCTTCACTCAGAGTGCCCAATAGCGCACATGGGAATTGGGTAGAGTCTAAAATCCTGGCCTGCACAATCCAGAGATATGGTATTGCTTTTGTTTTTTGATTCGGGTGACTGGAGTGGGAGTGAGGGTGGTTCCAGGGGATGTCACTTTTTTGTTTGCTAACGCAATGGTCCTCATTCCATGTACCAGGAAACAAATGTGGACATTCTGCTAATTATTAAATATATTTATTTCCATTATACATTCTGAGTAATTAATTTCCCTTGGTAATGTAGTGTTCAATGTTGAGGTATTATGAATATCTTATTGATATGTCATATATGGTGTCACTTTTTAAGTTTATATTCTAATTGTTTAAATATATATTAGATTCATAACAATATAAGCAATTATATTTGGTTTTTATATTAACCTGGTATCATCATCCTCTCTAACTGATTAATTCCAATAGTAAAATTATAATTATAGAAAAGTAGTATAGTAGTACACTTTATAGATTCTTTTAGATTTTTTATCTATACAATCATGTTGACTATAAATAATGACAGTATTATTGTTTCTCTTCCTTATTTTACTGGCTAAGATAACCAGCACAATGATCAGTAGAAATGGTGATAATGGGTACTTTTGTCTCATTTCTAAACTTGGGCTGTGGGGGATACTTCTAATATTTTATAAATGTATATGTATGTCTGTTTCTGAAAACAAATATATAAACATGCATATTTATAATGTATGTCATATGTCATAATAAGAAATATATAAATATGTATTTTTCTGTAGGTTTTTGTATTATTCATGCTTTATCTCAGATTAAGAATATACTCTTTAATTACTTGTTTGTGGATATTCAGAAATTCTCATATATGACTGTATTCAATTAACAGATATTTGTTTTGAATTTTTGTGATGATGCTTATGAGAAAGGCTGACTCATAATTTTCCTTTCTTGTGATGTTCTTGTCAGGTTTTGGTATTTCACTTATGCATATCTCATAAAGCATGGTGAGAAGCTTTCTCTTTTTTATATTCCTTGAAAAAATTACATAAGATTTTTGTTCTCATTTTGTTTTTATTGTTTTCTTGTTTAAATTCAGTTGATTCACAAATATACACATACTTAAAAATGTATTCAGACTTACTTCCAATATTTTGGTAAACTACACATGAAAATAGTGAGTTTGCTACAATTATTGGAGGTAGTATTCTATACATGTCAAGTAGGGCTAGTTTGTTAATGTTATTCACATCTACAGTGATTATTTTCTCCACATGTTCCATCAATTATTTGAACTATTAAAAGTTCCCACAATAATTATTGATTTTTCTATTTATTTTTATAATCACACTGATTTTTGTTTTATATATTTTGTGATTATGTTATTAGCTGCAAGTTTAGAATTTCATAGTTTTTGGTAGATTGACCCTTTTATCATTGTTAAAATCCATTGCCATCTCAGATAATGTTTTTTGGCACAAAAACGTCTAACGTAGTATATCTACTCAAGTTTTCAGTAGTTGGTACTAGCATTTGTATGGAAAATTTTTAAATATTTATTTTTGAATTGTAAATGTTTCTGCATCTTTAGTCTGTTTGTTTGTTTTTCTGTAGAGAGGATGAGAGAGAGAGAGAGCAAGCACAGGACAAGACAGAGAGACGGAGACAGAGAGATCAGAGGCACAGAGGGGAAGGGAGAGAGAGAATCTTAAGCAGGCTTCATACCCAGCACAGAGTCTGACATGAGGCTCTATCTCAACCCTGAGTTCATGACCTGAGCCAAAATCAAGAGTCAGACACTTAACTGACTGAGCTACCGAGGCATCCCTCTACATCTTTAGATTTAATGTGTATCTCTTGTAAGCAATGCATAGTTGTTGATTTGTTAGTGCAATCTGACAATCTTGCTTTTTCATTGGACTTTTTATTTACTTGTAATGCAATTAGTGATACATTTAGTTGTATAGTTACCACTTTGTTATTTTTATCTTCTTGCACCATTTTTTCCTTTGCCCCTTTTCTCCTCCTTTCTCTCATCTTGTGAAGGTTTTCTCTTAGATACCTTCTTACTCTGCCCTATGATAGCTATTAATTATACAGTCTTTCCAAGTTTGTTTTGATGGTTACCTTGGGGATAGCAGTATAAATCCTTGGCTTACTACAATGTGAAGTACATTGGTATTTTCATCATTTCCCACTTGTCTTTTGTGCTTTCTTTGCCAGGTATATTGACTCTTATGATTTTATACAATTAAAATTAACTCAGAATTGCTTACCTATTTCCCCTTTCTGATGTTTTTTATTCCTTCTTGAATTTTTATGTTTCCATCACAGGTGATTTTTCCTCTGCCATAAGAACTACCTTAGAAGAGGTCTACTTGACCAAATTTTCACACTTTTTTTTTCCCTGAGAAATCTTTATTTTGCTTTCAATTTTTTTAGGATTTATTTTATTTACTTGAGAGATAGAGAGAGAGAGAGAGAGAGCAGGAAGGAAAGGGAGAGAGAATCTGAAGCAGATTCCATGCTGAGCACAGAGCCCAACATGGGGCTCAATCCTACAACCCTGAGATCATAACCTGAGATGAAACCAGGAGTCAGACACAACCGACTGAGCCACCCAGGTGCACCTTCAATTTTTTTTTAATCACAAGTGTATTTTTTTCATAACACCAGGTATGAGACATAACCATTTTCAAACATATAAAAACATCTGCAATGTAATTGTGCATGTAATCTTTTAAAAAGTTACAAATATCCTATTTGAAAGTAGATCTATCCATTTTGCAAGGCACTAACCTCCCTGAAACATTGCCATGTAATCTCAAATATTAACTACTACAAAGAAAAGATAAATCCTATTGCTAAAATATTTATTATTTTCCCTTTTGGAAGAAAGCAGTATCATTCCATTCCTCTACTAAAATCAAAAGAGAAAATTTATATTCAGGAATGAACAACAAAATTCTTCTTTATATTATACATGGATATTTCATCGTACTCCTTAGGAACAGAATTGCATAATATTACTGTGAACAAATCACAGATTCTGAAAAGATGTTAATGTAGTGCTATAAAACTTGCTCAAAAAGGTCCATGCAAACTGCAGCCTCTTTCTTGCATGACACACTTCATCTGAAATAGGCTTAGGCCTTTATTTACTCTGTTCACACACAAAAAAGCCAACTCAGAACTAAAGTTGAAGGCTTCTGACTCAGTTTACACAATTGACTCCTGACTTAAATTCTTCCTGACAGATTTTATCAACAATTGTGTGAAACTGAGGAAGTCTACCAAAGAAAATCCTGACCAGGGGGGATTACACATTTAGTAGTTCTTCTGGCAAAACAAAACTAAGAGACACAACTCACTCTAATCTTTTCTCCTGGGTCTTAGATAACAACTTAAGAAATTACTTATACCTGCAATCAAACATAGGTATGTTCAAAATGTTCCCCAGCTCATAGTCTCTATATAAAATAGAAAGCATTTAAACAAAATAATTAAACAAAAATTTTAGACTTTTTAGTTATTAGCTGATTTAATATTCTCTTTTTCTTTTGAAATTTGATCTTCAATAGAGTCTGTGCTCAAACCATAGTGGGTGGGACAGAATTTCCATCTTCCTAACGGAGACATGTATAGCTTCATTTTGTAGGTCCGAAGCTGACCATTAGCTTAGGAATCCTCTGCAACTTCCATTGCCTAAATGTTCCCTGGAAGCCAATCTTGGTCATAGCAAGAGCTTCTATTCCTTTGAGGGTCCTGAGAAAGTGTTCTGGTTTCCTGATGGCATTTGGCCTGGCTTTGGGAGGGACAGAACACCATGTTTCTGAAATCCTCAAGGTATTATTATTATCTCCCTGTTACGCTCCTTGGAAAACATGCATCTTCAGTCTTCATTCAGAACTTTTTAATAGAGTGCTAAATGATGTTTAAACTAAGAGCAACTCACTAGCACTGAACAGATCATTCCATGCTGATCACAAGAATATCTGTCTGCATCATGTAAGCAGGCCATACCTGAGCCGAGTGCATGTTCTGTTGAAAATACTGTGTCTGGAGCATCTTCTCCCAGTAACATTCTAATGATACCCATATCAGGTACAGAACTTTATGGAAATTTCCACCTAATTATTTAAGAGGCGGAGAGAAGTGTTGCACATAGAATGCTAAGAATAACTATGTGATGAATCTCCATAGTACACAGCTACCTTATATCTCTTTATGTATCATATGGATCAAAATGCTTATCAAATCCAGAGATTAATTGATTTCCACATTTGTCAGCTTTACCCAAACAGAATTTTTGGCAGTCCACTTATTTAAACTACGCAGCTTCTCACAGAACACCATTGGCCCATTAGAGATAATGGGTGCTTTCCTGCTGATAAAGAAAAGCTACCAGAAACTACCTCAGTGTTGACCAGACCACAACTGGAGCTGTCAATGAGGATGATATCTCTATTCTTGAAGTACCAGAGTTTAAGCCATACATCCAGTTCTGAGTGCTTATTCTACACCAAACAGCTGATCTTCAACAGCATAAAGCAAACAACAGTTGTTTTCTTCCATTGAAATCTTTGCTGTCATACCCTACACCAAAGACAGACAAGTCAAGTCTGCTGGTTGCCTCATCTCGGTAAGCAATAAACCATCCTGTGCCACTGCTAGAAACCACACTGTTGGATCCTTCTGAAATAAGACTTCAGTCAGTCTTCTTTGAGGAGGCTGAAGGGCTTCTCATGTGGAAAGTAGGAAATGCTGAATGCACAAGTAGATGGCATTTAGTCCTCTTGGAGGGTCATGACATTGCTGCATTGGGATGGGCAATGAACAGAGATGTGTGGCTAGGAGGAGTAGAGGGCACATGCTAAAACTGCTGGTGATAGCACTGGTGATGCTGGGATTGCCTAACTTATTTAGGCAGAGAAAGTAAAGATGAATGGTTGAGATGTGTAGGGAGGTTGACTGTAGCAAGGTCTGAATCTGGCAAAATGAGAATCTGTATTCAGAGGTCATTCTGCTTGATGGATCTGCAATCTCTATCATTCTTGCCCATGGAGGCAGAATGGATTGATCTCTTCAATTCCCCCAGCCAGAGTGATCCCACCTAGAGAAACTTTGTCAGTGAGGACAATATCTTCTTTTAGCTGGTTCAGAAAGGGTCTCCTCCAGGAGGTGATTGAAGGGGTGCCATGCTTATGGAAACAGAGACAGAATGAGAATGTCTCTCTTCAGTGAACAACTGGATGGGAACTCTCTGTACTGTATTTTCTAGGCCCAGAACGCTGGCTCAGGTGGTCCCCCTGTGGCCAGTGCCTTAGGACAGATAGAGGAGTGAGGGTCTATGGAGACTGTGAAGGCTGAGACAGCCTCCCCCCCCATTAAGTCCAGCCTCTGTTGCCACTTGCTTCACATGGCAAAAATCTCAGTGTTGTTTCCAAGAACCCCAGCCATCCACAGTTTCCCTCCATATTCTGTGAGACCCCGTTTGGATAAAGTCTTAGATTGGCAGTTATTTTCTTTTATCATTTTGAAATATCAATTTTCTTTTGTCTTCTGTTTCTATTAAACTGTCAGCAGTTATTTTTATTATCGCCCATTAGAGATAATCGGTGCTTTTGGGATTTTTCTCTTAGTTTTTGATTTTGATTTCTGATTTAGTTTTTGAAATATTTTTGGCCAGTGTCTTTTCAAATATTTACCCTGCCCCTTAATTCTTTTTTCATTTCCTAGGATTCCAGTTATCCGTATGTCAGAACTTTTAACTGTGATCCAAATATCTCTTAAACTGTTGTATTTGTTTTCTTTTTTTCTCACCTTTCTTGAGTTTGAACAATTTCTACTGATCAGTCCTCCAGTTTATTAATTGTCTTTTTGTAGTGTCTATTTGGCTTTTAGCCCCATCTATTGGATTCTTATTTAAAATTACTGTATTTTTCAACTCTAGAATTTCTATTTGATTCTTTTATTAGTCTACAGTTCCCTGGAGAATTTTTTTAGTTAAAAAAAATCTATTTTCCTGAACACATCTAAAATGCATGACTGAAAGTTAGAATATATGGATAACCTTTCCGATGACTTTAAGGTCTTCCTCTTTTTTTGATCGATTGACCTTCCTCATAAGTCTATAATTACTATTGATTTAGTAACTATTGTATATACAAATTATTCATTCTCTGAGTTCTATTATCTTATTTCAGGGAAGATTTTGTTTGTCTGGCATTTTATCAGGATAGGTTCAGATTAACACCAAAGGACTTGAGGCTATATCTCAGCATTGTGAAGAGTGATCCTGTTTTTCTTTTCTCTCTTTTTTTTTAAATATATTTTTTATTATATTATGTTAGTCACCATACAGTACATCCTGGCCTTTGAGGTAAACTTCGATGATTCATTAGTTGCGCATAACACCCAGTGCACCATGCAATACGTGCCCTCCCTACCACCCATCACCAGCCCATACCATTCCCCCACCCCCTCCCCTCTGAAGGACGTCACTGGAGGAGATAATGCTAAGTGAAATAAGTCAAGCAGAGAAAGACAATTATCATATGGTTTCTCTCATCTATGGAACATAAGAACTAGGAAAATCGGTAGAAGAAAGGGATAAAGAGAGGGGGGTGATCGGAAGGGGGAATGAAGCATGGGAGACTGTGGACTCTGTCTTTTCTCTTAAGGTAACGTCCTTCAGAAGTCCCAGATAAAGGTCTGCATTGTATTCGAGGTATCTTCCTTTCTATTAGGCCCTTAGCTTCAGTTTTTGTCTCCTTAACACTGCTACTGTTGAAGTTTTGCTGAGCTTTTTAGCCTCTACTGCTATAACCCTGACTTCCTGACCACTTACTATATGCAATATAAGGATTAGGAAATACCTCCAGAAAAAAGTTATGCAGAATTCCATGCTGATTTCCCTATATTTTTGTTTTCTCTGTAATCTCAGCCCTTCAGTTGTACTTAAACTTGTAGCACTAATTTAATAGTTTTTAATTTCATTTTTTAGGTACCTATCCTCTTCAGGCTTCCAAAAGGGCTGAACTACTGATCAGCCTGCATACATTACATATATACAAATACCTTGGGTTGAAACTCAGTGATGAATTTGGAGCTTACCTTAATGTGTTTGCCTGTCTCAAAAGCTTAAGCCTTCCAAATCCTGTCTGCCTTAGTTGCTCTTTTAAATAATTGTATATAGCTTTTTAAAATAATTGTATATAGCTTTTATAGTTATTCTCAACAACAGAATTTGTCTGTTATAAGCTACTCTATAACAGCTGAAGGATAAGACAAAAGAAAAAAAAAAAAAGAAAGAAAGAAAGAAAGCATCTACTCATGTCTTGTTCTCTGGGGTCTACCAGGATGTATAGCTAAAATGTGACTGATCAGGATGCTATTTTGTTAGCTTGCATTCAAGACAAAGGAGGCAGGAAATTCATAATTTTCTTCAGTAAGTATTACTAAAGGACTACTACAGTGCTCCGAGGTTGGACACTCTTCTAAATACTGGAGGTTCAGAAGTGAACAAAACAGTCAACAATCTCTGCCACATGGAACTTACACTCTAGCAAAATAGGACAGTTTTACTAGATGTAGAAATGAGACAAAATTTTAGAAGCTTTTCAGAGGAATCTTGTAAAGTGCTTATAAATTATGGTATGAGGCTGTATGTTACCTACAAGAATATTTGAGAAATACCAATGGCGATGGGGCCATGTGCTTTCATGGTTATCTGCCACAGCAATTACACAACTTCTGGAATCATGGCATTTAATTGCGAAGTTTTGCTTGCTACCTCAAATACAGAATGTGTTCTTTGGATTTTAGTTCTTGGGGTCACTCTATTCACACGAGGAGTTTTCTGCTACTGGATTGAATCCATGCTTCATCTAACCTTCAACACTGCTTTCATTATATGACCTAATTTTTGGTGATCTAACTATTCTGTAAGGATTGAAACTTAGTTCCACTAGCAGGAGAGCTAACCTCTGTATAATCTATGATGCAGAGCGTTTCTTAATCTGCGGTCCCCAAATCCTTGAGTGTCCGCTGTACATGCTTTATGTGGTCATTAGCTCCATGAAGTACAAAAACAATATCCATGTTTATATGCACACGTTAGAATATTTACTTTTTTTGAGTAAAGGCCCTGTATTTTCCATAATGTAGTAATCAAGTTTTTTTTTTAATAATAGCAACCTTGGCGTTCTTTTGTACATCTCCCTCACCCAAATCTAACCAATAGCTAACCATTTTGAATTCTAAATTCTGAGTAGCTCTCAGGTCTGTTCACTTTACAACATTTCTGGTGCTATCAACAAAATCTAAGCCACCATTATTGTACCCAGGGATATACTGAGCTTCTTGTCTCCACTCCTCAATGAATCATCAGAGTATTTTTATTATAAAATATTTGGGATGCCTGGGTGGCTCAGTCAGTTAAGCATCCGCCTTTGGCTCAGGTCATGATCCCAGGGTCCTGGGATCGAGCCCTGCATCGGGCTCTTTGATCAGCAGGGAGCCTGCTTCTCTCTAGGCCTGCCATTCTGCCTACTTGTGATCCCTCTCTCTCTCTCTGTCAAACAAATTAAAAAAAAAAAAAAAAACCTTTCCCCATTTAAAGTAAATAAATAAAATAGAATAAAATATTTATGTTGCTCTTCTCTCTCCTTAAAAGTTTTCAGTAAATTCTCATGCCACTTTTCAAAATGCATTTAGAATAATGTAAATGTAAAATAATGTTAAATCCTTAGCATCACCCCGCAGTCCATCTAGTGAGACCATAAAACTCTTTGGCTAAGCAAGCAGCCTCTGGAGTCACTTCAAATTCTAGCTCTCCTGCTTACTAACTATGTAATTTTGGGCAAGTTATTTAGTTCTCTGTGCCAAATTTCTTCTTCTATACAGTGGGGACAAAATGTATCTACACAATAAAAATATTATGAAAATTAGATTGTTTTAAAAAATAGATTTGGAACACTACCTAGCAACTACTCTTAACAGTTATTAAATATCAATAAATATCTTAACAGGTGCTAAGTTTTGTATGATATAACTCCCTGTTTTCATCTCTATATTTACCTCACATACAATCCCAATCCCTGCCTACCAACCAAGATTTAACCCCAGTCTTCCTAGCGTTTTTTACAGCTCTATGAATACTTAAAGGTCATTATTCCTTAAGGTTTCACACCTACAACTTCCGTTTTCATTTCCAGGATAGAGCTTTACTGTTGGATTTCAGAAAAAGTTTAGGTCTTCTTTTGTATTGTTTTCCTCATGCTTCATTAAAAGAATGTGATTATAATGATTTTAAATAATTACAGACATACTTTGTTTAATTTTGTCTCACTTTATTGCAGTTCACAGATACTGCATATTTTAAAAACTGAAGGTTTGCAGCAACACTGTGTTGAACAAGTTTATCAGTGCTATTTTCCCAACAGTATTTGCTCACTTTGTGTTTCGGTGTTACATTTTGGATAATACTTCAAAGTCACAATATTTTAAACTTAATCATTATTTTTATATGTATTATATTTCAATATTTCAAAAATTTCATTATTATTATATTTGTTACTGTGCTCTATGATTAGTGGTTATGACTCTCTGAAAGCTCAGATGATTATTAGCGTTTTTTTAGCAATAAAATATTTTTAAATTAAGGTATGCACATTTTTAAATACATAATGCTATTGCACACTTAATGAGACTACAGTATTGTAAACATAACTTTTATATGCACTAGGGAACCAAGAAATTAATTTGACTTGTTTTATTGAGATATTTGCTATATTATGGTAGTCTGGAACCAAATCTGCAGTATCTCTGAGGTCTGCCTGTATTGTTGGCCTGACTGCTCTCTAGGTTGAATGTCTCATAGTGGGCTTTGAATAGATTTTCTTCATCTCTCTGTCACCAGCACACATAAATAAAGTACACCACATATAAGCAACCCTATATTTTTGATCAAAATATTATGATAAAAGAATAAAAGGAATCCTAAACCTCCCAAAGTGATAAAAATCCACTTATATAGGAGGGAATAGATTAACACAATAGAGTTGATAATTATGTACTTGGAGGAATTGAGCTCAAAGATCTGGTGGGACAACTGTGGATTGCTCAGAAGAGATAAGATTTTTTTTCATGTAAAGACAACTTTAACAGTAAGTTCTAGAATTAGAAAACTGAATAGCTGGGAGTAATACACCGAGGCAAATCTAGCTAAAATAAATATCAAGCTCAGCTTTCTCAAGTATGAACTGTACCTAATATGGGTATGTTGTTTAACATAAGTAAGAGACAATTTTTTTTTTCCTCCTGGGATATCTTTTTGGGAATCCTTTATGTAGTCAGTTTTTTCTTGTCTGTTTCCCTTTCTACCTGCCAGCACCCCACAAAGATATTTTTGACCATGTTAAGCCAATCTCTTTTCCCACAAAGAGGCTCAAACCATAAGAAACCACAAATAGGCATGTATGTCTTTGAGGCTGAAGGTTTGCCAAAGAAAAATGTTCATGCCAAATCAAACTTGAAACTCTAATGCTTTCACACTTAAAACATTGCAGTTTCACGGTAATGTAATGTCCAAGAAAACCACAACATTAAAAAAAAAAAATTCAGCACTTCATGATGTTAAAGGATAAATAAATGGAACATAACATTCTGATTAAACTGGAAACCAAATAAAATAAAGGTACAATTTTTCATTTTACTATTTTTTTTAATTTAGAAAAGCTTAAATATTTTAAGCCTAAGTAAAACTAAGATGTAAAACATAAGGTATGATACAGAATGCATTTTAAAATGACAAATGCTAAAGTTAAGTATGCACAAGAAATATTATAAAGGCTCTTTGAAGGGAACATGATTTTAAAGTTAAAAACAAACAGTTTCGTGAAGTTGAAGTATACAACATAATTAAATTTTCTGTGTCTGTTTCTGCTAAATGATAAACAATTTTTAAAGATATTTGCAGAGTTTATATTTCTTCCTTCTTCTCCAATAAATAGACTTAAAAATATAGAGATGCTCTTTTAGATTGTTGTGTTTCTATTATCAGTAAGTTTATTATATAAGTATGTGACCAGAGTGTATCTTTTTTTAAGATTATTTATTTATTTGTCAGAGAGGGAGAGAGAGCACAAAGAGGGGGAGTGGCAGGCAGAGGGAGAAGCATGCTCCCCGCTGAGCAAGGAGCCTGATATGGGACTTGATCCCAAGACCCTGGGATCATGACCTGAGCTGAAGGCAGACGCTTAACTGACTGAGCCACCCAGGTGTCCCTCAGGGTATATCTTTTTAAAGAAAGTTTTATATTAAGTGTTTATTCCATGCCAGGTAATGTTCTCAGCACCTCACTTGCATTAACTCATTTCTTCTTCAGAGCAATACTTTACAGTATAAGTACCATTATCAAACCTTTTATACAGTTGACAAAAGCACAGAGACACTGAAACAATTTCCAAAGTGTACCCAGTTTTCAAATAGCAGAATTGAGATTTAAATGTTGACAAGCTTGAATGTGTGTGCTTGATCATAAATAGGCCACCTAGAATTTCTTCCATCTGTTTCCCTCTCATTTTAAACCAATCTGGCTTTCATTACAGTGAAACACTCTTTGTTAGGGTCACCAAGTTCCTTCCTAATTGCCAAATCTCTTGGATGTCTTCCTGAGCTTAACTTGTTTCACTTCTTTGCCATAATTAACATTATTGTCCACTTCTTCTCTCTTGTTTAGCTTCCACAAAATGCTCTCCACTTCCTTCTTACTACTCTGGCTGTTTTTTTTATTGTTTCTTTCACATATTCTTCTACCTCCTTAAACCTCTTAGTTTTATTTTGCTTTGTTTTTGTTGTTGTTTGTTTTGTTTTTAATTCAGGCCTTAGTTTCCTCCACATTACTTAATTTTATCCAGAAGTTGATTCATATGCATAAATGTTTTCTGAAAATCTACACCTGGATATCTTATATAGGCAACTAAAACTCACTCTGGTGAAGGAGTTTAAGACACACCAGCCCAAAATATGCCACTCTGGCATATTGACTATAATGAGTTAAAGGTATTTGGAAAACAGCAGATGTAAGTAGGACAGTCTGAACTTTCTTCTTTTTCTTACAAGCAGATGAAATTCCCATGTGAAACATGTCCTCCCTATACCAGAATGAAAGTAACATTCTTTTCACCAAGGATGGGAAGCTGAGACCAAGATAAATCTATACAAGCCAATTTTATTAAACTAACCTTTATCTTTCATCTTTCTAGTCACTTCTCCATCTAGTTAACAACCCAGCCCAAGCCCCTTTTAGCCTTCCTATGTTTTCAGAATTTACTATTCTTTGCTCCATTCACTATAAGTATTCAACTCTAATTGCTTCTCTGAGTCTTTATAATTATGATAAATTTTCTCAAGTATATGGGAAATATATAATATTATATATGGGAAATTAATAATAATAATAATAATAACTTTTACAGTTTTATCCTGAAAATCTCTCTTATGTCTAATTCTTTTTTTTTTTAAAGATTTTATTTATTTATTCGACAGAGATAGAGACAGCCAGGGAGAGCGGGAACACAAGCAGGGGGAGTGGGAGAGGAAGAAGCAGGCTCATAGCAGAAGAGCCTGATGTGGGGCTCGATCCCATAACGCCAGGATCACGCCCTGAGCCGAAGGCAGACGCTTAACCGCAGTGCCACCCAGGCGCCCCTCTTATGTCTAATTCTTAAAACCTAAAAGAATAGAGGAAAAAAATTTCCTTCTCTACACTAGTTAAAATTAATTCCCCATTTTTTTCCCTCCTGAAACTGCCTTTAATTGTTGTCTAGTACATAACACCTCTGTCACCATAAAGTCAAATTTGATTCCTCCTCATTTATCCTTCATCCTGAATCAGTCATCCCTTCATATCATGCCATTGTCATTTTCTTTCTTTTAGCCTTACAATTTCTTACCAGGATTAGTACCATAGCTTCTGATCAGTCTCCAAGTACTTTCTCACCACTTCTCTCACCCCACCGCACATAAACAAAGTGATCATTATAAAACCAAAATACAGTCTTTTTGCTCCTCAGTTTAATTCCTGGATGCTCCTGCCTCATGCCCAAATTCCTCTAGGCTAATACTCCTAAGCTAGAATCCAACCTATTATCACCCTTCCCCACTCGTCCAACATCACATCTCTTCCCTTTCTATATTTTACCTATGAATCTTTCACATACAACCAATCTTCAGTGTTCATAGATTCCGTATTTGAGAATCAATCTACTCATTAAAATTTACTTGTAATCCCCAAACCAATACTTACAGATCTTTTACAGTCATTCACAGATGTGCATAGAGTGGCAAAAAATTTGAGTTGCTTAATGTACAATTGCCCAGTGAAGGTCAAAGAAGGTGCCTTGTTTCAGCTCTGCTACTCTAAACAAGTGCTCTCTTCACGGTCTCTTACTGCCACATTTTTCACATTTCTGTGCTTTTTTGTTGGTGATTTTGCTGTTTACCATGGACCCCAAGTATGGTGATAAAGTGCTGTGTAGAGTATTCCTAAGTGTAAGCAGGCTATGATGGGCCTTCTGGAGAAAATGTGTCTGTTAGATAAGCTTCATTCACGAATATGTGACAGTGCTGTTTGTTGTGGGTTCAAGGTTAATGAATCAACGATACTTATCAAATGAGGTGTCTTTAAACAGAATTACACGGAAAATAATGTTACATAATTTAAAATTGTAGGTCACTAATATTATTACTTTGTAACATATTATAAATAAAACAAATAAGAAATTGTGTTAATGTTACAAATTCAGATTTTAGCATAAAAGAAAAGAGATATTAAATCAACTAAATTAAGAAAAATCTCCATACTTTCAAAGGTGATTTGAAAATACCAGAAATATTTAGTAATTTATTTTTATATTTCTAAAATGTATTCTCAAGTTCCATTCATTTAAACAGCTTAGAAAAAACAACAACCTAATCTACAAGCAAAGACAATTCAGTAGCAGTCACCACTTGTAACACCCAGATTTCTGTCCTTAAATATGATTTTTCTCTAAAACAAACAAATAAACAAACTTAAAACAAAGCAGATCTCCTTGAAGACATGGTTAATTCCAAGTCTGGGGCAAGAAAAGTACAAAATGGTTCTGGAACATTTTGTGTCAGAAACAAAGGAAGTTTTCAAATATCACTACAGTCCAATTAAAATTAAAACAATAACAACAACAAAACCCAACTAACTGAACAAGTCTAGGAAACTCCTTAAAATTGTTCCCACTGGACTCAAATATAGGACAGCTATAGCATCAAAATAATAATAATAATAATAATAATAATAATAATAATAGCTGAATGACCGAAACCACAAGTTATGCTAAAGCCCATGAGTATATTAAAAAAAAAAATTTCAACTAATGAATCATCGAACTTTACATCAGAAACCGGGGATGTACTGTATGGTGACTAACATAATATAATAAAAAACATTAAAAAATTCTTATTGGTTATCTTTACCTTTGGAGATTTGCTAGGACACAAGGAGATTTGCTATTTATTCTAAGACAGGGGTTGGCAAACTTCCTGTAAAAAAACCCCACATAGTTAATACTTTAGGGCCTGGGGTTCATATCTAGTCTCTTTCTTCCTCTTCTCATTCTTCTCTTCCTCTTCCTTATACTCCCTCAATAAATCTACTTACAGTCTCCATTGCTTGTTCTGTTTTGTTCTTATTAATACCCATTAAAAATATAAAGAAGTTGTTCAGCTTATCGGTCATACAAAAAGAGGCCTTAAGACATATGTGGTCCATGGGGCTTAGTCAGCCAAAAACACTTCTAAAATAATGTAAGTCAGGGTAAATAGACATCCTTTCTCTTTACTTTTTGATAAGTCACAAATGAGAGAGGAGAAATTACAACTGACACCATAGAATACAAGCAATTATAAGAGAATATTATGAAAAATTGTATGTGAAAAAATTAGACAACCTGGAAAAAAAATGGACAAATTCCTAGACACATATCAACTACCAAAACTGAAACAGGAAGAAATAGAAGACTTGAACAAACCAATAACCAGCAAAGAAACTGAATCAGTAATCAACAAACTCCCAAGAAACAAAAGTCCAGGACCGGATGGCTTCAAATGTGAATCCTACCAAACATTTAAAGAAGAGTTAATACCTATTCTCAAACTATTCCAAAAAATAAGAAAGGAAGAAAACTTCCAAATTTATTCTGAGGGCAGCATTACTCTGATACAAAAATCAAACAGACTCCATCAAAAAAAACAGAACTACAGTCCAATATCCCTGATAAACGTGGATGTAAAAATTCTCAATAAAATACTAGCAAACCAAATTGGACAATACATTAAAAGAAATTACTCACCACGATCAAGTGGTTTATTCCTGGTTTGCAATAGTGGGTCAATATTCCCAAATGAATCAATGTATCAGTGATATACTACACTAATAAAAGAAAAGATAAAAATCGTATTATCCTTTCAATAGATGCAGAAAAGGCATTTGACAAAGTACAACATCCATTCATGTTAAAAATCCTCAACAAAGTAAGTTTAAAGGGAACATACCTCAACATAAAAAAGGCCATCTATGAATAACCCACAGCTAATACCATCCTCAATAGGGAAAAACTGAGAGTTTTTCCTATATCATCAGGAACAAGACAGGGATGTCCACTCTCACCACTGTTATTTAATATAGTACTGGAAGTCCTAGCCTCAGCAATGAGGCACCAAAAAGAAATCAAAGGCATCCAAATCATCAAGGAAGAAGTAAAACTTATACTATTTGCAAATGACATGATACTCCATGTAGAAAGACCTGTACTCTGAAAACTATAAACATTAATGAAAGAAACTGAAGATGACACAAAGAAATGGAAAAACATTCTATGCTCATGGATTTGAAGAACAAATATTGTTAAAATGTCTATACTACCCAAAGCGATTTACACATGTAATGCAATCCCTATCAAAATACTAACAGCATTTTTCACAGAACTAGAAGAAATGACCCTAAAATTTGTATGGAACCATAAAAGACCCTGAATAGCCGAAGCAATCTTGAAGAAGAAAAGCAAAGTTGGAGGTATCACAATTTTAGACATCAAGTTATATTACAAATAATAGTAGTAATCAAAAGAATAGTAGGAATCAAGGGGCACCTGGCTGGCTCAGTCAGAAGAGCATGTGACTCTTGATCTTGGGATTGTGAGTATGAGCCCCATGTTGGGTATGGATATTACTTAAATAAACAAAACCTAAAAAAACAAACAAACAACCCTCCCCCCAAAAGAGGATGATACTGGCACAAAAATAGACATAACTATCAATAGAACAGAATAGAAAATCCAGAAATAAACCCACAACTATATGTTCAATTAATCTTCAACAAAGCAGGAAAGAATAGCCAATAGGAAAAAGACAGTCTCTTCAACAAATGGTGTTGAGAAAACTGGACACTACATGCAAAAGAATGAAACTGGACCACTTTCTAACACCACACACAAAAATAAATTCAAAATGGATTAAAAACCGAAATGTGCGACTTGAAACTGCAAAAATCCTAGAGAATACAGGCAGTAACCTCTTTGACATCAGCCATAGCAACTTCTTTCTAGATGTGTCTCCAGAGGCAAGGGAAACAACCAAAAATAAACTATTGGAGCTTCATCAAAATAAAAAGCTTCTGCACTGTGAAGGAAACAATCCACAAAACTAAAAGGCAACCTACACAATGGAAGAAGATATTTGCCAATGACATATCGGATAAATGGTTAGTAACCAAAATATATAAAGAACTTCTAAAACTCAATACTCCAAAAACAAATAATACAATTAGAAATGGGCAGAAGAGGGGTATCTGGGTGGCTCAGTCGGTTAAGTATCTGCCTTTGGCTCAGGTCATGATCCTGGGGTCCTGAGATGAAGCCCTGCATTGATCTCCCTGCTCAGTGGGGCGCCTGCTTCTCCCTCTCCCTTAGCCCCATCCCCTTCTGGTGCATATGTGCGCGTGCTCTCTCTGTCAAATAAATAAATAAAAATCATTAAAAAAATGGGCAGAAGACATGAACAGGCATTTTTCCAGAGAAAACATCCAGATTATCAACAGATACATGAAAAACTGCTCAACATCACAGATTAGCAATGAAATACAAATCAAAACTACAATGAGATATTACCTCATACCTGTCAGAACGGCTAAAATCAACAATACAAAAAACAACAAGTGTTGGTGAGGATGTGGAGAAAAGGGAATATTGTTGGTGGGAATATAAACTGGTGCAGCCACTATGGAAAACAGTATGGAAGTTCCTCAAAAAGTTATAAATAAAACTACCCTGCAATCCAGCAATTGCACTACTACGTATTTACCCAAAGAATATGAAAATATGGGGCTCCTCAGTGGCTCAGTTGGTAAAGGATGTGATTCTTGAATTCAGGGTTGTAAATTTGAACCACATGTTGGATGTAGAGGTTACTTAAAAATAAAATATTTTAAAAAATATATAAAAATACTAATTTGAAAAGTTACATGCACCCCAATGTTTATAGCAGCATTATCTACAATAGCCAAATTATGGAAACAGCCCAAATGTCCATGGATTTATGAATGGATAAAAAAGATGTGTCATATATACAATGGAATATTACTCATCCATAAAAAAGAATGAAATCTTGCCATTTACACTAATGGGGATGGAGCTAAGTAAAATATGTCAGAGAGAGACAAATACCATATGATTCACTCAGATGTGGAATTTAAGAAACAATACAAATGTACAAAGGGGAAAAGAAAGAGAGAGAGAGAAGGAGGCAAACCAAGAAACAGACTCTTAACTTAGAGAACAGACTGGTGGTTACCAGAAAGGAGGTAAATGGGGTGATGGGGATTCAGGAGGGCACTTGCTGAGATAAGCACCAGCTGTTGTATGGAAGTGTTGAATCACTATATTGTACTCCTGAAACTAATATTACACTGTATGTTAACTAACTGGAATTTAAATAAAAACTTTAAAAAAAAAGGTAAATATGACAAATTTATTCTGGATTTTTTGTGAAAACGATAATTTATAGTAACCAAATAGTTGATGAAGAATGTTTCTTTACAAAAGTCCAGCTAAATTCAGAAATAACGATAGAATTTTTTAAAAAGTCATCATTTACATACCCCAAAGAAATAACGGATAAGTGATCATTATACTAAAACCATTAATTAAAAGGTTAATAGGGAATTAGGTGAACAGACAAATTAGGTTAGTATCGTTTTACTTTAGAAGTTCTCAAACTTTATCACATATTGTCATTGCCTGGGGAATTTTAAAAACTACTGATATCTGACGCTTACCCAGCCAGGAAATTCGGATTTAATTGGTAAGTCTTGCACTGGGGTCTCAGGTATTTTCACAACTCCTCTGATCAGTAACAAGTTCATTAAAATTGGAACAACCTGGTATTATGACTCCTGATGAGATGTAACAGGAAATAAACAGCATGGACATAATACATAGCACTGCCACCTATTCATAAAAAAAGACATTCCAAGAAATGTACTATCTTTATATCACTGCCCATTTCATATTCTACCACTCTAAATAAGCTTCATTAAATATCACAGACCTAAAAATGCTATTTAAAAGCAATGGTCATTATAAGCTAATATTTTTCTTTTCTATTCACTGATTTCATTCAAATTTTAAGTGGACATCAAATTTATAATTCGATAAAACTAAATCTTCCTAATCTCATTCTATGTTGCTCACATCTAAAATTTTCTTGTAATAAAACTGTTTCTGATATATTTAAATTGCTCGATCTTAATAACATTTTTGATTGATAAAGTCCATATTTTCTTTTACAAGAAATTCTATTTCTCTACATACATCTAATTCCTTTCAAACTGGATATTATTTTAGCTTCAACTGTACCTAAAAACTATCTGCATAAAAAAAATCATTTTAAACTTAAAGACAAATTTATAATTTTGCATCTATAAAATAATTCCTATATAAACTTTTTAAAATTAAGAATATCTTATTCATCATTTAATCGTTATCTGTTGAGAATGATCTTTCCAAATAAAATATTACATAATGAAATGTTCACTTATGTTGCTCTTTCATTACTGGTTGTTTCCTGATTTTGAAAATAAACTTGTTATTTTCATTGGAGAAGTTGTATACTGGTAAGGAAATAGTTGCTATGCTTCCCTGGCTTTTTAAATACATTTAACTTGCTTTAGCTTCTATTAATTTTAATGGCTAAATTAAATATCTTCGGCAAAATGTTTGACTATTCACACTTGAAGTGGTAATTTCACATGTCTAATTGGGAGGGAACAAAAAGAAATAATTTGAGAGAATTGGTCAGGGTGTGGGCTGGGAAAGATACATTTCTAATTATCTGGTATGGGTTATTTTCATTCATTTTGCCAATAACTGAGTGAACCCTTTTAATCAATCTCATTCAATAGTATTCCTTTAGTATTTCTTCCCTTACATTGTCTCTGGACTTTTTAAAATTTCTTGATTTATCCTCCATATCTTCCAAATTTTCTCAGATATCTTGCATGTCTTTGTCTGATTTATGTCTGGGAGGATTACTAGATTTTATCTTGTAGATCACCAGCTTGATTCCTTTTATGATATAATTAACTATTATTTATTATTTTAATTTCAATCATACTTTTAATTTCCAGTAATATTTCTGATTATTTGATGATTATTTTATAGTAGATATAATATGAATATAGATTAATATATACATTATAATATATATGTATACATAGTATATATGTATACATATATAAATATAAAATATACTTATAAATATGAATAAAATATATATGTATATAGATTATACTTATAATCACTTGACACAGTGGCCAGCTAATAGTTACCCCTCAATTAATGTTCAGTATTATTTTAATTATCAGTCTGATGTTATACTAATAACAAATGGAACAAATTTTTCTTTTCTTTTCCTTGAATTATTTTGTTTTTCAGGTCAATTTCTTTATTGTGGTCCCTTTCAATTAGATTTTTCTTTTCTTTATTTGATGATCTGTGGCAGTTGTTCGTATTTTAAAATGAAGGACTAGGTTAATTATCTAGGTAGCTTGTGTGGTTTTCCTCTGCCTTGATTTATGTAAATTTCTCCAATAGAGTATTTTTTAAGAGAGTGCAGCTGAGGGCTCTACAGCAGTACTCACTGCCAGTCAGGATTCTGTGATGTGTGTGAGTATGTAGCAAGCAAAAAGGCCAGGGTATCCACCTTTACCAAAACAGGAAGGAATATGCACTTGGCCTTTGAGAGTTTTAATGTACTTCACTCTCCGATAAGGCTGTCTTTGCTTTTAGACTGTCTTATGTGTGACTGTCTAGATTCTAGAGCTACTTCGAGGTCTGTTTTGAAGACTCCTTATTCTGTGATCCCCATATTTGAGTAATTACCTTGGCAGATGCTTCATTTTGCTTCCAGAACAGCCTTGGTTTGTAGGCTAAGGGCAAAATCCACCGGGCCCCTTTGGTTCAGCAATTCAGAATGAAGTTCCCTTTCTAAACTCTGAAGATTAACCTAAAATCTACTCAAAGATGTGAATTTGTTGACTCTCAGCTTGAAGCTTAAGGGCTCTGTTGCTCTTACTTTAGATTTTGAGCTGCAGTATTCCTTCTTCCATTTCTCCTGTTATTCAATTCCATTTATTTTGTATCTTCCAGCATTTTCTCATAATTTCTGTAGTGCTTAGGGTTCCCTTTTCTATTTTCTAACACCATTATAATTTCTTTCTTTTGTGTGTGTGCTTATATATATAGTGACTAACACCATTATAGTGCCTTTCATTTGTGTGTGTTTATGTATGTAGTGACTATATATAATTATATGTACATTATATACATTATGAAATTATCCTTTGGGGTGGATGGAGTATGCTGAATTTGTATGCTGAATTTGACATTAGAATCAAAAGTCATAACTAAAAATATATAATAGGGAAATTAACATCCATGAAATCCTCTGTGTTTCTTTACCTTTCTTATGTTTTGTCAGCTCCCTTGTCATACTTTTCATTGCTTTCTTTAAGCCCTCTATTCAAGCCTATTTTCCTCTACTTCTACAGTCTCTCTCGTTTTTCTTTAAGAAAATGAGATGCATATGGCCCTTCTCTTCACTACATAAGAACTATGATGATCGGTAGAGGAAGAAAGGGATAAAGAAAGGGGGGGTAATCAGAAGGGGGAATGAAACATGAGAGACTATGGGCTATGAGAAACAAGCTGAGGGCCTCAGAGGGGAGGGGGTGGGGGAATGGGATAGACTGGTGATGGGTAGTAAGGAGGGCACGTATTGCATGGTGCACTGGGTGTTATACGCAACTAATGAATCATCGAACTTTACATCGGAAACCACGGATGTACTGTATGGTGACTAACATAATATAATAAAATATCATAAAAAAAAAAAGAAAATGAGATGCAGAATCAGAAACAACTCAGCCTCCCTCCCATTCCACAGGCCAACTTATCTACATTGCCCTCATGTAATATTTCTTTCTAGCCTCAGAACTTGAGGGGCCTTCCCCATGGAGGCCAATTTCTGCTTCTAAACTCTTGATTCTACTGTCTTTCATCTTAGGGAACATGAAACATTGCTCATCTGCTTTCTTCTCTATTAGCTCCATTGTTCAAGTTCCTCCTATTTTGAATAACTTGTTCCTATTCTTCACTTCTAAGTATTGTTCTCTGCCTCTCCCTTTCTCTCATCCTCTCCCTTTTTAGAGAAATTCTTTTGAGAGAGATCCAGCAATCATCCTTTCTGTTCCCCATTCAAACCATCTTCACAAAGGAACTTTAACCAAGGACTTTCATCATGTCAAATTGAATGGCTGAACTCTTGTTCCTTAGCTTTTTGACAGTCTTTCTTCTGATTTTTTTTATGGTTTTTTTTTTTTAATGTTTTTAAATCATATTTTCCCATTCTTCATTGTGGTGTTGTTTTACTAGGACTTCTTAAATAGTGGCCTCTTTCTTTCTTTCTTTCTTTCTTTCTTTCTTTCTTTCTTTCTTTCTTTCCTTCCTTCCTTCCTTCCTTCCTTCCTTCCTTCTTTCTTTCTTTCTTTCTTTCTTTCTTTCTTTCTTTCTTTCTTCTTCTTCTCTTCTACTTTGGTCCATCTTACTTATATTCAAGATTTAAACTAACAAGCCTATGCTAATTTTTATGCCAGATATTTACTTCTTGACCTGATTTCTACTGTGACCTTTAGAAATATCTATATCTATATCTATATCTATATATAATGTATAATTAAATGAATAACCAATTGGATGTCTCACATGTAACCCAAACTCAAATAGTCATTCAATGCTTTCCCTTCCTCTCAATCATATGTTCTAGTATTCTTCCTGCATTTCCCATCTCACTTAATGGCACCCCCATCTGTATAACACCCAAGATGGGGACTTAGTGAGTCACTTAGGCTACACTTCACTCTTATAAGCCACATCTAATGAAGTATCAAGTCTTACCCTTTTTGTCATTTGCATATGATAAAAAAGCTGTCCCCTTTTGTTCCATTTGTATTTATATTGGTTTAGCTTGGATCCTTAGTACTTATCACCTGAATAACTGCAACAGAGTCCTATGTGATTTGTGCATTGGATTGTACTCCTCAAAACTTTGCTACACACTCAAATCAATAAGTCTAAGACAAATCTAATTATATTCACTCTTTTAAAAATCATCACTTAAAAACATCATTGTTTGCTATTCAAGGTGCATCACTTTCGCCCTTCCTCACATTTCTCTCATAATTTGTACTGACTCTGAATTGCTCACACACACACACACACACACACACACAGAGAGAAGTGCATGACTCCATTTCATACTTCTATGTCTTTGTTTATTTGTTTCCTGTCCCTGGAAGGGACTTCCTTTCATTTCTAGTTTGGTTAGAACATATAATGCACTTAGACTCATCCCTGTATCACTTTCTCAGGCAGGAGTTTTCTGATTTTTTAAAAGACTTAATTAAATAGATTTCTTCAACACAGATTTTTCTCACCTAAATTACCATAATTTATTTAAATTATTTTTGCCTCTTCATTTCCTCATGAAACACTAATTCCCTTCAGGTAGGGATGATACTTTATTCATCTTTCTTCCCTTAAATGACTAGTTCAGCAGTGAGGTAGGTAATGATCCTTTAATAAGGGTTTACATTATGAACTAAATATGAACAAAACAAAACTATGTATTATATACTGCCTTGGGAAAAATACATAATTGAAGTATTCAGGCTTAGATGAAAAATGTTTATATTTGTTAATTAATCTTTCTTTGATTATAGATATTTTAATGATAATAAAGTTGATCCTTGAACACATGAGTTTGAGCTGTACAGATCCATTTATACAAAGATTTTTTTCAATAAGTATTTTGGAAAATTTTGTGGAGATATGCAATGATTTGAAAAAATTTGCAAGGGAACCATGGTTGCTTAGAAATATCAACAACAACAACAAAAGAAGAAAATTAGGTATGTCATGAATGCATAAAATATGTGCAGATACTAGTCTATTTTATCTTTTACCAGCATAAATCTATTACAGAAAGTTAAAATTTATCAAATCTTACAATATACACACACAGAGTGTACATGGTACTATTTGCCATCTGGAGAAATAGAAATAAACATAAAGATGAAGTATTAAATTGTAACTGTATAAAAATGACTAGAATTAACATTTTGTACTACTGTAATAATTTTGTAGCTACCTCCTGTTGCTATTGCAGTAAGCTCAAGTATTAAAAGTGTCCACTTCAAGTGCCATATGATGCTAATTATCTCCATGTGAGCAGTTCATCTTTCCAGTAAGTTGTATATCATATAAAAAGTGATCTCTTATGGTTCTTGTGTAGTTTTTTCATCGTGTTTAGTGCAATACAATAAACCTTGAGTAACACCATGGAACTCATATGAAGGGCCACTAGTGATGCTGAACACGCTCCTAAGAAGCTGAGAAAAGTCATGACGGTACAAGAAAAAGATGAATTGCTTGGTATGTACCATAGATGGAGGTCTGCAGCTGTGGTAGCCCATCATTTCAAGATAAATTCATGAAGGTGTCACTGCAGCTATGCCAGCTGGCAAAAAAAAAAAAAAAACAAAAACAAAAAACAAAAAACAAAAAACCTTGTGTTTTTTGCAGAATAGTCACTATATGACTATGATTATATTCATAGTCATTATATGACAATTTAAAGCAAAAGGAAGTTGAAGAATATAAAACTGGAGAATTTTACGCCAGTAAAGGTTGGTTTGGTAACTTTAGGAAGAGCTTAAAAAAATGTCAAGATAACAAGAGAAGCATCTACTCCTGGCCAAGAGGCAGCAAATGAGTTCCCAGATGTCATTAAGAAAATTAATAAGGAAAAAAACAAAACAAAACAAAACAAAAACAAAAAAGAAAACATAGAGGAGAAAAGATATTTGCCTGAATAGGTTTTTGATGCAGATAAAGTTGTCCTAATCTGGGGGAAAAATGTTATAAAGAAAATTTATTAGAAATGAAGAGAATCCTGAGCACCAGGATTTAAGGCAAAAAGGGATAAGCTAACTCTACTGTTTTATGCAAATGCAATTGGGTTTATGATCAATTCCTTTATCTGTAAAGCTGCTAACTAACCCCTGAGCTTTGAAAGGAAAAGATAAACATCAGCTGTCAGTCTTTTGGTTGCACAACAAGAAGGCCTGGACAGTGAGAACACTTTCTTGAGATTGGTTCCACTGATGTTTTGTCACTGAAGTCAGGAAATTCCTTGCCAGTAAGGGACTGTCTTTTAACGTTCTTTTGATATTGGACAAATCCCCTCTGGCCAGCCAGAACCCCATGAGTTCAACACCAAAGGTGTTGAAATGGTCTACTTGCCCTTAAACACAATGACTCTAATATAGCCTCTACATCAGGGGGTAATAAGGACATTTAAAGCTGATTATACACAATACTCTATGGGAAAAAAATTGTCAACACTTTGGAAGAGAACCCCAATAGAACATCATGCAAATCTGGAAAGATTACACTTTGAAGATGCCACCATTGTTATAGAAAATTCTGTGAAAGCTATCGAACCTGAAAGGGAAAAGCCTGTNGGGAAAAACAAAACAAAACAAACGACAACAAAAAACTATCCAGATGTTCTGTATGATTTCACAGAATTTATAGACAGAGCCAATCAAGGAAATTGTGAAAGAGACTGTGAATATGACAAGAACAAGGTGGATGGTGAAGAGTTTCAAGATATGGATCTTGGAGAAACTGGAGAGCTAACTGACACCACACCAGAGGAATTAACCGATGACTTGATGGAGATGAGTGCTCTCATACCAGTGCCAGATGATGAGGAAGTCATAGAAGAAGCAGCGCCAGAAAACAAATGGACATTAGACAGTCTGGCAGAAGGGTTCTGATTATCCAAGACTGCTTTTGATTTCTTTTATGACATAGACTCTTCTATGATATGGGTACTGAAACTAAACCAGATGGCAGAACAAGGATGGGTACCATATAGAAACATTTTTAGATACATGAAAAAGCAAAAGAATGAAGACTTTCATGATGATGCACTTCCACTTAATTAGCAGTAAATAATCAGCATGCTGCACAGTTAATAAGCTTACCTGTTGTACGTGTGTGAGTATCTTTGTGTGAAAATCTAATAACTGTAAGGCAAAAACTGTATGAGATGTTTCTGTGTCATCATCATTATCCTCCTCCTCATCATCATCTTTATCACTTAAGTATTCATAGCATAGAAAATTGTGTGCAGGGGCACCTGGTGGCTCAGTCATTAAACATCTGCCTTTGGCTCAGGGCGTGATCCTGGAGTCCTGGGATCGAGCCCTACATCAGACTCATCCACTGGGAGCCTGCTTCTTCTTCTCCTGCTCCCCCTGCCTGTGTTCCCTCTTTCACTGGCTGTCTCTCTCTGTGTCAAATGAATAAATAAAATCTTTTTTTTTGTTGTTTTAAAGAAAATTGTGTGCAAGACTTGTATGAAAGTGGATAGCCTATTCTTATATAGACATAAGGTGAGTGATAGTTAATACAAAATTAATAATGTGTTAGTATACTTGCTGTTTGATAACTCTACTTTCAAAAAATTATATTATTGTACAGCATGCATGTCTCTTAATAGGAAAAACTTTCCTATTAATTGGAGAAACTGTGAATCAGCCTTACATCACAGCTACATTTTTTTCAACATAACATTGTTTCCAATACTATATTATGAGTGATCATAATGATGTATGCCATAAAAGTTCTATAAGGATTCACTCATTATTGTATAGGCTAGGCTACCTAAGTGATCATACAGATTACACTAGGCTACCACAAAGCAATCATATCACTTCTTCATTATCAATGCATGAATTGTTATACTGGTACATAAATATTAATTTTTTCACATTATCTTTTCATTTTTGATGTCTAATGTTAGTAATATATGTAACATCTACATTATTTTGTATCATATAACACAATATGGCTGTAGGTACTGACAGACATGATTTATCTTGTAAACAGATGATATAAACTTATAGCACCGATAAATACAGTACAGTATTTTCTCTTACTTATGATTTTCTTAGTTACTTTCTTTTCTTTGGCTTACTTAATTTTAAGAATAGAGTATATAATGCATATAACATGCAAAATATGTATTAATCAATAGTGTATGTTATGGGTAAGGCTTCCTTCCAGTCAACAGTAGACTATTAGAGGTTAAGTTTTGGGTGAGTCAAAATTATACATAGATTTTTGACTGCATGGGGGGTTGGCACTGAAAACCCTGTGTTGTTCAAACATCAATTGTATGTCATTTGTTTTATGGGTTATGATATTGTAATATCCAAAACAAAGTGAGGAGCTCCTGGCTTGCTTAATTGGTAGAGTATGTGACTCTTGATCTCGAGGTTGTAACTTCAAGCCCCATGTTGGGTATAGAGATTTTAAAAAGAAAAAAAATTCTTTTTAGATTTATATATTTATTTTAGAGAAAGAAAAAGCATGAGCAGGAGGTACAGAGGGAGAGGGAGAGAGAATCTCAAGCAGACTCCATGCTGAGCATGGAGCCCAACACGGAGCTTGATATTACTTTGACAGAAAGCAGTTGATTTGAGGGTTACTTAGCACATAGATATTATCTCAGATGATTTAGTCAACTTTCCTATTAATGTTCTGTGATATGTATCTGGGTTTTTCTTTCTTTTTTCCTATCTTATTTAAATATGTATATTTAATTTACATTTATATAAATTTATATTTAAAATATATTTATATAATTTATATATTTAAATATATATAAGTTTATATATATTTAATTTAAATAAGATATTTAAATATACATATTTAATCAAGTAGTTATAAATGACTACTTCAACTAAGGTATTTTTAAAATTTGTACTCTGTGACATTCCACAAGGTTAAACACTATAATTCTCCAATTGAAATGTTATATCTTGAAATCCATAAAGATGTAAATCCCTCTGTTTATTTGCAGTATTCTATTTGTGGATCTCTAAATAATCTGCACTATATCTTTCCAAGATGACCCCACGGCCTGATAGACACCAGAGACCTTTACACCATCTCCTTGCTAGACTGACATGTATATTAGAAGAGACACTCTTTAATCTATAACTGTACAGTATATCATATTTCCATTTTTCTTGTGCATCACTCTATTTTATTGATGCTTCCTGATGTGTTCAAATAAGTTATGCTCTCATGCCAAAAATGATTGTACTGTCTCTGTTTTTATTGGTTTACCATTTCCTCTGGGGAGCTGACTAAGAGGCATACTTTTGAGATTGCTGTTAGTGAAAGTTAATACTGGATCCTGACAGAAAATGTTGAAAGTATTAGCAAGAAAGAAAGAAAGAAAGAAAGAAAGAAAGAAAGAAAGAAAGAAAGAAAGAAAGAAAAGGAAAGAAAGGAAGAGAGAAAAATGGAAAAAGAAAAGTTTCCTATTTTTATTTTCTACCTCTGATTCTTTAATCTGACCAAGTTTCTGCATATTAAAAATGAAATGTTATATAACCTTTATAAGTGTGCCCAAATCAGAAGACACAAGTGAAGAGTCACTTACATCTAGAAAGAATTCATTCATCTGAAGGGTAAATCTGCTGAAATGTGATTATATGGAATTCAAAGATTTTGACTACAGAAGTATCTTCTAGAATACTAGTTCTCATATCTTCCAGAATGCTCATTCTCTAATATTTTAGTCTATGGATCATTTGGGGGCACCAAAGATCTCCAGTATTGGCTGACTTACTGGAAATTTTTTTCTTTAAGCAGAACCAACCTGGTTTCTACATCTTTAAACCTCTAATTCTAGTGATTACAGAATATTAACTGTGCCATGATTAGAGATTTACCATATTTAAATCACTTCTAGTGACTGTGATACGTTTGTGATGAACTGGAAGGCAACCAATGTTGGCTAGATCATTGATAGTTATATGAAAGCCTCTTTGACAAATTCCAACAGGAAAAAAATATCACCTATTTCACAGTGTTACTTTCAGCAGTTTCTGTACACAGTAGGAGATAAAAATATTTGTTCTTCATTCCCAGTATCAATTCATCTCTTATTTCTCTCCAAGACCCTAGTTTATTCTGCTTGACATCTTTATACTAGGATCTGGAAAAGTTGAGGATATTTTTATGTGTTCCACTGCTAATCTTTGATTGTATTAAATACTATCTCCACTGCTGGTAATCATCTCAAGTGAGATCAGTTTGTGTAACCAGTCTGAAATTGAATTTGAAAAAAAAAAAGTTTGATTGCTTTATTTTATTAATTCAGATAACAGAATGGTTAAAGGACAGCTAAATAATTACCTCATAAAAATCATGAGAGCTTTAGTAATACATTTTAATCTCTACCTCTGATGAAATATGGAAAAGAGGAGTAATGAAGAGGAAATGAAGTTGATATTTCTAATCCTAGAAGGCTCTACTTATTTCCTGATAATAGTAATCAAGAATTCTTTAAAACTTTATTTATTTATTTAAATTTTAATTCCAGTATAGTTAAATACAGTGTTTTATTAGTTTCAGGTGTACAATATAATGAATGGTTCATCAATCCTATATACTATTCAGTGCTCATCAAGATAAATGCACTCTTAATCCCCTTCACCTATTTCACCTATCCCTCCCATCCACTTTGCCTCTGATAACCACTGTTTGATTTGTCCTTTTCCCCCTTTGTTCACTTGTTTTGTTTCTTGAATTCCACATATGATTAAAATCATATGGTATTTGTATATCTCTGACTTACTTTAACTTAGTGTTACACTCTCTAGATCCATAATACGTGTTGCAAATGGCAAGATTTACTTTTTTTATAGCCTACTAATATTCCTTTATACATATACCATATCTTCATTATCCATTCATCTTTTGATATACACTTGGGCTGCTCCCATAATTTGGTTATTGTAGATAATGCTGTAATAAACATAAGGGTGCATATATCCTTTCAAATTTGTGTTTTTGTATTCTTTGGGCAAACACCCAAGAATTTTTTAAAACTTATAATTGAAAAATGGATGATATTTTAAAGGAAAAGGACTTAGAAAATCTTCTCCTATGACATAAAATTACCCCTAATTAAATACTATTTTTTTCTAATTAAATAATCTTAAATGTTTAGTCAAAATATACACACAAAAGTGTATGGGTCATAAGTGTACAGAGCAATAGATTATCATAAAATAAACATATATATCCACTGTGTTAAAAATTAAATTTTTTTTTCAGTATTGATTAATTTAATACAGTAATAATAAAATAATCATGTTAACATTTTTTTGTGTGAAAAATAGCTATATTTTCCCCCCAAAATTATGAAAAGAGTGGCATTGTTTAACATTTTTTCAAATCTCTCTAATATCTGTATTAATAGAAGGAAGTTGGATTTTATATCTGCTTCTGCATTTAATCTGTTGCTACGTGTTGTCTGGTAGAATAATTTGAAGGAAATGTAGTCTCATGCAAATATGTAGTTGGAAGGGGAAGTTGTTTTAATGTATTCCTTTTCAGATTATTATGGATATTCTTTGACACTACAGAAGCTCTGTAAGTAGAATTTCTTGAAGGTAAATTAAAATCTGGAACTGAAACTGTACTAAATCTGTCATCCTTCATACCTCTTCCACTTTTATCCCTGCATACAACTAATTTCTTATTTTTGCCATATAAGATTAATTTCACCTGCTCTTAGACTTCATATAAATGGAATAATACTCTGAACACTTGTGAGAGAGTAACAGTGAAGATGATGCATACATCTTGATATTATTATCAGTACAATTTTTCCTTTGTAGACCACCTGCAAGAGCCTCAGGGATTAGTAGGGTACCCCTAACCACCCTTTCAGAACCTCACTATGTTGTATAATATTTCATTATATGGATACACCTATTTTTTTTTTTTTTACCCATTCTATTATTAATAGATACTTAGGTTGTTTATTAGAAAGGTCATCCTGGGGCGCCTGGGTGGCACAGCGGTTGAGCGTCTGCCTTCGGCTCAGGGAGTGATCCCGGCATTATGGAATCGAGCCCCACATCAGGCTCCTCCGCTATGAGCCTGCTTCTTCCTCTCCCACTCTCCCTGCTTGTGTTCCCTCTCTTCACTGGCTGTCTCTATCTCTGTCGAATAAATAAATAAAATCTTTAAAAAGAAAGGTCATCCTTTCCCCTATTATTCTTCAGTTTGTTTTTGTTTCATGTACATCCATTTCTGGACTCCATAATACTATATTGTTTTAGTTAATATTATAACAACATAACAAAATCTTATTTATTATGCTTTTACATTAATATTATATATGGCATAGAATAAGTTCTCCAATTTTCTCCTTCAGTATCTTCCTATTTTTGGCCCTCTTATCTCAATATTAATTTTAAAATCTAAAATATCCCTGTAATGATTGTTTTCTTTCTGGAGTCTTATAAAACATTTAGATTTATTCCTAGGTATCTTACATTTTTTGATGCAATGGTTCATAGGACTTTTAAAAAAAATTCAATTTCCAATTGTACTGTTTGATGGGAATACTATTAATTTTCCTATACCGTGAACTTACTAGATTTACTTTTTTATTTTAATAATTTAGAATACATTCTGTTTGTCCTTCTCATGTGAATTTATGTCATCTGGAATGACAATTATATTTCCTCTTTTCCACTGTCTCTTTTACTTGCTTTATTGTATTGGTGAGGAGAAACCTCAAGCATTATATTAAATAGAAGCAATGGTAACAGACAATACTGCCTCATTCCCAAGCTCAAAGGGAAAAGTCCTCAAATTTTATTAAGTTTATGTTTGCCATAAGTTTTTGGATAGTCCCTTTATAATCCTAGTTTAGAAAGACATGGATTAAATGTAAATGTTATCAAATTCATCTTTGCATGCAATTTTTTTTTTTTATCCTCTTAATAATAGTAACTTACCTTGAGAAACTTTTAAAAGAACCTTGCATTCCTAGAATAAATTCAACTTGGCTGGGATTTTACACACACCCACCTGCCTCCCCCCTCGACACCCTAAGTACATTTACACTGCCAATTTTAAAACCTATGTTCGTGAGAGAAAATTGGTTGGAACTTGCCTTTCTTATATTATCCTTGTCAGGTTTTGGTATTATGGCAATGCAATCTTAAACCAAGTCTGGAAGTGTTACTTTTATTTTTGTGTAAGTGTGTGTAAATTGGAATCTTCTTTGTTAGGATAGAAGGAGTGGATTAATTGCTTATTCAATATCTTTAATGATTAAAGACTATAAATTTTTATATCTTTTTTGTTTACTCATTAAAGTATAATATCTACACAGTAAAATGCCTACCTCTTTAGTGTTGAGTTCCTTGAGTTTTAACAACGTTATATTTAACATTTTTATACCCACCTTTAAATTCCTTCACTTTTTCTTTTGAGTCACCCCACATACACCCACCCCCCAATTCTACCCCTGCAAACAACAAATTTCTAATTTCTTTCACTTTAGATTAATGTCACCTATGCTTGGACTTTGTATAAGTGGAATAATGCAGGATCTATTCTTTTGTATTTGCCTTCTTTCTTCAATGTAATGTCATTGAAATGCATCCATGTTGTTGCATATATGAATGGTTTATTCATTTTTTTAAAGATTTTATTTATTTATTTGACAGAGAGAGAGACAGCTAGAGAGAGAGGGAACACAAGCAGGGGGAGTGGGAGAGGAAGAAGCAGGCTCATAGCGGAGGAGCCTGATGTGGGGCTTGATCCCATAACGCTGAGATCACGCCCTGAGCCGAAGGCAGACGCTTAACCGCTGTGCCACCCAGGCGCCCCTAGTTTATTCATTTTTATCACTTTATCTTATCCCACCATGTGAATATATCACAATTTATCCATTTTCTGGTAATGGGCATTTAGGTTCTGTCCAATTTATGGCTATTATGAATAAGATCACTATGAACATTTTGTGTAGGTTTTTGTGTGGACATGTATTTTTGTTGGGTAAATGGTCAGGAATGGATGGTTGGGTCATGGGTAAATGTCTGTTTAACTTGGTAGGAAATTGCACCTTTTTCAAAGGTATTGTATCATTACTCCCACACAATGTATGTAATTTCTAGCTGCTCCACATTTTCCAACATTATCGAATGTCAGTCTTTCTCTTTACCCACAACCCCCTGATTTTCTAGTGTGTTAAAATGAAATTTCATTGTGGTTATAATTTGCATTTACCTGATACCTACCTTATCTTAACACATTTTCATGAATTGTTGGCCAATCAAAAATATTTTGCAAAATCTCTGTTCAAGGTTTTTATCCATATCTAGATGTGTTGCTTTTTTTTTTTAAATTACTCTTAGATTTTTTTTTTAAATGTATTATTCTTAAAAGTTCTTTGTCATATGCATGTGTAACAAACACCTTCTAAATATCTGTAGCTTGTTTCATTTATTTAATGGTGCCTTTTGACAAATAGAAATTTATAATTTAGATGAAATCCATTTGTATATTTTTGTTATGTTGAGGTTTTTGTAACCAACAATATGTATGTTTACACAAAAAATTAACAGTTATTCACCTATGTTTTCTTATAGAAGCTTCATAAATACATTTTTTTTTTTTAGTTTGGAAGTGTTTTTCAGCATTCTGAAAATACAATAATTCAATTTTCCTGTGGTGTACATTGTTCTTATTAAGAAGTTACTGATTAGAATTTATAGCTTAATATGTATTTTTTGATTGACTTAAAATTGCCTTTTCATATTTAGTTTTAAGTTAATGTATGTGATGTCCATAGACATAGTTTTCTTTGTAGTTACCTTACTAGGGTTTATGTAGTACTACTTAAATCTGTGACTTGTTATTTTTTTGTCAGCTTTGGAAAATTCTTCACCATTTCCACTTCAAATATTATTTCTTCCCAGTTCTATCTTTTCCCTCTTCTGCAAAACCAATTACACATACAAAGGCCTTTTTAAAATTTCTCTTCCATGTTTGCGTAATGCTTTTTTTGTGCATAATTACCACACTTGTATAAATGTAGGATGGATAGATTCTTCTGCTTTATTTTCCAGTTCACTAATTCTCTCTTCAACTTTGTTGAACTTATTAATTCCTAGTTTTGGTTATTGCATTTTTTTTTTAATTTTCAATTTTGCAGTGTGTTCAATGTATTATGTTTCCTGTTCTCTGATAACATCTTTTATTTGGCACAATTTTTCAAATCTGAGATTTGGTCCTTGTGAAACCTGGTAAATTTCTGTTAAACCCTAATTCCTGTGAGGTAGTTCAACAGAGTGCTATCTGAAACCTGTTAAATTTATTAATATCTTCTTTAGTAGACTTATAGCTGCTGAAAGATTTTCTTGGATGCTCAGCTCCTCACTTTCAACTTTTAAAATTAAAAAATTGCCTTAAGAAGTGAGAAACATTCTTTTCAATTTATTCTTCCTTCCTCTTCCTCTGTATTTGGCTCTGAAATTCTAGTTCTCCAATACTTCCAATAAAATATTTCAGGGGCGTCTGGGTGCTCAGTTGGTTGGACATCCGACTCTTGGTTTCAGCGGGGGTCATGGTCTCAGGGGAGTGAGATGGAGCCCCATGGCAGTCTCCATGCTCAGCAGGGAGTCTGCTTCTCTCCCTCTCCCTCTGCCCCTCCCCTTCTCATGCACTCTCTCTCTTTCTAAAATGGATGAATAAATCTTAAAAAAATAATAAAATAAAGTATAATATTTCAATTAGAAGATTAGTGTGAAATACTTAGTTACTTTTGTCCAAAGTTTATTTTTAAAAATTTAATTTTTTAATTTTTTCCATTGTTGATATAGAGGAACTGGAATGGTTGAATAAGGTAGAGAGTCTTAGTAAAGAGGAATATACTTCAATTAATTGGAAAAAGCAATTTTTAGATGAGGCAATATGTTTTGCCACCTTTTGGGTTTTTAGTTAATTTGTTTTCTGATAAGTTTGCTAAACTATACACCCTATAACACATATAATTATATTTCAAGTGACTTTATTATAGATATTCATATTTTTATCAATTTAGTATTATAGACTGTGTTTCATAACCTATTCAAACCAAACATAAACTAAAGAAATATCCATCTTAAAATGGATATTCATGTAAAAAATCTAGATTGGAGTTTCTTTAAAAAATAAATACACAAAACAAATGTATGAAGAATAAATATACAGATCCCTTAAAATATTCATTCCACATTATCAAACATAAAATCCATTATTATTTGCATATTATTTACATATTTTATGGTAGTTTTAGAACATGCCTCCCCCCCTTTTTTTATACTTTTCCCATTGACAGGTGGATTCTAATTTTTCCTTTTGAATCTGTCCAGGCTTGTGACTACTTCAACCACAAGAATATAATAAAAGTTACTCTATGTGACTTTCTAAGTTAGGTAATAAAAGGCTATGTTGTTTTCATCTTTTGCTGAAACACTCATCCTTAGAGATATGTCATAATATATGAAGTTTGACTACCCTAAAAATCCCACAATGTGAGTAAGCCCAAGCTGAATGGGGGAAACCTGTGTAACTCTTCTGTTCAATAATTTCAGTTGAGCCTAAACACTGAGTCCTCCCAAACCAGGTACCAGATATATGAGGAGAAGAAAACTCCAGATCATTTTAATCTCCAGCTTTTGGAGTAAATCCCAGCCATTCTGGTCTTTCTAGTGAAGATCCCAAATATTGTGATTCAGAGGTCTATTTAAAATTGTAACACATAGGGGAGCCTGGGTGGCTCAGTCAGGTAAACAGCCGACTCTTGATTTTGGTTCAGGTCATGATCTCAGGATGCTGAGATTGAGCCTCAAGTCAGGCTCCATGCTCACTGGGAGGTCTGCTTGAAATTCTCTCCCTCTCCTTCTGTCCCATCCCCTGCTTGAATGCCCTCTCCCTCTCTAAAATAAATATATAAATCTTTTAAAAAAACAAAAAACTGTGATCCATAAACTGTCAGAAAATTAAAATGGGTCTCTTTTGATATTAAGATTTGGTGATTTGGTTATTAAAAATTAGAAAACTATACATAATTTGGAACTGGAACCAAAATCTAGGTAGTCTCATAAAAAACAAAACAAAAAACATAAAAACACCATGACATGCTGGTTTGGGAACCCAGTATCTGGAAGCCTGCCAATTTTTTTTTTTTTTTTTGTGGAGATGACTTTTTATTTATTTTTATTTTATTTTTTTATAATAATTTTTATTATGTTAGTCACCATACATCTCTAGTTTTTGATGTAAAGTTCCATGATTCATTACTTGAGTATAACACCCAGTGCACCATGCAATACGTGCCATCCTTAATACCCATCACCAGCCTATTCCATTCCCCCACCCCCCTCCCCTCTGAAGCCCTCAGTTTGTTTCCCAGAGTCCATAGTCTTTCATGGTTCATTCCCCCTTCTGTTTACCCCCCCTTCTTCTTCCCTTTCTTCTACCGATCTTCCAACTTCTTATGTTCCATAAATGAGTGAAACCATATAACAATTGTCTTTCTCTGATTAACTTATTTCACTTAGCATTATCTCCTCCAGTCCCGTCCATGTTGCAGCAAATGTTGAGAAATTGTCCTTTTTGATGGTTGGGTAATATTCCATTGTATATATGGACCACATCTTCTTAATCGAGTCATCTGTTGAAGGGCATTTAGGTTCCTTCCACAATTTAGCTATTGTGAACAATGCTGCTATGAACACTGGGGTGCATATGACCCTTCTCTTCACTACGTCTGTATCTTTGGGGTAAATACCCAGTAGTGCAATGGCTGGGTCATAGGTAGCTCAATTTTTAACTTTTTAAGGGACCTCCACACTGTTTTCCAGAGTGGTTGTACCAACTTGCATTCCCACCAACAGTGTAAGAGTGATCCCCTTTCTCCACCTCCTCTCCAACATTTGTTGTTTTCTGCCTTGTCCATTTTTGCCATTCTAACTGGCCTAAGGTGGCATCTCAATGTGGTTTTGATTTGAATTTCCCTGATGGATAGTGATTTTGAACATTTTTTCATGTGTCTGTTAGCCATTTGCATGTCTTCATTGGAAAAGTGTCTGTTCATATCTTCTGCCCATTTTTTGATTTCATTATTTGTTTCTCGTGTATTGAGTTTGAGAAGTTCTTTGTAGATCTTGGATACCAGTCTTTTATCTGTAGTGTCATTTGCAAATATCTTCTCCCATTCCGTGGGCTGCCTCTTAGTTTTTTTGACTGTTTCTTTGGCAATGCAGAAGCTTTTAATCTTGATGAACTCCCACAAGTTCATTTTATCTTTTGTTTCTCTTGCCTTTGGAGATGTGTCATGAAAAAAGTTGCTGTGGCTGATGTCAAAGAGGTTGCTGCCTATGTTCTCCTCTAGGATTTTGATGGATTCCTGCCTCACATTGAAGTCTTTCATCCATTTGGAGTTTATCTTTGTGCATTGTGTGAGAGAGTGGTCAAGTTTCATTCTTTTGCATATAGCTGTCCAATTTTCCCAGCACCATTTATTGAAGAGACTGTCTTTTTTCCACTGGATGTTTTTTCCTGTTTTGTAAAAGATTAGTTACCCAAAGAGCCAAGGGTCCATTTCTGGGTTCTCTATTCTATTTCATTGGTCTATGTGTCTGTTTTTGTGCCAGTACCATGCTGTCTTTGTGATCACAGCTTTGTAGTATAGTTTGAAATCTGGCAACGTGGTTCCCCCAGCTTTGTTTTTCCTTTTCAACAATTCCTTGGTGATTCGGGGCCTTTTCTGTTTCCACACAAATTTAAGGACTGTTTGTTCCAGTTCTTTGAAAAATGTCATTGGTATTTGGATCGGGATAGCATTGAAAGTGTAGATTGCTCTGGGTAGCATAGACATTTTAACTATGTGTATTCTTCCGATCCATGAGCATAGACTATTTTCCATCTTTTTCTGTCTTCTTCAATGTCTTTCAAGAGTGATTTGTAGTTTCTAGAATATAGATCCTTTACATCCCTGGGTAAGTTAATTCCGAGATAGCATATGATTTTTGGGGCTATTGTAAATAGAATGGATTCTCTAATTTCTCTTTCTTCAGTCTCATTGTTCGTGTATAGAAATGCAACTGATTTCTGAGCATTGATTTTGTATCCCGCCACATTACTGAATTGCTCTATAACTTCTAGTAGTTTGGGAGTGGATTCTTTTGGGTTTTCCATGTAGAGTATCTGTCATCTGCAAAGAGAGACAGTTTGACTTCTTCTTTGCTGATTTGGATACCTTTTATCTCTTTTTGTTGTCTGATTGCTGTTGCAAGGACTTCTAGTACTATGTTGAATAATAATAGCCAGAGTGGGCATCCTTGTTGTGTTCCTGATCTTAAGGGAAAGGCTGGGAGCCTGCCAGTTCTAAAAGAGCTTGTCTATGAAGGGTTGAAAGGAATTGAGGAAAATGGTTTTGGAAACTTGAGGAGAGGAAACTCTTACCTTTGATAATCTTTTTAGTCTGCAAAGGAGTTGCAAAATAAGAAAGACCTTAAGGGGAAAAAAATCAAATCTCAGAAAGACATGGCTTCAGGATAAAAATAAAGATAAGGTTTGAAAGAAAAATTTGTCATTAAGGTCCCAGAAAGATTTAAGGTACTTTCTCGTAGATGTTTCAGAAAGACATAAGGGCTTCTAAAAATCTAAGGGGTAGGCCTTGCAAATACTGTTAAATCATAGTATTTCTAAGAATATTCAGGGCTTTGTCATACAGCAATTTTTATGTTGTGGAACTTAAGGTAGTGAAAGGATTAAGTGGAAGATATTTATACTTATAGGCTTTGTCTAATGAATTGAATTTTGTCTAATGAACAAATTGTGCATTAAAAAAGACAATGTTTTAATGGGTTACACCAGCCTGCACTGAAAGGAATAGAAACAACGTAAATTTTTTTTAAAAATGGTCTTTATGTCCCTAAATTACTATGTTCCATAAACTCAATATGAGTAGGGTAGAGTCACATAAGTAGGGTAGAGTCACTGCAGAATCATTTTCAGGGAGCAGGTCTGAATTCTAATCAAATAACTGGCTTGTGGGTGTGTTTGGTTTATAGAATTGTTATGGACTAAAAACTTTTGTGTACCTTCTCTTTTCCTCTACTTTTTTAATTTACCTATATCATAACATTATATTAGTTTCAAGTGTAAACATAATGATTCATAATCATCCATTACTACACACAGTTAACAATTTTTTTTCTTGTGATAAGAACTTTAAAGATCTACTTTAAGATTTTAAATATTGTCTGTTGTAATCCTATTGTGATGGTCTATTTTATATGCCAATTTGATTGAGCTAAGTCATGCCCAGATAGCTAGTAAAACATGATTTTTGAATGTGTCTGTGAGGGTGTCACTGAAAGAGATCAGCATTTGAATTAGCAGACTGAGTAAAGAAGGGTGCCCACACCATGCTCTTGGGAATCATCTAATCTGTTGAGGGTCTGAGTAGAACAAAAAGAAGAAGGGTGAAATCACTCTCCCTGCTTGAACTGAGACATCCATCTTCTCCTGCCTTTGGACACTAGTGTTCCTGGTTCTCGGGCTTTTGGAACCAGGACTTTATACTTTTGCATCCCTCCTCCCCACCCTGATTTTCTGACTTTCAGACTTGGATTGAATATGCCACTGAGTTTTCTGGTTCTCCAGCTTGAAGATGGCAGATTGTGGAATTTCTTGACCTCCATAATTGTGTAAGCCTATTTTATTTAATTTATTTTATTTTATAATAATTTTTTATTATGTTATGTTAGTGACCATACAGTATATCCTTAGTTTTTTTTTTTTTTTTTTAAAGATTTTATTTATTTGACAGAGAGAGACAGCCAGCGAGAGAGGGAACACAAGCAGGGGGAGTGGGAGAGGAAGAAGCAGGCTCCCAGGAGAGGAGCCTGACGTGGGGCTCGATCCCGGGATTCCCGGATCACGCTCTGAGCCAAAGGCAGACGCTTAACGACTGCGCCACCCAGGCGCCCCTATATCCTTAGTTTTTGATGTAATGTTCCATGTAAGCCAATTTTAAACTCCATATATATATTTGTCTAGAGGATGCTGACTAATACACCTATGCTGTCCTACCATTGAAGGTTGGATGTGGTGCTGGCAAAAGGAGGCATGAGCAGTTCAAGAGAAACTGTAACTAAAGAATTGCACCTGAGAAGCTTCATCCATACATGGATCAGATTTAAATTAAGCCATCCTTGACCATGAGCTTGATCCTACGTGGTCACTGGATAATACTTTTGGTGGTCTTGGAAGGAAATGAGTGCTTTTGCTCATGGGAATTATATAAATAATTTATGGTCAGAAGGTATATGGGCATAATTTTTTTAGATGACAGCAAATTATTTGACATTTCTCCCATAAAAAAGTTTAGTCTATGCCTCCTCCTCTTGAGCCTGAATGGGCTATGACAGCTTCACCAATAGAGAATGGCAGAAGTAACGCTATGTGACTTAAGCACTTCATTTCCTAGATAAATTATTCTTTGAGTACTGAGTCATTTGGACTATATGCATATAGGAAGAACATTACCTACATTAGCTTCTAATTAACCTCCAGGCATAAAGTCAGGATTTTATAATTTTCATCAAAAATCAATATATAATTAATTATACATTATTATCTAGCTCTCTATTTGTCTTAAAATTCTAATGATTATCATACTCATTATCAATTGATACAGATTTATCGTTGACTCTTACCAATGTAGAAATTAAAACAGAATGTCATGTACATTAACTTTCAAATATATTTTTAATGGTTATTATTTTTTTGTTTGCTTCTAGAATTAGCAATAGGGAAAGTGTTCATAGAGGAGAAATTAATATAGTTAAATGAGGGCAAGAATTCCTAGGCCTAAGCTGGATTTCAAGGATATAAGCTTCCATGGTTTCCATTTAGAGATACAGGATACAAGAGAATAAAATGAATATGCCAATGGTTTCTACTAAATGACTGATTGTCTTACTAATTTATTCTTATTTTCTCCAAAGTTTAATTAATCTAAATATAGGTATACATCAGTGACTAAGAAGATTAGTGAGAAAGTAAGAATCTATCGTTTATCAAGTTTCTATTCAATTATCCATATGCGTTTTTTAGACCTCATTTATGTTATTGACCACTTTATATTTTTTCATTCATAGTTACTGATTCATTGAATTTTATCTAATTCTTTGTGCTGAAAATAATAAGGACTTTACTTTTCCACATATTTCAGTGGTGTTAAGGATTTATTAAATGAATTTCAAAGACAAGTGTTTTGATTTTACAGGACCATGGTTTTTATGAATTAACATAGAGGTCCAATAAAGGTTTTAACTTTCTTAAGGTTACTCAATTTTACTGAATCAAGATCCTCTATTTTGATTGCTCAGTATTAGTCACCATATACCAGATGTAGAGCCTGGTGATTCTTTATAGTCCTTGAGATCATTTATAAAAGGAAACTATTGTTTACAAATTCATCATCATGGCCTTTTTGCAACATACATTTCAACAACAACTTTCTGAACTTAGTGTACAGGAAAATGATGTCACAAATTTACTTTTATCTAAAATTACTAAAAGTATTTTTATTTTCTTGGACATGGAACATTGCTTTTCAACATCTGTGTTCTTTGAAGATTATTACTGTAATGCAGATAATCATTAAAATACCATTTCCCTACACTGTGACTACATTTGTAACTACAAGGTATACATTGGATCCCCTTGAACTTCTGATTAGAGAAGAACATAGATAACATTTACAAGGATAATTGAAAGCTATATAAGTAGATTCAGAAGTCCTAAAATCCATTTCAATTTATTCTTATGTATATGAGAAATAGGGAATGCAAACATTCCAAGGAAAATTTAATTCACAAGAGGGTAACTTTATATTCACAAATTCTGAGAGTACTAAAAGTGACCATAGCTGCTGAATGCACAATATAAAAATAGGTTAATTGTGACATCAAGAACACAAAAGGAGGGGGGGAGAGTAAAATAATAGAGCTTTTTGTATGTGATCAATGTCAAAGTATTATTAGCATAACATTGACTGGTATATCTATGTTTTATATAAACCTCATGATAATCACAACACAAAAACCTAGATTCACAAAAGATAGAGAAGGAAATAAAATCGTACCATGACAGAAAACATCAATTCACAAAGAAGTCACAGAAGAGGAAGAAAGGAAAAAGGGAAATACAAAACAACCAGAAAACAATGAATAAGATAGCATTAGTCAGTCTTCATAAATCAATAATTACTCTAAACATAAATGGATTTTATGCTCCAATCAAAAAGCATAGAGTGCTTGGATGGATAAAAACAAGACCCAATTTAATGCTGCCTACAAGAAACTTAACTCCAGCTTTAAAGACACACAAAGACTCAAAATGAAGGGGTAGAAAAAGATATTTTATGCAAATAGAAGCCAAAAGAGTACACAGGAGCTATATTTATATCTGACAAAATAGCATTTAAGCCAAAATGATAACAAGAGTCAAAGAAAGTCATTACATAATGATAAAGAGATTCAAAGTTATAAAAATATATAATGATCGTATATACATATATGAATGATTGTAAATATATATGCACCCAACATTTAGGAGCACCTAAATATATTAAGCAAACATTAACAAAGCTGAAGAGAGATACACACAACAGTACAATAATAGGAGGGGACTTCAATACTCCACTTTCAAAATGGGTAGCTCATTAAGACAGAAAATAAACCACAAAAAACTGTGGATTTGAGCCATACTTTAGGTCAAATGACCTAACAGACATATATAAAACATTCCATCCAACTGCAGCTGCATATTCTTCTGAAGTCTATATGAAACATATTCTAGCATAGATCATGTGATAGGTCAAAAAACAAGCCCTATTTTTTGAAAAGGAAAAAAAAATTGGCAAACCTTTCCCTAGACTAAGGAAAAAAGAGAAAAATTAGAAATGAAAGAAGAGACATTGCAACTGATACCACAGAAATACACAGGATCAAAAAAGATTAATGTGAACAATTATACATTAATAATAACAATTATACATTAATATACATTAATTAATAAATTGGATAACCTAGAAGAAATGGAAAAATTCCTAGAAACATACAATCTGCCAAAAAAGGATCATGGATAAATAGAAAGTCTGAACAGTCTAATAATAAGTAAAGAAACTGAATCAGTAATCAAAAGTCTCCTACAAAGGAAAGGTCTAGGACCAGATAAAAGGTTTCCCTAGTGAATTTCCCCAAACTTTTAAAGAACTAATAGCAATCCTTCTCAAACTCTTTCCAAAAAAGCTGAAGAAGGAACATTCCCAAACTCATATTATAAGGCCAGCATTACCCTGCTACTAAAATCAGATAAGGACAATACAAGAAAACCACAGGTCAATATTCCTGATGAATAAAGATGCAAAAAAATCCTTAATAAAACACCAGAAAACCAAGTTTTATAGCACATCAAAAGAATCACACATCATGATCAAGCAAGATTTATCCTGGGATACAAAAATGGTTCCGTATATGTAATTTAATAAATGTGATATACCACATTAACAGAATGAAAGACAAAAATCATACGATAATCTCAATAGATGTAGAAAAAGCATTTGACAAAATACAACATCCTTTCATGATAAAAACTCTTTAAAAATTTGATATAAAAAGAACAAACCTCATATATGATAAGCTCACAGCTAACAACATATTCAACAATGAAAGGTTGAAAGATTTTCCTCCAAGGTGAAGAACAAGGCAAGGGTTCTTAAGCATATCACTCTTTTTTCAACATAGACCTGGAAGACCCGGGCAGAGCAATTTGGCAAAATAAAGAAATAAAAGATATTCAAATCAGAAAAGAAGTAAAATTATCTTTGTTTGCAGATGCTTTGATCTTGTATATAGAATATCTTAAATTCTCAACCAAAAAAACTGTTACAACTAATCAATGGATTCAGGAGTTAGGGGATACAAAATTGATATACAGAAATCAGTTGCATTTCTATTCACTAAGAATGAAGTATTTGAAAAAGAAATAAAGAAAATAATTCCATTCAGAATAGCATCAAAAATAATAAAATAGTTAGGTTGAATTTAACCAAGGAGGTAAAACACCTGTATAGACATACCTTGTTTTACGGCACTTCACGTCACTTTATTATGCTTCACAGGTACAGTATTTTTTATAAATTGAAGGTTTTTCGCAATTCTGAGTCAAGCAAGTCTACGGGTACCATTTTTACAACAGTATTTGCTTACTATGTGTGTTTGTGTCACATTTGGTAATTCCCATAATATTTCAAACTTTTTCATTATTATTATATTTGAATACTGCAATCTCATGATAAAACTTTAATGGATGAGGAGTTGCTTCTTATGAGTAAACAAAGAAAGCATTTTTTTGAGGCACCTGGGTGGCTCAGTTGGTTAAGCAACTGCCTTCAGCTCAGATCATGATCCTGGAGTCCCAGGATCGAGTTCCACATTGTGCTCCCTGTTCAGTGGGGAGTCTGCTTCTGCCTCTGGCCCTCCCCCCTCTCGTGCTTTCTCTCTCTCCCATTCTCTCTCTAAAATAAATAAAATCTTAATAAAAAAAAAGAAAGTAGTTTCTTGAGATGGAAGCTACTCATGCTGAAGATACTCTGAAGTTTGTAGAAATGACAACAAAGGATTTATTTTTTTTTTAAAGATTTTATTTATTTATTTGACAGAGATAGAGACAGCCAGCGAGAGAGGGAACACAAGCAGGGGGAGTGGGAGAGGAAGAAGCAGGCTCACAGCAGAGGAGCCTGATGTGGGGCTCGATCCCATAACGCCGGGATCACTCCCTGAGCCGAAGCCAGATGCCTAACCGCTGTGCCACCCAGGCGCCCCGACAACAAAGGATTTAGAATATGATATGAACTTAGTTGACAAAGAGTGGCAGAGTTTGATACAGTTGACTCCAATTCTGAAACAAGTTCTACTGCGGATCAAATATCATCAAACAGCATCCCATGCTACAGGGAAATCGCTCTTGAAAGGAAGAATGAATCAATGTGGCAAACTTCATTGTTGTCTTATTTTAAGAAATTGTTATAACCACTGCAAACTTCAGCTCCTACCACCCCGATCAATTAGCAGCCATCAACATCAAGGCAAGACCCTCCACTGGCAAAAAGATTATGACTCTCTAAAAGCTCAGATGATAGCATTTTTAAGCAATAAAATATTTTTAATTAAGGTATGTACATTTTTTAAACAAAAGTCTATTGCACACTTAATACACTATAGTAGAGTGTAAATATAACTTTTATATGCACTGGGAAACAAACAAGCAATTTAACTCATTTTATTGTGATAGTCAAATAATAGTGGTGTTGTGGAAATAAACCAGTGATATCTCAAGTATGCCTAAACACTGAAAACTACAAGACTTTGATGAAAAAATTAAAGACACAAACAAATAGAAAGATAGTCTGTGTTCATGGATTGGAAGAATATTGCTAACATGTCCATACTACCCAAAGTCATCTATAGATTCAACATAATCCCTATTAAATTCTAATAGCATTTTTACAAAAATAGAAAAAAAAAACACATACAATTTGCATGGAATCACAAAAAGCCCCAAACAGCCAAAGCAATCCTGAGAAAGAAGAACAAAGTTGGAGGCAGCTCTTTCCTGATTTAGAACTATACTTCAAAGCTATAGTGATCAAAACCATATGATATTGGCATAAAATAGACACATAGTCTAATGGAAAAGAATCCAGAGTTCAGAATAAATCCCTTTACATACAGTCAACTAATATTTGACAAGGAAGCCAAGAATACTCAATGAGGAAAGGAGAGTCTCTTCAGTCAATGGCAATGTGAAATTGGATAACCACATACAAAATAATGAAGTTAGACCTCTACCTTACACCACTTACAAAAATTAATTCCAAGTGAATTAAAGCCTTAAACATAAGAAATGAAACCATAAAACTCAGAAGAAAACACATGGAAAAATCTTCTTGACATTGATCTTGGCAATATTTGGATATGAAACCAAAAGCACAAGCAACAAAAGCAAAAATCAGTTAAGTGGGACTACATCAAATTAAAAAGCTCTGCAGAGTAAAAGAAACAATTAACAAAACGAAAACGTAACTACTGAATGGGGAAAAATGTGCAAATCAGATATCTGATACAGTTAATATCCAAAATATTTGAAGAACTCACACAACTCAATAACAAAAAAACCTATGTGATTTAAAAATGGGAAGAGAAACTGAATAGATATTTTTCTAAGGAAGATATCCAAATGGCCAACTGGTACATGAAAAGATGCTCAATATCACTAATTATTAGGGAAATGCAAATCAAAACAATAGTGAAATTATCACCTCACAGCTGTTAGAATGGCTGTCATCAAAAAGAAGCAGTAAGTGTTGGTTAGGATTGGAGAAAAGGGAACTTTGTGCACTGTTGGTGTGAATGGAAATTTGTGCGTCCACTATAGAAAAGAGTATGAAGGTCCCTAAAAAATTAAAATAAAACTACCATATAATTCAGCAATCCCATTTCTTAAAAAATGAAATGAGGACCTAAAAATGATATATGCACTCCTATAATCATTGCAGCATTGCTCACAGTAGCCAAGGTATGGAAATAATCTAAGTGTCCACCAATGGGCAAATGGATAAAGATTTAGTGTGTGTGTGTGTATTGGGGGGGAGGTGTACAGTAGAAAATTATTCAGTCATGAGAGAGAAGAAAATCCTATCATTTAGGAAAATATGGATAGACTTGGAAGGAATCATACTAAGTGAAATAAGAGAGAAAGACAAATTGTGATCTCACTTATTTGAGGAATCTAAAAAAGCTAACCTCCTAGAGATGGAGAATAAAATGGTGATCACCAGGGACTGGAGGTTGGGGAAATGGGAAGATCCTGGTCAAAGGTATGAACTTCCATTATAAAATGAGTAAGTTTTGGGGATCTAATTTGATATTGGTCTTGTCAATGTCATGATTACACTATTATATAGTATATGATTATAGATAATATGATTATAGATAGTGATTATAGATCACTAAACTGTGTTATATACTCAAAAGTTGCCAAGAGAATAAATCTTAAATATTCTCACCACGGGAAAGAAACGGTATAATGTGAGCTGATGGAGGTGCTAGCTAACTCTACAGTGGTAATTATTTTGTAACATTTACATGTATCAAATCAGCACAGTGTGTACCTTAAATTAATACATTATACCAAAAAAAACGAGAAAAAAAGCCAAGATTATAAAACCTTTATGGTAGTAAATTTGAAAGCTTGGACAAAAAAAGAAAATATACTGAATGAGATATTAAAATAGACAAAAATATTAAGTCATTTTATCATAAAACAAATACAAAATGCTTTGCTTGAATACAATACAGATATATCAACAGTTATCAATAGGCTTAAAAATGAGGAATAATATTTTATGATAATGCACAGTGTTCTTAGCGACAGTGACTTATAATAACTTTAAAATAGTAAGTTTTCTAGAAAAATATAGACATGTAGGATTTCTTAATTAAATGTAGCATAAAATCATCTACTTAGTTTGAATGAAACAAAGAGATAGTCTCTCTCATTCTCCCATAAAAACTCCAACTATATTTAGTCTATCAGATAAAGATAGTCATAAAGTGATATTTTATTATTATAGTTTGCAAATAAAGTAGAGCTATTAATGAAAAATATAAATGCACAAGTGCTGCTCTTCCTTTTCCAGATAACACCAAATAATTTCTGAACATCCATTTCACTCTGCTACTAAAGAATGTCTTTTAATCCGTATTTTCCTTAGTTAACAGCCATTTCCAATGGCTCGTTCAAATAATCTAGGATTACTCCACATTCTTAGGGCCCTGTCTACTTCTGTGATATCCTAAAATAAGTTATTTTCCTCAGTGATGTTAAACTGGGAGAGCTACTGGAGAGGTTTGGAATAGGCTGAAATTCCAGGGTTCTTTTCCTTAACTGGAATCTAGGAGAACCCCAGATTTTCCCCCAAGCAACTACTCGTGAGACCAATAATCTGTAAACAAAGCCAAAATGATCATATATTAAGTGATAAAAACTTCTGTAGTTAACATAGAATAGAGAATGATTTTTATGAACATGTTCTGTATTTGAATTTGGTCTTTTCATTGGACAATCAATGACAGAAGAGAATAATCAAAAGATGTCTAACGAATAACGATTAATGCTATCTGGAAGAAAAATCTGAATAACATAGATATAAATAATTTCCACAAAGAATGCCATATTAAATGAAAACACTCTAGAGTGGGAGAACATAGGAGAGAAAACAAACAATACTTTTCACTAATCTAATGACTAACATAATAAAAATTAATATTCATTTTAGCATTTTTCTCTCCTTTCTAAAGGCTTTATATTTTTAAAATAGCATTGTGCATCACAGTGTTCAATCTATGGAAGTATTATAATATGACTGATAAAGATTGCACTTTTTCAGGGGAAAATGATAATTATAATTTTGCTGCTCAAAACAGGATTTGGATTTTAAAAACTCATTTAAATACCTAAGAGAGAGCACGATTTTAAAGCATCTTGTCTTTTAAGAAACTCTTCACAAATCATAGAGTTAAACTATAACAGCAGATGTTAAGAATGATTTGGTTAAAAAATACTGTATTTAATGACTTAAAATAAAACTAGATTCTTGAAACAGAAATCTATACTCTTGCCAAGATTATTTCATACTCTGTCACGTACACACTAGTTTGCTTTTGAAAAAAAATAAGAAAACCTTTTCTGTTATTTTATATGATATTTAAAATTCCTGTTATTTCCCAACCTGCCAATTGCAAGTAAAAGTTCCACATAGCACACATTTTGATAAGAAATTCTTAAATATCTACGTGCAGTAGCTATTGATGGCACACCCAGAAGCTATGCTGTCATTCTAAATAGATCCCTCTGGCTTATCACTTAAAAGTAAGATAGTTCCCTCGGATCAAACACGTACAGATGTTTAAGACTTATGGTACAAATTAGAGGGGAAAAATGGTTTTTGAAAGAACCAACCCGTTTAAAATACAAAATTGACTTTTAAAAGTTATCCTTATGGAAACGCAGCTTTCCCTGAAGTTTTGTCTACACTGGTAATCATCCTCTGTGAGATGTGCCAATGTTCACTGTCTATCCCCACTGGAAAGAGGGAAAATGGATGTTTTCCATCTGCAGCAAAATAGAGTCAAAACAAACGTATTTAAATTGGAAACATTTGTGGCTAAAAGAGCTGTTCTCCATGAAAACATCTGGTTGTACTTTTAAGTCATTGCCAAATAAACGCATGCTGGAAAATCTATTTTATGCCACACATGGTCACCCATGTAGCTGTAGCCTAAAACTTTTTTTGTTTGAGGTCAACACCCTATTTTAGGAAGGAAAGTACAGATTTGTGAGTGTGCAATGAATTTTTAACAATACTGCTGGATGGCCATGGGGCTTTGAACATGTCTACTTTTTTCCAGACAAGGAATAGAGTATGACAGACAGTGCTTTTGATAGTTCTCGGGTAGACAATGCAAAGATTGAAATAATGATGGTTTCAGGACGGATCAAATAGCTACTTACTTGTGAACAAAGACTGCTTGCAGTTTCTGGTTTCACCTAGCTTTCATTATTCTTTTTTCTTATTTACGTTGACTCAGAGAGAAAATTAACTGAAAAGCTGTGAAAAGGTAGACTTTCAGACTATTTGATTGACCAGGTTTATTTGTGAGGGAAGGTAACTCCTAAATATCAGTGGCTTAACACAATAGAAATTTGTTTTTCACTCAAGCCTAATGCAGATGTTTTGGTTGGTGGGAAGCTTTTCATATCGTCTTTCAGTGATCCAGGTTCTTTCATATCAAGTGGCTTTTCCAAATTGTAGGGCTCAAAGACTACTGAAGGTTATTCTGAATCTGATCATCACGAGGAGTTTAAAAGTTAAAGAGTTTAAAGAGAGAGTTTAAAAGACTTTTATGTGCCAGGCCTGGAATCATATATTGCACTTCCTTCCACCTCTCCTTGGCCACACCTAATGAGGGGAAGGCTCATAAATGTCCTCTAGCCGTGTAGCAGAAAAAATAAAAAATGGGTTTTGATGAACGCAAAATTATCTTTGCTATGTTCACGAGGGGAGGTAAGTAAAAGTTCAAATATTAAAATACAATATTTTTAATCTCATAGACAAATAATATAAATACCAGAACAGGGTCATATTAACTATTTTATAATAAATGTCACTGGATTTTGTTTCTCCTTTTCACAAAGGATACTGGCTACCTATAAATTAACCTTCAAGTGTGCTTCTGAAAATGTCTCACAGGCACTCATGAACAAAACCACTACTGCCATAGCACTTTGTATCTTCTAGGAGCTTCTGGGTATCACTATCTCCACTCCTCAGGTATCACTTCCTGCTACACCAACTTCCATCTCCTAACAGATCATCTGCTGGATTCTGCTGTCTCTAAACCTACCATGCACATTTGAAGACATGACAGCATAGATCCTTGGGATGTCAAATATAACCAATGTTCTGTTGCAAAATTGGGAAAATGCTGTTAAAGTATATCCAGGAGTAGAAGAGGCAAAATTTTACCTCCACTCTCTAACAGTCTTTGCCTGAGCCTGAAAATTAAATGAACATAAAATGGATTAACAGGAGAAAAGCATATACATTTCTACATGCACATGGGAGCTCCCACAGGAAAATGAAGATGCAAAAAGCCAATAGATTTAAATGCTTATATATTATACACTACATTGAAAACAGAGTAGCAACTATGGAAAAATAACTTAAGTACATGGGAACACTAAAGGAAGATAAAGGTAATTTTAACAAGGTCTATTTGTAGAGCTTTCTTTTGGCCTCAATTCCCCATCTCTAGTGATAAGTATGTTTCTTTCCTACCAGTGTAGGGAGGTAATCTTTCACACAAGAGTTCATCTCTGGTTTCCAGAAACAAAAGGGGAGGTCACAGTGCCCTTCTTCCATCTACTGTTTTACAAATGTCTTTAGCTCAAAATAATTCTTACCCTACTATGGCGTATTTTGGGGTGGTGTATTCCTCCACTCTTCACAAGCATTTCTGCTGTGTGTCCAAGACAACTCCTTCACTTTCTGCCTGCAGCCCCTCCCTCTGTAGGACTCAGATATTTCTCTTGGTGTATTTAATTGTCTGCACATGTCTCGTTGAGCATGCCTTTATGCTCAACTGAGCCTGCATATAGTTTGTCATATTTAATTCTTGCAACAAACCTAAGATGTAGATCTGAAATAATATAACTATTATCACTCTTATTTTTCAGATGAGGAAACTTAACCTCTAAGAAGTTAAGTGGTTTGTCCAGTCTAATAAGATTCCTGGCTAGATCTCTGAATCTAACGTTCAGGCCCTTAAGCACTGCACTACAGTGCTTCTTTTAAGATGAAGGTAAGACCCTCTACATTCTCTTTCTTTTTATTGCACTAACCTCATATTTATATATTTCTTCATTGTTTCTCCCTTCCTTAAAAGGTATTATCACTTCCTTTTTACTGAGAAGAGTGGTGTTCAACTTAAAACAATCCTGGGTTAGTGCTCTAAAAATCTTCACTAAATCCCAAGGTCAAGTTCATACACCAGTAGTGAGTGAGAGAATGTTGTACAATAAGAATATAGGGACAGAAACTGCATGTGCCAGACTAAAGGGGGCAACTACCATCTAACTGGAGCCAAGAGATGTCATGTAAGAATGCATACTATGTGTTGCCAAATCTTATGATTTTCCAAGGGAAGTTAGGAATTTGGATTTTTATGTCCAGATTTTTAATTATTGGCATTTTACTCACTTTAAAAAAAATAAACAAAATGGGTTTCTAATGTGCAATGCCTGTATGAGGTCCTATTGGCCCCTCAGTTATTTTTATGGATGGGAAAGAAACAGACTACATTATCCACGGTTGGTTGTGTTCCAGATTTAATAACCATTGCACATTTAGTGGTTCACTCACTCTCAGTTATTCATTCATTCATTCATTCATTCATATAATTCATACATTCATTCATTATTCCATTATTTGATGGATTCCATATTATGTGGAATGCACATAGTACAAAGATGAAAATAAAATATTCCTGCCTTCACAGTTGTCATAATTTGACATAGGAAAGAGACATATTAACAATCAATTAAATGTTTTTGATAAATGCATTAATAATGAATAGAGTAATTAACTCTATCTGTGAATGATAGCTGAGAACTTGCCAGGGAAAAAGGACATGGAAAGAACAGTGTACAGAAAGCCTAGATGGTTTAAAAGGGCAGGATATAGTTGGGAAAACGTGAAAAATTTTTTATCAAGAAAATATCCATGTATATAAAGAGCTATAGGATGGTGAGGAAAACTTTTGGTAAAGATCTAAGGAAAAGAAAAAAGAAAAAGGAATATACCCTAGGCTGCCTGGCATTAAAGTAGATGTGTCAGTCATTTCAAACACAATGTAAGAACAATTGAAGGGTGAGCTACGTGATATGGCAAAAATTTGATCACAGAAGTGAGTCACAGACAAGAACTATTTGTGATATGGGAATATGATAATCCAGACAACAAATATAAATTTTATTTTACTAAAAGATGAACACTTATTATATTTTTGTTCTGTCTTAGCGAGTATTTCTTCTCTTAGGAGGTAAAGGGAGTGACTGACTAGTAGAGTTGCTATATTGGATTTAAATCTGAAAAAAACAAGCATTAGGTAACTTTAGTGTTATTTGGGGAAAAGTGACCATGTTATTTTAGTATATCATGGTCAAGGCCCAAAACATCAATATGATCAAATATATCTCCTTTAAATTAGAAGTATAGACTTCCCCAACTTCAAGGGAAAGTCTTTAGAGCTTAAAATTTTTGTGTCTAAGGAAGAAAGGGGTATCTCAAAACTCTAATTTCAAGGTTAGTTCCCTTTAAGAAGAAAATAATAAATTAGCTTTAAAAAGTTGCTTCTTAGAACCCTCTATAATACTAATGATAAAACTAATATTATACCATGATAATTTCCTGTTGATATCACTACTAATTAATGTGTGTTTTATGTGACAGACACCATAATAAACACAACCTCTATGATGGTCATTTTTATACCAATTTTATAGAAAAGAACAATGAGCATTTACCAAAATAATAAAATAGATATTAGGGGATACATTGTAGGCTTTGAGGTTATGCAGTTAGTATTAAAACCTAAGTTTCTGTGAATACAATTATTTTTTTAAAGATTTTATTTATTTATTTATTTATTTATTTATTTATTTAATGGAAGAGGGCAGAGGGCTAGAGAATCTTAGGCCCGGTGAGGAGTCCAATGTGGGGCTCCATCTCCCTGAGTCAAAAACAAGAGTCCAATGCTTAACTGACTGAGCCACCCAGCCACCCTTTTCTGAATATAGTTATTAAGAGTCATTTTGTTCTTAAATAGAGAAGAATATAAAGAAAAGTTAGTAGTGAAGAAATTTTCATTGCAATACTATCATTCTTATTTAAGTATAACCTACACCTCAGGATAATTGTACTCTGCAAGGAACCAATCAAGTTTTCCTTGCAGGTACTAAATAGATGTCAGGGCACTGCACTTCAGAAATTCACAGCTATGCCTTTGAAAAAAAATAATTATATTTTGAAGAACAGTTGAAATTGTAAACCTAAAAAAGAATTACAGGTTAAGTGATGTTTAACCCAGAGAGCAGGACAATTGAATAATTAAGAAAAACAATGATATTGCTTTTCAGATTCATGAAACAATAAAAATAATTGTAATAAGGCTTGTTTAATGTAGCTCCAGAAAACAAATGCAGAATGATGAAGTGGAAGATAAAGAGGCAGTTTTCACTCAATACATAGAGAAAGGTAACTAAGTTGAACATACTTAATGGCTCTATGAGCCAAAAAATGTCATATATGTCAAATAAATATCACATATGTCATATAAATACATATAATTATTTTTAAAACCTGGGGGGGTGTTTTTCTCTTTATTTTAAAGAGAGGAAAAATGAGGAATTTGGAGAAGCTATAAATAATAGAGGTGTTAAGTGCTAAGCAGCCTTGCAGTTTTCTCTCCCACCAAACCATGTATATAAATTGAGTTCTCCAAGAATGGAGTGAAGTGTCCAACATAACCACCCAAGATCTTGGTTTTCTTATGTGCAAAGGGAATATTGACATAACTCTGGCTCCAAAGAATACCCCATTGCTTTATATCCTTCTATTACATTTATCACCTCTTTGTATGTCACCAAATTAACCAAGATAGCATTCATATGTTCAGTTCATATATTTAAGCGTATTAATATTTTTTTTGGTTATCACAACCTGAGGAAGTTAAAGGGCTAGCATAATTAACTTTGACTCTTCAGGACTGTTTATTTAAATCTCAGCAATATTGTTTCCAATTTTCATTTTGTGACAAATTGGGTCATACACAACCATATACTGACTGATAATTTTAAAAATTCAAGACCTGACTACTTCTCAAAACTGCATAAACAATAAAATTTTCAAAAGAACATTTTAGAAAGTCAGAAAGGGAAAAAAATATTCTTCATATGTCAACCTAAACACTCTATTAAGGAAAAAAGCAAAGCCAAAAACAGAGTGCCTTTTAACTGTATACCTTTTCTATCAGAGGTACATTTGCAGATTTTTTTTTTTTTAATTTAGGCTTTTTAAGGATTTTGGGATATTTCAGAATAAAAGGTAATGACCTCCCCCCAACTAACCAAATAACAAGCAAAAGTACCTGAATGATCTTTTAGTCCTATTAAAATAAATTGTGTAGTCCTAAATAAACATATAAACCAAGGAAAACAGACTACCACTTTTTAAACATATATTTATCTGTTCATTTGACATCTTCTTTGAGGGGATTCATATAGCAATGGGTTTGTTCCAGTTTTAAGATTAAATAGTAATTCAGAAACCAATTATAAACTCTCATTTCCTCCAGGGGTTACTTAAGCCTTTGGTTCAAAAGAGCTTGAGTTACTCATGAAAGATCTGTATTTTTCAGACACGCAACCAGTGACTCACCGGATGAGTAACAAACAGAACCAGTTCTCTTATTTCCTTTCCCCTCTCCCCTCTGTTCTCTGCTTAGCTAGAACACACAAATTAATTGACTGTTTTCAACATGCCCTTCTGTAGCTTATCTTAGTTCCTGACTTTCAAAGATGTTTAAAAAAAAAAACTCAGTTATTTCATACATTAAACTATATTCTACAAGGATCTGACTAACATAATCACTGGAAGTGAGAAAGGCACATTATATAAACATATAAATCTATCTATCTATCTATCTATCTATCTATCTATCTATCTATCTATCTATCATCTTTCTAATCTATCCATCCATCCAGGTCCTGGGAGGAACTATGAAATCTGTATACAAAAATCCATTTCAATGTCATAAATCAAGTGCTTGCACTTTTGTCTGAATTAGTTTTTACAGGATGCTAAATTCTCGAAGAATGTGATGTGAAAATCCTTGCCATAGTTTGTCTTTTCTAGTAATTATTTCAAATAATTGTTGAGCCAGGTATTCCTCTAGTTACTAGAGATGTCTCCTTGAAGAAAAGGAAAATATACATCTTTGACCTCATATAGTTTACATTTCAGTGAATGGAAATTGACAATAGATATAGGTTAAATAATTGTATAGCATATTAAGAGATGAGGAGTACTATGCGGGTGGAAAAGACAAAAAAAAAAAAAAACGGGAGAATGATGAATTGCTATTTGAGTCAGGTGGTACAGGCAAACCTCAGTAAGAAAATGATAACTGAGCAAAAACATTAAAGAAAGGATGGGTCAAGACATGTGAACATCCAGGGGAGGAATATTCTAGGCAGAGAGAATGGTCAGTTCAAAGGGACCATGGCAGCAGTATTTTTGGCAAGATGTGTGGGCCAGATAGTTTTGGATTTTGTATAAGATTCTATGAGAATATATATCCTTAAGACTCAAAGGAAGTACCTTCTCATGATAGAATTTAATCCATAATATATGGTAGATACAGTCTTTTGTTCATTCATTCATTCATTCATTCATTCAAAGATGAAGCAAATAAACAGTAAGTTTTTTGTTGTCTGAGCACTAGAAACACAAACATGAGTTAGACAACAAGGAAACATTCATGTAAGTAGATCTTTACATTCCGCATTATAAGTACCATAATAGAGTGTGTACAGAACTCTTTTGGATTATAGTAGAATGGGTGACTAACTATCCTGGGAAAGTCATAAATGGCTTCACCAAGGAAGTGATATTTGATTTGGTTCCTGAAGAATAAGTAAGATTTCACAAGTAGGAAATGAGAGACAGGCATTGCTGGGCACAGAATCATACCCGTAAAAATGGAAGTATTGAAGAGAATATGAAAAAGAACGTGGTATTCCTGGATGTGTGGTACATGACAGGGGAAAAAGAGAATTGAGCAAAATGTGAAATGCTGCATGCTAAGCTGTTTGGACTCTCTTTTGTAAGAAGAATGTTTTAATAGAAAACTGACATAATCAGGTTTATTATAAATTAGAGCTATTTGATGGTGGGTGTGCAGGATGGATTGCACCATTCAGGCAACCTTCTACAGTTACCAGCTGTTCATAAGAGATCCCTATAGATACATGAATAAAGATGCTTTAATTCTTCAGGGAAAGCTTTATAACATTACATAGGAATCCTACTGCTAGTGTTGATGTAGAACAGAACTCAGAAAAGGATAGGTTACTTCCGAAAATATTCAAATCACAATCCCATGGGGTGTACAATATGAGGGTCTACAAGATTCCATTCTAGACTTTTGAGTTTTTTAATGACGTATCCTAAGTACTCTAAAGCAATATAAAATATTTGTTGAGTGCTTCTCGTATATCCTGTACTGTGCTCATTCTTTTTATGCATTACCTCAAATACTCTTCGTAACAGCTCTGAGGTAGTTACTGTAACTTTCCACATATAATAAAGGAGGTAAATGATGTCTAGGAAGGTTAAATAACATCCATAGATGAAAATGCTTTTATTAGACTCAGGTACTTTTGATTACAAGTGCTTTGCTATACTATTTCCCTGAAAATTTGGAATGTATTTGTCTCTAGTATGTTGTCATTAAGGCACAGTATACATCTGAAATATTTTGAATGTGTTTTAATTTATGCACTGAGATCTGTTTTAGTGACTAGAAAGATGAGGTTTCTCATGGCAAGAATGGTCAAGGGTCTGAGATTTTGCCTTACTTGCAAGTTGAAAGAGGTTAGCTTCCCACAGTTTCATGGTTACTAGAAGATACAAAACTCTTGGGTTAGAGACAAAGGGTACTATTATTCAAAGGAATTACAAAAGCCAGAGTGTCAGCATTCACACCAGTTCCTTAAATCCAGATCACCAAAGAGTGATTCAAATAGGGACATATGATGCCTGCACATACAATAGGTTGGATGATAAGAGGATCTTTGTGTTTAATGAATTCCCATCTTTCATAAAGGTCATTAAGTTTGCCTGATCTTTGCCTTGGAGGATCTTTGCCATTGTCTTAATCATATCAAACAGTAAACAAACCAGACCCTAGTTCTAGAGAGAAATATTTTTACTATCTCTCAATTTTTTTTTCTATATAAAAATACTTGAAGGGAGTTCTGGGTGGCTCAGTCATTTAAGCCTGGATTCTTGATTTCAGCTCAGGTAGTGATCCCAGCGTCCTGGGATCAAGCCCTGCATCTGGCTTCATGCTCAGTGTGGAGTCTGCTTGAGATTCTCTCTCTCTTCCTCTGCCCCTCCCCCCATGCGTGCTCTAAATAATCATCAATCAATCAATCAATCAGTCTTAGGGGAAAAAAAGAGAATCATTGAAGATAGTCTAGAACAAAGGTGATTAGGTACTAATTTCAAAATACCTACAGAAATGCAAGAAACCCATGAAGAATTGTCTCCTAGCATCTCACTCAGAAGCAATCTGCGCTAGAGGATATATGGGGAAGTTGAACCAATGACAATTTCTACCTTACATTTCTGAAATTCCATGGCAGACTTGAAAGGCAGACATTTTTTAGAATTTGACCTGGATAATTTAAGCTAAGTTTGATTTCACTGCCAGAGCCATATAGAAATTTGTTGATTTCATTACATGATTAATAGGTTTGTGTGTCTTGATTTTTAATAAAATTATAGAAAGACTCTCACTTCTTGGTTGATTTTGAAGCCACAGTTAAAGAATGATGGGCTTTGGGGCACCTACGTGGCTCAGTTGGTTAAGCATCCAACTCTTGATTTCGGCTCAGGTCATGATCTCAGGGTCATGAGATGGAGCCTCACATGGGTCTCTGCACTCAGCATGGAGTCTACTTGAGATTCTCTTTTTCCCTCTCCCCCTGCTCACACGTGCATGTGTGTGCTCTAAATAAATAAATAAATAAATAAAATCTTTAAAAAAATAATGATGTGCTTCAAAGTATTTTTCTTGCATTGTGACTGGTTGAATCACATATACCATTGTTTTCAGTGATAGAACGACAGTATTGGCAAAATAATTTAACTTTTAAACTACTCTAATCAAGATAATGCTCCATGTCACCTTACTTCTCTTTTAGTCATGAAAGAAAATGTGAAAATTTTCTTTTTACCACTAAATAGAACTCCATTTTTCCAGTAGATAGATAAAGGGGATTATTTAAACTTGTAAAACCTGTAATTTTAGATGACTTTTTAGACAGGCTATTGACACAACTGGAGATCACACAATTTCCTTAGTTGATCTTTGGATGAAGTATGACATAAAGCATGCATTTGAAATCATGAGAGCACCCAAAGGAATGAATAGTAAATAATATGTATGCAGTATGGCAGAAACATTTACCACACTGTGCAAAAAATGTTTCAGGATCCCAATCAAACTGAAGTGAAATTAACACAAGAAATAGCTGATTGTGGGAACCGTCAACCCTGCTGCCATTTGGGAAACTCTAGATACATAGCCAGAGGAACTTAGTGAAGGTAACATATCAACATAAATTAAGAAAGTGGTTGTAACAAAGAGGATGAGGAGGTCCCAGAGGTAGTGACACTGTCAAAAAACTTCACGTTAAAGAAAATCTCAAAACATATCATGACAATGAAAGTGCAAAAAACAAAACAAAACAAAACAAAACAAAAAACATGGGAAGCTGATCCAACCTCAAAAGGAATAGGAAATTTGCCAAAGCACAGAGAAGATCCTTGTTCTGTATCTTAAATTATATGATGAGAAGAGGGCAAGCACCATTCAAACTCCTCAGTATTTTTAACAAAGATATAAAACAATTCTCATTTATATTACCGTGTATCAAATAAATATTTATTATTTTTAATCCCCTATCCATTTCTAACCTATAGTAAAAGAATTTTTAATATTTTGACAAAAATTTTTAAAGTACTGGAACAACTGTATTTTTTCCTGATTATTTTTTTGATTATTCAGATTGGTTTGCGTGATTTCAGCTTGCGTGGGCATTTTTACAGTCCTGTAATACTGTACAAAAAAGGACTACCTTATTCTTGCCATATGTATGATTGTTTATAATATAAATACATATTCTGCATACCAGAGATTGTCCATAAGTATAAAGAATATGTATCTTTCTATATTCTGGACATCATATTTTGGGTATTCATTACTTCTCACATAGAAAGTTATAGAAGTCTTTTCACCATTCTACCTTCCATTTTCTCATCTTGCTAGTCAACTCTTCATTTCCCTTCATGAGGATCTTCCTAAAATGCATTTGTAGTCATGTCACAGCCTTACTCAAAAGCGCATAATGAGAAACTGCTGTGTAGTTCATTAAAAAACTTTTTCCCCACTATTTTCCACTATCCTATTTTTGCTTAGAGTGCCCTCTCCACTTATGTCTCATGCTTGCTTTCCTCTTCCCCCTACTTCATGAATGTATAAATCAATGAATAAATGAGCAACTATTTACTGGTGGAATATTTCATATAATTAAGTAAATTAAGTTAACATTCTCCAAAGTGTTGATTCTCACATATGAGGGAATGTGGAAAATAACCTACCGTACTGGTGAAATGAAATATCAAAAATTCTATTAAACTTATGATGTTTTTTAAATCTAACATACAAAAGGGCCTGGGTGGTTCAGTTGGTTAAGTGTCTGACATTTGATTTTGGCTCAGGTCATGATCTCAGGGTGCTGAGATTGAGCCCCCTGTCAGGATCCTCACTGGGCACAGAACCTGTTTAAGACGTTCTCTCTTTCTAAAATAAGTAAAAAAATATAAATAAATAAATAAATAAATAAAATACAAAAGAGAAACTAAGCCTTAATATTCACGTAGGCAATGGTATTCTTATTGGGTCAAACAGTCACGTGCCACATGGAGGCCAGAGTGGGAATTCCACCCTACAGACAAGGGCCTTCTCCCTTGTTTGTTCATGTCTGACACATTGCAATCATTTGCACTTCATGTAAATGTGGTTGAAATGCATTTATGTTTTATATCATCTTGTTTAAACTAAATCTCTCTTCACTAAATAAAAGAGAAATTTAAATTCAATGAGACAAGAATGAAGAAAAAATGAGGGGGGCAAGAAATGACATTGGACATGCATGCCTGCTGCTAGTATAAGGAGCTAAAAATTGATCTGCCAACAAGTCAGCCAAAAAACATTCAATATTATTCAGAAAAAATAGTTGCAGTATGGATTTGCATGTACTGTTAATAATGATGAATTTCAACTAAACTACATATTTCTCTTGGAGATATTATCTCATGGTGGCTTGAAGACATCACAGTTAATAAAGTGTTAAAATTCTGTACCTACAACATCAGGTTAAAATGATGCAATATTTTTTAAGAGTACCATTGGAACCTGACAAAATTTTACCAACTCAGCTATCAGCTGAGCAAAATAGCAAAAGTCAAAATCCACATTTGATTAAGGTAATAACTGTTACTCATACAGTAGAAAAATAGCTAAAAGAGTTCATGTGAAATAATAATTGTTATTATTTGGGCAGATCCAGAGAAATGTTAGAGATTTTAGAAAAAACTATTAGAACTAATAATCTAGTGTGAGAGGTATGAGCTATGGTTGGATGAAAGTGCAGGTCTTAAACATGCCTTAGCTGATAGTATTTGACAGATTCTATTTTGATAATGAAAAATTTGAAGAATCACTCTTTTTGAACCCCTAAAGGAAAAGTTCTCTAAAGAAAAAGGGGTCTCATAAAAAAAATGACTATTCTAAGGAAAAGAAAATTAATGGGGAAAAATAAGGAAACTACCTGAGAAAATGGCTGTTTTGTATTAAAAATAAACAAAGGATTCAAGAATTAGTTTCTAGAAATAGAATCATATGTATTCATTTGTATTATTCATAGAAAAGGGATTGCATCAAAATGGGAAAGTTTTTTTTTTTTTTTTTAAGATTTTATTTATTTGAGACAGAGCACAAGCAGGGAGGAGGGTCAGAGGGACAAGGAGAAGCAGACTCCCCACTGAGCAGGGAGCCCAAAGTGGGGCTAGATAGCAGGACCCTGAGAAACTGATCAGAGCTGAAGGCAGCTGCTTAACCGACTGAGCCACCCAGGCACCCCAAAGATGGAGAAGTTTAAGCAACAAGTGGAAAGTAATCATCGAAGTGGAGACTCGGGGGTTGGGACGAGGAAACTGATCTTTAGGAATCATAACGTTTTGTAAAAATGGTAGGCAATGATAATAAAAATATTTTTACTATACATATTTAATTGTTACTAAATAGCACAGAGTTTATTTAAAGAATTGTCAAATTTAAGGATGAGTTATATATTTTCCCTCACCAAAGGACAACTCTTCCAAATTTGTTTACTATTTCTATAATATGCAAGTGCTTCATGGAAGTAGTGTATCAGTCCCTTAAACATTAATGTGGCATTTAACAATGAATAAGAAAGCAACTGCTTTTTGAAAAAAAACTTACTTCATGGAGAGATGGATTTCAAAATGTTTCCATCAATGTATGATTCAAACCATTTCAAGTGTGTCACCTACAAAAACTCTTATGTCAGCCCACTTGTACTGGGAAACAGAATTTTCTAATCAGTTTAAAAATCTTCCACATGAAAAGTCTCTGTAGATTTTAAACTAACTGATTAAAAATGTAAAATGTAATACCTTCCAATTAGTTTGAAATAAAATCTGACATCAAGAATTAGGGATACTGATAGCTATCAATACTCCATGCTTTGCAGTATTGGTCAGTAAAACTGAAAAATGAGTTTATGATTATTAAGTACAAAATGACGTACTTCTTCCATTTAGTTCTACACATGTTTATGAGGGATCTTTAGGATCTTTTCCATCTTTAACAGCAAACCAAGGGTGGACACTAACTGAAATTTGTCCCTGGCTATGAACTTATTTTACACACAATGTAAAAATTGGATTATTAATAATAATGAAACATATTTATTTGTTCTCACTGTATTCTTAAATAATATACTCTATTTAAATAACTTACATGAAATATAGTCATTAAAAGACTAATATATAAAATGCTTCTTGTATGACTAATAAAAAAAAGTTCTGGGGCACCTAGGTGACTCAGTAGATTAAGCACTGACTCTTGGTTTCCTCTCAGGTCATGATCTCAGGGTGATAAGATTGAGCCCACATCTGTCTGGCTCCATGCTCAGCAAGGAGTCTGCTTGAGATTCTCTCTCTCCCTCTGCCCCTCTCTACCTCTCCCTCTCTCTCAAATAAATAAATCTTTAAAAAATAATAAAATGTGTTTTCAAAGAGAGATTATTTATCTTTAGCTGATTATTCATCTCATGAAATATTATTAAATAACAATAAGCACTATATAGCATATCATTTATAAAATGTTAAAGAGAGAAAGACAAACACTTTAGTGTATTTATGTCATTTTGCATTACAATATTTATGACAATTTTAATGCAGTATGCATGACATAATGTGACACAATATTTTCCATCCTTATATTGTTCTTTTAAAATTTATTTTAATTTTTGTTTATATTTTTGAGCACATATTATGCCATATTATGTATGAATAATTTATAAATATATAGCTGTACATATATTGGGAGATACCACTGAAAACAATTTTAACTGATAAGATTCTATAATCAAAAGACTTTGGTGCTTTAAAGCCTCATTTTATAGAAGCTACCTTCTCCTTAAAGGTTTCTCTCTTTTCCCCTTTTTGGAAGAGCCTCTTCTTTCTCCTAAACTTTCACATTATTTTACTGAAAGTTTTCAGCCACTTTGCACAGTGTAATTATTTTTATCCATCCATTAGTTTTCCTAGTATAACAAACTACATAAGAATGGTTCTTAGCTCTGTATCTCCTCAGACATCAACAGAGTAGTGAGTCTACAAGCACTCAAAAATATATGTTGACTGAATCATCTTAGGGTTTGCAGTTGTGAACTCATGTTAGAAATAACCGTTTATCATATTATAGAGCAGCTTCTACTAGGTAAATAAGGACTAAAGAGCAAATCACCTGGACTGCTTGCCAAATATTCTCCATAGGATACCCCACATCAACTCTAATACTTAGAATTTAAATTGATGTTATATAATGATCCTTGCTTTGCTGATAATCTTCTCACCAGATGCATATGGGAAACAGACACAGAAGCTGAAATATGACCTATGTGCATAATTGTTCAATTAAACAGAATAAACCAGTTGGCTTTTTACAATGTTGAGTAACAATTTATTGACCTGTTGGTTTAATCAGAGTAAGGACTGAATTTGTATAGGTAGCTAAAGCCTTGGATTTGTTAGTCAGCATTGCTAGGGGAATTGGGAAACTGGTCTAGATATGAACATTTCAAGGTTTGTTTAACTTCTGGGTTTTTTTAGCTTTTTAGAAATTTAAGTGTTATTTACGGAATCTGATGCCTGCTGGGATCCTTTTATTGAGTATTATTCTCTCTTACTCTCTCATTCTCACTCTCTTTGTGTGCACATAAGCGTGTGTGAATAAACAACAAAAACTCAGCACTGAATCATAAATTATTTCAAAAAGGACTCTACTTTTGGCATTTTTTTCTTCCTTCAGGGTCCTCTTGGAGTAATTTGCTACATAAAAATCTTTCTCTATTATGTGAATTTTGATGAATTTAGGACTATTTTTTAATATTGGCTAGTTTCACATTGTTTATATTTAATCAGACTGTAGACTCAGAATGAGTTACTGGATAAGCCTATGTGTGATTTTCTCTCTGGAGATGCACCATAATGCAATTTGGGGTGAGTCACAACTTGACCAAAACAGAGTTCTGTTCTTTCTAATTAAAATATAATAATAAATAATAATAATAATAATAAATGCAAAAATGTTTCACTAATTTTTTCAACTAGCATTTTAAATTATAATACAACCTTTTACATGAAAAATATAGCTTATGTGAACATGCAAAATGATTTGACTGAAATGATCAATAAATGAAAGTGAGAAGTTAATGGAATACTTTTAACATTCTCCGTAGCAGTTATTAATGAGGGAATGAAATAAAGGTGTAGTAAAGGTGGATGCCAACTTATCTTTCTTCTTTCAAGTTTGTTCTGCAGAGTACAACAAAGAAAAACAATATTGAAATAAGAGTTAAGAAAAAAAATTGACTTGATTTTAGATAGAACTTTTTTCAAATCACGATTTTACTTACCAATGTAATTTATAGGGACAAACAAAAATTATTTTTACATTTTAACTTGGTGTTACTAAAAACTCTCTATGTTATCTCTGCAGTGTTTTCACACACTGCAGCAGAAATTCAGATGTTAATTAACCCAGTTAATTTGCCTGAAAATATGCTTCCTGGGACACAACTAGGTCCAGCTTATAGGAATGTAGCGGAAAAAGCAGATGTCTACAACTTTCTGAGTAAAATAAAGGATTTTATCATCAATGCAAGTAAATTTTAGCATTTATATTTTTATGTATTTTATACTTATTACCTTTAAGATTCAGATTTCAGACATATTTAATTAAACCTAAATGTTATACTAGATTTCTTGGTTAAAATCTGCTGCAGATAGTTATGCAAACATATAATTTCCAAAGGGGCTTCCCATTTGTCCCACATTCCTGATATCCTAATGTTGCCACAAATGTTTCCTGAAAAAATAAATATTGTGTTTGTTAATTTGGCATAAGAGTCACCCTATTATTTTCAGAGAAAAAAATGTTCTTTGAATAAGAGGAAAGATGATCCAAAATACATATTTTTGTACTAATTTCAAGAAAATAGTTTCTTAAAAAATCTGGCCAATTGAATTGATTTTTTTCCAAAAAAGGAAAAACTAATCAATTAGTCGTTTAAGGCAGATAATATATTCTGTGCTCTGCAGTCCCCACAGCACCTGTGCCTAGGCAGGTGGTTTGCCTAGCTAGGTCCTCAGTAGGTTCAAAGAAAAAGTTTCTCAATTAAAACCAAAATTCAAAAAAAACTTTGTTTTTACAATCAATCCAGCCAGGGACAATTGCAAATACAAATTATGTTTCTGAATGCCTCTGAAATAGGAACCACAGATTTCCTTACCAGGGTGCTTTTTACTCAGGTTATGATTTCTAGACTAACATACAATTAACTAGATGTTAATTTAAAACTGAGATCTAAGATAACATAGTGGTTATCTACATTTTAGAGAGCTGTCATAATGTTCATTGAGTACTTGCATAGTATGCTCAGGAAATGATAAAATATTGCCCGACATGATTTTTTATAAATATAAGAAAGTGGTTTTGAAAGCAGGAACAGACAGTTTTTTTGTCTTACTCTGAGCCTAGTAACACTTGACTTGAATGCTTGCTTGTGGCTCAGCACAGTCCCCTAGTCTGCGAAGAAGCCCAGTTCCTTTCCACAGAGGTCTTTCTAAACTCTGTTGTATCTTCCTGTTACTAGGACTGTGCTCTAAACCTCCAAATTCCAAATAATATCTGAACATTCCTAGCCCCTCTGTTTTCTCTTGGTGAGGGTCAAGATACTGGAAGACTTCATTTGGTGGGGCAGTTTCTCACTCCTTGTAGTCAGACAGCAATAATGACCACACTCTCAGGCTCCCTAATCACCTGCTATTTGGACCTAAGGCTTTTTTTTTTTTTTCCCCTACTGTACCTCTGTTAGGAGTATGACCACAGACTTCGGCTTGAATCCCAGAAGAATTCCCAATCCTCTTTGTGCACCACTTCCTTAATAATATGAAAATATCTGAATCTAATTATATGGAGAATATGTGCCCACTTAAATTCTCTGTTTCTCATTTCCCTGTTACCCTTAGTAATTGCCTAAGATGAAAGCTCCTGCAAATATGAATTTATCCGCTTCTCTATTCTTATTTCCATTCTGCTCTATGCTTCTTCTCCCTTAACCTAACTTCACATTCTTCCAGTATTCTTATACCTTTCAATCATGGTCTGTGAAATCCCTGGTATGTGGCAAATACATAAATACATACACACACACATACACACATCTCTTACTTTGTCAACTTCTTTTGTGACATTTCTTTATCTTGTGCTTTAACTGAAATATGTTGTCCTTATGACACAACCACAGCATGCCTCAAGCTGATGTTAATCATTCACCCACACATCTCATATCTCTGGGTCAGGAAGTGGGAAGTCAGCATTCTTCTCACTTCCCAAGCTGATCCCTGACCATTACTCTGATACTCCTTGGAAAATCCCTTGCTCTTTTGGAACTCAGGATATTTGGTTCTCAACCAAATATACTAATCACTCTCCCTCAAGCCCTGGGCACTTGAAAACATCACTCACAGTGTTTCTCCCTATTTTAAGTCTTGCCACCATCTCTGAGGTTACTTCAATATTCACATTATGGCCCATCCAGCACCCCACATGTTCAACTCATTGACTTTCCCTAGTGTAAATTCCTATACCTAAATCCCTGTGTGTTTGAAATCTACTTCCATGCTATTGCTTATGTTCCACATATGAATGAATCCATACGGTAATTGTCTTTCTTTGCTTGACCTACTTCACTTAGCATAATCCCCTCCAGTTCCATCCATGTTAATGCATGGAGGACCATAGGGGAAGGGAGGGAAATCTGAAGGGGGAGAAATCAGAAAGGGAGACAAACCATGAGAGACTATGCACCCCAGGAAACAGATTGGGGGTTTCAGGGTGGAGGGGGTAACAGGGTGATGGGTATTAAGGAGGGCACGTGTTGTGATGAGCACTGGGTGTTATATGTAACTAATAAATCATTGAACACTACATCAAAAAGTAATGATGTACTATACAGTGGCTAACTGATCATAATAATAAAAAATAATCTACCTCCATCCACACACTTCCGTGGCTGCAGCCAAAACATAAACAGCACCCAGAACAATTCCATTTCTGCACTCTTCATCTCCTACGCTCTTTTCAGCTCTTTTATTCTTGTCCCCACTATACTGTTTGGTCAGCATCACGAAGGCCACAAATCCACTGATTATTTTCTTTCTATCACTCACCTCTTCTCTTTACTTCTCTATCTAGCATTACGGTCCATCTTTCAAACCTTCCTTGACAATATGCTCAGGTAACTTGCCTTGTCGTTCTTCTATAACTTTTCCCCTGGAGAACTCCAATGTGAGATAAATTCAATGGTTATTTCCTGCTATACCTGAGCTGATAAGGAATGTTAGGGAAAATCACATGAACCAGCATGTTAACTCTAAGTTTTATTTGGCCCTTTATACTTTCTGGGAATAGTTCACAATTTTGTTAGTTAGATCATTCTTTCATTTGCCAAGTTGGCTATTTAAAATTTTCTCCAGTCTCATCCCAAATTTTCTACTCACCTAAAATCTTTTCTCTTTTCAAATGAACTCAATTCACATATTTGAGGAAAAATATAAGCAATCAGGCAGGAATTTCCTTCTGCTGTTACCTAGACAGTGGTTCTTTGTGATTTACCCCTTCTTTCTGCTCTCTTGTCACAAAAGATATCTGTTTTCTGTCATCTGCTTCCATTCCCTTCAACTTTGTTCTGAGTTCCATTTTTTTTCCCTTTCAGAGATCTTGCTGCACTGTTTATACCCTTATCCCTAGATTCTATCTTCTTCCCTGCTGATTCCTTTCTATTAAGTAGTCTATTGAGCCTTTCCTATCTTAGACAAAATTCACTTTTGATCGATATCCTTCTCCTTTTACTGTCTTCCTTTGACCTTTTATAGAATGTCTCACTTCTCCTGTAAGTGGCCAAATCTTTAAAGAATTCTCTATATCACTTTTTCCACTCTGCATCTTCTGTTTTATTTATTTATTTATTTATTTATTTATTTATTAAAGATTTTATTTATTTATTTGACAGAGAGAGAGGGAATACAAGCAGGGGGGAGTGGGAGAGGGAGAAGCAGGCTTCCCGCTGAGCAGGGAGCCTGATGGGGGGCTCGATCCCAGAATGCTGAGATCATGACCTGATCCGAAGGCAGACACTTAACAACTGAGCCACCCAGGTGCCCCTGCATCTTCTGTTTATTCTTATATAAAGTTCAGTATGAATGTTGACAGATCACTCCACCAAGACATGCCACCATATATAGCAATCTTATTTATTGTTAAGTACAATAATATATTTTGGCCCTCGGTTCATATAATATCTCTTTAACATTTAGAACATTTAGTAACATTCCACACTTTTTGAAACACCCTTGTCTTTTGATTCCTATGACACTATATTCTTCCAGTTTTACCCATCTCCATCCTCCATGTCATCTCCCATTTAGGTTCTTCATAAAATAAAAGAGTTAAATGTGTAATTCTAAAATCTCTCAAGACTTAGGTATGTTTCTATATACTTATGGTCATTATAATTTATGTATTATCTCTTAACCAGGCTCTACTAAGATGTTTAATTATGAAACTGATCTCAGAAGGTTTAATTGATAGCTGCTAATGGAGGGATCTTAAGACATGTTTTGACCATTAATATCATTGATATTCTAGAACCTCTAGACTGTACTGCTGATCCCCAGTTTTCCTCAGGCACAGGTATGATACATCATTTTCTTATAGTTTACTTTCAACAGCTACAGATGATGAAAGAGGGCAGACTTATTTCTCCAGCTGGAGTTGTTGCAGTGACTTTTATTATGTATATAATGTGTTTATATGAATATAAAAAATTATGTGCAGATATTCATGTATATAAGAAAATATATAACCTCTCTATGAAATAGTTAGGAAAAAGGGATTACCATGTAGAAATTCTCATGGATGATTGAGGTTAGAGAGCAAATACATTAAAAACAGCAATAGAGATTCTTCAAAGATTTGTAAGAAAAGTGAGGCAGAAGAGACAAAAAATAAAAGGCTTTGCAATTTAATATATAAATTTAAGCTATTACCTCTGAAAATGCCACAGTGAGCAATTTATTTTTAATATCCTTACAGCTCAAAGGTTTCATGTTGTGTAAGCAAATAATGTGTGTGTTTGCTTACAGGAGTTGACCAAGTCAGAGACATAAGGGAAACTTTCTCTAAATAACTGTCAATTTACTTTAAATCTAAACTCTAGTATGAGTAAATGAACAAGAAGAGAAGGGATAGTAGTTCACGTAAAACAATCAGTATGTACAAATGTCTTGAGACAGTGTACAGTAGAACAATTGAGTCTACTATGATTGGGGTGCCTGGATGGCTCAGGTAGTTAAGCGTCTGCTTTTGGCTCTGGTCATGATCTCAGAGTCCTAGGATCGAGCCCCACATTGGACATCCCTGATCACTGGGGAGTCTGCTTCTCCCTGCTCCTCCTCCTTGCCCCTCCTCCCTGCTAGTGCTCTCTCTCTCTCAAATAAATAAATAAAATCTTTAAAAAAAGAGAGAGAAAAATTCTAGTGTGACTGAAAAGAAGAATACAAAACGATTTTTGAAACATAAAATGCAGGTATTTTAAGAATTTTGGTCTTTGCCTTCAGGGTAGTAGGAATAATTCATAATATTTTAGGCAGATAGGTGTTTTATTTTATATTTATTTATTTATTATTTATTTATTTAAAGATTTTATTTATTTATTTGACAGACAGCGAGAGAGGGAACACAAGCAGGGGGAGCGGGAGAGGGAGAAGCAGGCTCCCTGCTGAGCAGGGATCCCGATGTGGGACTTGATCCCAGGACCCTGGAATCATGACCTGAGCCGAAGACAGACGCTTCACAGACTGAGCCACCCGGGTGCCCCCAGATAGGTTTTTTAAATAGATTCTTCCTGTTGAGTGTAGAAAAAGACTTTAAAGATGACAAAGGTAGAAGAGGTATCAACAGATGTTGTGAAGGGTCATCTGGTAAATATTTGGGGTTTTAAAGGTTGAAAGGAGAAATCAAGAATATTATTTATGTACTATCTATATAACAATGGAGGGAACAAATTTCTATTGACAAGTTTTTAAAAATACAACCATAATAGTAACAATAGGTTAGAATTTTTATAGAAATCTCCTCTATAAAAATATAAAATATAAAAATAATGGATTTTCCCTTTGAGAGGACAGAATTTCCTTTTATTGGATGGAGAGGTTAAATAACTGAACATCACTGAATGGTTTTCCTTGCTTGGCTAATACATGAGCCACTAAGAATCTTATTTTGGTTATAGCTTAATTCTGATTTATATTTGTGAATACAGTCCATCATCATGGGATTTTTTTTTTTTTTACATTTTCTATTTTTTTTCTGGCCATTGTTTTCCTGTCAAATGGGAATATTGTGATGAGTGCTTAGTCTTATAATTCTGATGTATATCATATTCTTTTATCACAGCTATAGTGCCTTTGTATAATAAACACGATGCTTTACCACATAATTCAGTAACTCTAACATGCCTAAAAGTGTGGCATTCAAAGCCCACATTTCCCTTCTTTTCTTCTTTGGCCACAATGGGTAAGTATGGTAATAAAAAATGAGATGGTACTCAGCATGCTGTTATAACTGGATTACTGCAATTTATAGTATGTGGAGTTTTGAAAGCACCATATATGGTCTCTACCTCCATTACTCAACTCCACCAGTGCAGCAAGAATGCAGCAACAGATACTACATAAACAAGTGGGTATGTACGTGTTCTGCTAACACTTTATAAACACTGAAATTTGGATTTCATATAAATTTCACATGTCACAAAATATTATTCTTTCTTTTGACTTTTTCAACCATTTAAAAATGTACAAAAACATTCTTAGCTCATACACCATACAAAAACATGCAGCAGTCTAGATTTAGCTCATGGGCAGCAGTTTGAAGACCCATGGAGTACAGAAAGACCAGTTATCAGGTTATTTCAGTAATCCAGCCTAACAAGGTGATGGAGATAAAGATAAAAGAATAGTCTTGAGATGCTTAAATAGTAAATTAATCTGGTATTGAATTAACTATAAAGGAAGAGAGGAGGACTCTGAGGTTTCTGATTTGCATGCTGGTTTGGAGATCCTCAGTTAAGATAGGAAAATCTAGAAATAGACCACATTTGGAGAGAAAAATTATGAGTTCACTTTTAAATGTGTCATGTTTGATATGCCTTTGTTATATCAAAGTAGAGATTTAAATAAGCAGTTGAACTCAGAGGTCTTGCCTAGGGCTATAAATGTTTTGTAATTGAAACCATGGACTTGGATGAGATTACTCAGAGAGTAGAGAATTAGAAGAAAGGAGGACAAAAGGCCAAAACTTGAGGTACTCCCACACTTAATGACGTGGGGAAGAAGCCCAGCCTGCCAAGAAAACTAAGGAGCAGCTAGAGTGGTGGTAGAAAAAAAGAGTTATACCCTGAATCACCAAGGAAGAGAGTTCCAATGGTTAGTAGACTGGAATTCCACAACCAAGTAAAATGAGGTATTAAAATATCCATTGTATTTACTAAGTGATATGGGGGTAAATGATAAGTAGTGAGCCTGAGAACTATTTTATTGGTGTTATAAGGATGGAAGCCAGAATCGAGCAGATTGAGGAGACTGTGAAAACAGAAACCATTTTTTTAAAGAAATTTGCTTGTGAAATAGGAGAGAAGACAGTGGCAGAACTATATTGACTTGAAACCGTTTTGTCTGGTGTGTTTCTTTTAAAGTGAGAGCCTTAGGTAACTTTACAAACAGTTGGGGAGAATCCATTTGACTGGGCATTTGAAGACACATGAAAGCGAAAAGTAGGAGAGAGATGGGATCAAAGCCCAGGTGGAATCAATCAATCATTAATCAATCTAATCTACTCATCTATCTTATAAACATTTATATGTCTGTATTTGCATTCTCAATATATTTTTATATTTAACAAATTCAAAATGCTTTGAAGCATTAAGTTTTTTCCTTTGAGACTATACTGGCAACAAAGGGCGTGATTCCGGCATTACGGGATTGAGCCCCGCATCAGGCTCCTCCGCTATGAGCCTGCTTCTTCCTCTCCCACTCCCCCTGCTTGTGTTCCCTCTCTCGCTGGCTGTCTCTATCTCTGTCGAATAAATAAATAAAATCTTTAAAAAATATATTTTATTTATTTATTTGATGGAGAGATGTCGTAAGCAGGGGAGTGGCAGAGGGAATGGGAGAAGCAGGCTCCCAGCTAGGCAAGGAGCCCGATGTGGGGCTGGATCTCAGGACCTTGGGATCATAACCTGAGCTGAAGGCAGATGCTTAACCAAATGAGCCACCCAGGCACCCCTGTACTGGCGACTTTCATCTCTAAAAAAGTACTTGTGAATTGAGGGTCCCAGTTTATTTGGGTGTGTGCTGCAATGAAAATTTATCATTGCAATTGAAATATAGTGCTTTGAAAACATGCATTAGTATCCCTTGATTTGAAAAATCATGAATATAAACTATAAATTTATTTTAAAAATATAAAGGAAATTAAAGTTACAATTAATAATAATATAAACCATATAAACCAAAACCAAATAGGCATTTAATTAAACTCCCATATTAAGTACCTTTTGAATTCATTATAAAGATAAACTCGGATTTTCTATATGTATCTCTATTATACTGTGTTCAAACATCACATTCATTTTCTTTTTTCTTTCTTTATTTTTATTATTACGATATGTTAGTCACCATACAGTACATCATTAGCTTTTGATGTAGTGTTCCATGATTCATTGTTTGCACATAACACCCAGTGCTCCATGCAATACGTGCCCTCCTTAATACCCTTCACTGGACTAGTCCATCCCTCCACCTCCCTCCCCTCTAAAACCCTCAGTCTGTTTCCCAGAATCCATAGTCTCTCATGGTTCATCTCCCCCTCTCATTTCCCCCCCTTTATCTTTCCCTTCTTTCTTCTAATGATCTCCTTGCTATTCCTGATGTTCCACAAATAAATGAAACCGTATGCTAATTGTCCTTCTCTGCTTGACTTATTTCACTTAGCATAATCTCCTCCAGTTCCATCCATGTTGATGCAAATGTTGTGTAATCATCCTTTCTGATGGCTGAGTGATATTCCATTGTATATATGGACCATGTCTACCCATTCGTCTGTTGAAGGGCATCTCGGCTCCTTCCATAGTTTGGTTGTTGTGGACATTGCTGCTATGAACACTGGGGTGGATATGGCCCTTCTTTTCACTACATCTGTATCTTTGGGGTAAATATCCAGTAGTGCAATTGCTGGGTCATAGCTCTATTTTTAACTTTTTGAGGAAACTCCACACTATTTTCCAAAGTGGCTGTATCAACTTGCATTCCCACCAACAGCATAAGAGGGTTCCCTTTTCTCCACATTGTTTCCAACATTTTTTGTTTCTTGCCTTGTGAAATTTTGCCATTCTAACTGGTGTAAGGTGGTATCTCAATGTGGTTTTGATTTGAATTTCCCTGATGGCTAATGATGTTGAACATTTTTTTCATGTGTCTGTTAGCCATTCATATGTCTTCACTGGAAAAGTGTCTGCTCATATCTTCTGCTCATTTTTTTTAATGATTTTATTTATTTATTTGACAGAGACAGAGACAGCCACGAGAGAGGGAACACAAGCAGGGGGAGTGGGAGAGGAAGAAGCAGGCTCATAGCGGAGGAGCTTGATGTGGGGCTCGATCCTATAATGCCGGATCATGCCCTGAGCCGAAGGCAGACGCTTAACCTCTCCTGCTCATTTTTTGATTTGATTATTTGTTTCTTGTGTATTGAGTTTGAGAAGTTCTTTATAGATCTTGGATATCAGCCCTTTACCTGAAGTGTCATTTGCAAATATCTTCTCCCATTCTGTGGGTTGCTTCTTTGTTTTGTTGACACATTCATTTTCTTAAAAGCTGATTACACCGATTACGTTAAAATGTAATGTTTATTATGTTGAAACAAAAGCACTCTTTTTCCAATTTTCACTATTAAAGGCAATGTTCTCTGATAAGTATGTACAGTTATTTTTCAAAGCAAACACACACACACACACATACACATATACAGATGTTCAAAAATGATATTGGCTATGGATATGAATAAGTAACAAGAATCTTTTCATATTTTTTTTCTTTCTTTCTCCTTTGATCAAGGTTAAGACTCCAAGTCATCTCTTCCAAGTTCTCCTGGGCTCTTAGCTCTCATCTGTGTCACACTGAAGGACTGTGAGTCCTTCCTGTTTTTCATTCCCAGTGCTGGCTCTGTCCCAATTTGAGGTGGTAAAAGGTGTGTACTCAGGGATGACAGAATAGGGTGGTAGGTAAAGAAGACTGTAGATTATTAAAAAGTTGTTGGTTAGGATTTGAAAAGCTATAATAAGGATTTTGTCTGATCTGAGAACTTAATGGCTGTTCAGGAACTTTGCCAAGTTTGATTTTCCCAGACAATTGTTCCAGAGGTACTTAGAAGTTTTAGAGTGAACCCTATAGATTTGCAATAATCTTTTTCTGCCAAGAGAAAAAGCAAGAGTCGACTGTAAATGCTGAAGAGAAGTAAAATAAGATGAACACTGAGTGTCAATTGGGTTTGGCAGCACAGAGGCCTTTGATGACCTTTTGGGGAAAGTTTTGGTGTTTAGGCAGTAACCTCTAGTAGAGTGTACTAAAGACTACACCAGAGGTTAAGAAATATACAAAACTCTGGACCTGAAGTGTAGGAAAGTGACAGAGCCATAATCAAAGTTGGAGTTAGGGTGCTTTTTTTTGATGGAAGAGATTTGAGCACGCTTAAATGCTAATATAAAGTAGACAGTAGTGATGGAATATTTGAAAATGGAAGATAAATTTAAAGTCAAATTCCTAAGATAGTAGAAGGGAAGATACCTCCCAGTAGAGAGGGATTATCACTAATGACAAGAAGATCTTTCCTTTTACTCTAAAAGGAGGGGGAAAGTTGCTGATGTAGTTGGGATTATAGGTCTTATGAGAAAAAGGTAAGCTATCACTAGTCCAGTGGTTTCCATCTCCTCTGTGCAGTAAGAAGGCAGATCCCCTATGGGAGGTGACAAAGAAGGGAAGGGGTAAAAGGTGGGGGGGGGTAATAGGGCAAGGTTTAAAATAAATGTAGAAAGGTGAAGAATAAATATAACAGAGACTTGTTTAAGATAGTTAAGGGTCCAAGACATTTATTCCCCTATTAATTTTTCTTACAATCAATATTTCAGGCTTATACTTATGAAATGTCACAAAAGCTGACTCTAACCATTGACAAAAGACTTTTTAAGCTCAATTTTCTGATTATTAGAGTCAAAAAAACAAGTTCCAGATACAAGCATGTGTCTAGCTCAAAACCATCAGAGGAATCACTATCTATGGCAGCCTTATAACATGTATTTCTTAAATAATAACACATGAAAGGCAAAATCACTCCTCAATACATGGGTTACAGAATGGATTTTGGGTTAGCAGGTATGAAAACAACATTAATCTTGTACATCTCCATCAGAGCTCTTGGGTGGCCAGGTGCATTGTCAATGAGCAGTCACATTTTGAAGGGATCTTTTTTTTGAGTTGTAGTTCTCAACAGTGGACTTCAGTGTTAAGTAAATTGTGTTATAAACAGATTTGCTGTCATCCAGGCTTTGTTGTTCCATTGATGGAGCAGAGGTCTAGCAGAGGAGGTTTAGCATAATTCTTAAGGGTTCTAGGATTTTCAGGTCAATGTGCACTGGCTTCAACTTAAAGCTGCATTAGCTCCTGATGAGACTCAGCCTGTCCTTCAAAGTTTCGAAGCCCGGAGCCAACTTCTTTCTAGCTATTTAAGTTCCAGACGATATCTTCTAACAATAGAAGGCTATTCTGTATACATAGAAGATCTGTTTTTTTTTTTAGTGTAGCCACCTTCATAGATTATCCTAGTTAAATCTTTTGGATAACTCGTTGTAGCTTCTACATTAGGACATACTCCTTCACCTTGCACTTCCATGTTATAGAAATGGTTTCTTTTCCTTAAACTTCATGAACTGACCTGGACTACCTTCCAACTTTTCTTTTGCATCTTCTTCACCTCTCTTGGTCCTCATAAAATTGAAGAGAGTTAGAGTCTTACTCTGGATTAGGCTTTGGCTTAAGGAAATGTTGGGGCTGGCTTGGTCTTCTTTCCAGACTACTGAAACTTTCTCCATATCAGCAACAGGAGCATTTTGCTTTTCATCATTTGTGTGTTCACTGCAGTAGCAGTTTTAATTTCCTTCAAGAACTTTTCTTTACACTGAACACCTTGGTTAATTATTTGCACAAAAGGCCTGCTTTAGACCTATCTTGGATTTTGATATGCCTTCCTCACTAAGCTTAATCATTTCTAGCTTTTGTTTTAAAGTGAGAGACATATGATTATTCCTTTCACTTGAACACTTAAAGGCCATTGTAGAGTTACTAATTGCCCTAATTTCAAAATGATTGTGTCTCAGAGAAAAGGGAGACCTGAGGAGAAGGAGAAAGATGAGAGAATGCCCAGTTGGTGGAACAGTCAGAACACACACAACATTTATCAATTAAGTTCACCATCTTATATGGGTGAGCACCTCAAAACAATTACAATAGTGATATCAAAGATCACTGATCAGAGTACCATAATAAATATAATAATAGTAAGTTCAAAATATTGTGAAAATTACCAAATTGTGACACACAGAGACAATGAGCATGTGCTGTTGTAAAAACAGTGCCAATAGACATGCTTGACACAGGGTTGCCCCAAATGTTCAATTTGCCAAAAATGCGATATCTGCAAAATGTAATTTTTACAAAGCATAATAAAGTGAAGCACAATCAAACAAGGTCTGCCTGTATTTTCCAGGACTTGTTGAACCTGTTTCTTTTCTTTTTTAAAAAAATCTATTTAAAATTATTATGAAGTTTGGTCATGTTCTGTCTTTACTCTGAGGGAAGGCTTTTGTGTAATCTTACTTCTTTTTTCTGTATTGTTTTTGGAGAAAATATTAGGAGACATGCTTCTAGGCAGTTACTGTTCACTTTATTATATTATTATCTTTACTTACCCCCAAATCTCTTGATCATTTAACTTTTAATGTAATTACATTAGAAAAACAAAGATTTATTAAATTGAGTTGGGCAGCTTATAAAATTTAAATTTATTATAATGCATAAATTTGGCTCACAAATGTATGTCTGTAAGAAATAGAAAAATTTTAAATGTCTTATTACCCAGCTTGAGTTTAACTTCATTTCTAACTGATATTCCATGGGCTGTGATTAAACACACACACACACACACACACACACACACACGCACACACGTGCACACGTGCACACTTTGAGAGACGCACAAACCACCAAGAAACTAATAAACAATTCACTCGAGTATTTCCTGGTGTCATTCTATCCATGTTGTATTGTAGTTCAGCTTTTTACCCACGGTCAAATGTATGGGGAGATGTTAGAAGGTGTGTGAGAGATGGAGGTCAATAAGTTCTCCACAAATGTGTTTCTGTAAAAAAGAGTTCCTGCATGAATGGCTCTACCAGAATTTGGAGTACAGGAATCTTACAGAAGGCTACCTTCTGGCTCCCCATAGGCCAGTATGTCAGCATATATGTAATGCTCTTTTCTTTAAGCTATAACAGCCATAGTCAGTGACTTTAAGTAAGGAAAGGCACTCTGTAGGGATAGGAAAGATGATAGGAAGCCAAAGGGGGGAAAAAACAAAAATAAGAACAAAATAGATAGACATCTTAAAATATTATCCCAGCCCTATCATCCAACCTTAAGTTAGTATTGTTCTGTCTTTATTATACAAAGAGCTAATGAAGTCATAGTATACTTTAAAGTTTATACATGTTGATTTTTTGCTTCACAGCTACCTTAGAAATTGATGAGGATTATCTATTATTTCAGTCCATTTATAGAGTGACAGCCACAGATGAGGACTCTTCAAGTGGTGATAGACTGATGGTAGGTGGTGATCATTATGTGAGATGCATATATTGCTTTTGGATACAGGACTATGCTTAATTTTTCAAGAGTAGTTGACATATTTAATTTGATAATTGAAGAGTATGATGAAGTTGACAACCACTATAATGCCACATTTGTGTTAATGCTGGAAATAGCATTTTTAGATGACATTTCCTTGATTTGTACAAGAAAATTATATGACTTTTAATGGAGGTAGGCAACTGAGAGGAAGATGTCGATGCTGAGCCGAAACTGGGACTTTACCTTCTGGATTCTATTCAGAACTCTTTCACTTTTCTACCTATTTCAATGGCACATGTGAATGTGATTATATTTTTTTATGTTTCAGTATCCTAATTACTAGATATCTAACTGTAAGAGGCTTGCTTTTCTCATAATTGATTCGTGGTTGTAAAGTCTTTAGAGATTTGGCAAAATGAAAAGAACTTATAAAGCTCTTTTGGAGTATTTAGTGGTTCACCGGATTAAGCCAGCATGCTTGCTCTGCAGCTGTTCTTTTCAAACATATATTGAAAGAGTTGACTAGTTCTAACTTAGTAACTCACAGTATGGAGTAATGGAGCACTAAATGGGGGTGAAGTAATGGAGCTTGTGACTTGGGTCAACTTATGGTTTTAACACAAACTAGCAGTGTAATCCAGGGAAGTTACTTAATCTCTCTTGCCTTTGATTTACAGTTAACCTTCACTGTTTTATAGGCTATTGTCAATCAAAGTACTCAAAATTCTTGCTCAAGTATATTTTGTTGCAGACCAGCCAATATGAAATTAATATAAAATTGTTAAGAAAGATGAGACTTTTCCTATTAGATGGTCAGTCTTTCTAATAGATTAAAAAAACTAACCTATGATTTGGTTGAAAATTGTTATTACCAGTCTGTCATTTGCAGGGAAAGAATAGGGACACAGCAAGTGATTGTTTTAAAATTTAGTGTTTTGGGAAATAATAACATTGTTAGAGGATAGATCCTTAACAGATTTAGAAAAAACATACAGATATAATCACACTTTTCTTTAATCAAATTTGATGTCATTTCAAACTAATTTTTCAGATGTTTTGGAGATAGATTTGTCTACTCTCATCTCTTCTCAGAGGTGGTAGCACATAAATAAAAAGTGGAATCAAGAAGTAAGATAAATTACAAACTGCATATTCAACCATATTAATATGTGAACTTGGTTTCTATCATAATTTTTGTTTTGTTTCTTAAAATTCAAATTTAGTGACTATGAATTAATTTTGTACATTCTTTCAGAGTTGTATTAATTTGCAGAATCAGAATGAAGTTTTTTTTTTTTTTTAATTCTCTTGGGAAAATACGTAGAGTATTATGCAGCTCTATAAAAATACAGAAAATCTTTTGGTTGTGTCAATAGGTTAAACAAGTCTTATTTTTCCTGTATTCTGCATTAGTATATGCTGTGGCTTTAATACAAGCTAGGTCATAAAGAAAGACTAAAATTAATCAGTGTGAAACTAGGGAATTGTCTACATATTCACTCTATTATTGTATCTTAAAGGTCTTCCAAATACCTTTTCATTTATTTTGGTGTGAGTAATGTATATTTTATTTTTCTAGTACTCCATTGAGACACAGTTATCTGGACCAAAGAAAGGAGCAAATTTTTTTTGGAGTAGATTCAATAAGTGGCATTGTTAGCTTGAGAGGCAAAGGTCCCTTGGACTTTGATGTTGGATATCATGTAATTAATATACTTATTTATTTATTATGCTACACAGAGTGATAGGGATTTTTAAAACTTAAAACTCTTCCTGAAAATATTAAATACATTATTATTTTAAAAGAAGACTAATGGGGCACCTGGGTAGCTCAGTTGGTTAAGCGATTGCCTTCGGCTCAGGTCATGATCCTAGGGTCCTGGGATCAAGCCCCACATCAGGATCCCTGCTCTGAGGGGGAGCCTGCTTCTCCCTTTCCCTCTGCCTGTCACTCCCCCTGCTTGTACACACTCTCTCTGTCAAGTAAATAAAATCTTTTAAAAAAATAGAAGAAGAGAATATTTTGTGTGATTCATTTATGGATCTTCGTGCAGTAAACCAAAAGTGTAGATACATTCTTAGTGGTTACTTAAAACATAGAGATCACATCTTAACTTTTTAGATTTATCTAAAGAAGTTTAAAGGGGGGAAAAAGACTTTAAACTGCTTGCTAATCAGGGAAAAATAAATCAGTAAATCATTAAAATTTAAATCTTTCTGAACATCAAAGAAATGAAAGAAACTGAATCAAGTTTTCATATTGAAACTCAGTTTTCATACTGAACACCATTTAGAATGACAAAACACATAGATAGCCAAGGTAAGAGCAGGTATATACCTTATAAATGAATTTGAAACTAATATGATAGGAAAGAAGAACAATTTCTGATATTTCCATGAGAAAGATAATTTAAGGGAAGCATTATTGGGAAGATTTTCCTAAGTGGAAAACAAAGGATGCATACGTAGAAAAAACTGGCTGGAAAAAAAAGTAGCTGGAGGGCTACTGAGATGATCTGTCCACACAGAAATAAGGGGAGATATTTGAGAAATAAAGGGATAAGTGTTTATTATTATTATTATTAAAATATTTCTATATTCAGAAATCCTCCACATGTATTATTTCAATAAGGTGATTAAGAAAATAGCCATAAGGGGACAAATGCATGAATTTATTTTAAAAAATAGAGAATTTTCTGCTTATAGATATTTTAGAGAAAAAAGCAGTATTAACTAAGGATGGTATCAACTTTCTATCGTAAAAGAACATACATGGTGGAAGAAAGCCAATGACTTCTATTTCAATTTGGATTTGTTGAATGGTACAGGATGATGGAGAAGCTAATGATACATATGTTTTAAGCAATTTGAGTAGTAGGACTACAAAATGAAGTTAAAATTAGGTGGGAAAAAATGGAGATTATGTATATGAGACACATATTTAGCAGTTCAGCTCCATACTTTTCCTGCTTGCGTTGATTCACACATTCAATCAAACTTCCACTCGCTCTTTAAGACCTATTTCATCTTTCCACTACATAATTAACCAATTTATTTTATTATATTTGACATGTTAGTACCCATCCAAGAGAGTTAAGTACAATTACTGTCAAACCCTCAGTTGGCATGGGCTCTTATACATTGTAAAGGCTTATTGAACATTTGCTTAAGAAAGGTTTTAGTGGATATTTTACTGCCTTGGCAGTGGGTTCCCCCCCCTTTTCTTTTCAAAAGGACATTTGCTGATATGTATGAATAAATTATATCTAAAGAGTAAAATGTGTAACGGGATAATGAGGAAAATATTTGAGATCTGATGACATTCTCAACTCTTCAGAAATTACCTCCTGTTCTTGATCCCAAAAAGTAACTCATGGTCTTGTTTCTATGGGTTAGCATCAAACAGCCTACATTGTAAATCGTTTCAGTGCATTGTACTTTGAGTTTATGATTGAATCTGGTATTCATTCATTATCTTTTTTTTTTCTGGTTCAATTTAATCTACATGTATTTATACAGCCAAGCTACACGTACTTTTGAGTGAAATGTAATGGCATATAGAATGAAATATTTTGAAATATACAACTAATCTAGTTAGCTAAAAAAGCATTTGTGTGTCTTTTAATTGCCTATAAGAAAAATTAAGAGCTATATCTAGTTGGGAAAAAAAAAACTAAAACAGAACCAGGCTTTCCATCTTGCACTGAGAGCAACAGATAAAACAGGTTTGTTGTGTCAAGGGATATTAATTGTCACAATTAGAAACATAAATGATGAGAAACCTCAATCCAAGTAAGCATATTTATGTTAAGGTTGTAACCACAGGATAATGACTAACTACACTTTCACATATATTATAAATAATAATACTAAAGATTATGTAGCTACATAGAAAATATTTTATGCATTATATTAAAAATATATGATTATATATCCATAATTGTTATATGTGCTAATATAAGGTAAACATATTTTATTTTATTTATTTTTTAAAAAGATTTTATTTATTTATTTGACACAGAGAGAGAGAGCACAAGCAGGGGGAGTGGCAGGCAGAGGGAGAGGGGGACAGGCTCTCTGCCGAGCAGGGGAGACCAATGCGGAACTCGATCCCAGGACTCTGGGATCTTGACCTGAGCCGAAGGCAGATGCTTAACCAACTGAGCCACCCAGGTGCCCTAAAGTAAATATATTTTAGAAAATACCAGAAGACAGATGTAGAAGTGACTAACATTGTAATATGATAAAAGGATTTTTATGTATTTTTTCCTTTTGTTTTCTTTCCCAAAAGTTTTGTGAAGTTCTTGCATTGCTTTTTAATAAATACATTAATTTTAAATAATGGCAAAAATAGACCTTAAAACATAGTTTAAAATATTTTATTTTAACTATTTCACTTCCATACCCTAAGGTATAAATGTAGCATTTGTAGATTATTAATATCTATTAGGTGCTTATCTATACTTCAAAGTGTAGTAATAGAATATATTACTACAATGTAAGAAGAATCAAATTCTTCCTAGATTGGTGAAAAGAAAGAGAAAAAATGGTAGTATTCAAATTACTCCTATCATTAACTTATATTTCTACAGATGAGTAAGGGGAGTAATTCATTGTTTGAGTCCCCAAATTCACTTTAACTTATATTATCTGAACAATAGAAGTAAATATGGAGCTTAGTTTATCCCTTATTTCTGGGGAAGTTATCCTGTCTACTTACATTTGCAGTAGAGGTGCTACCAATTTCTTGGAACAATTTTCTGCTGCTTTCATGCCTTCAATAGGCATGAATTTATGGCTTTTACTTATTTAGTAGAATTTAAGGCTAGATATTATAAGCAATACCAAAATTACTAAAATATTGCCTGAAATATTGTTTTCATCTCTTAAGAGATAGAGTATGTTAAATTGCAGTTAATGAAACAGAAAAGGAAATTTAAATTGGTCCATAATACAAATATTGTGAGTTACATTATATTATGGTATAAAGGAGAACCCATGTTGTAAAAGAGAAACCACATTAGACTGGGGCAGTCAAAAAGGTTGCTCAGAGGAATGTATCACCAAGTCACTTCCCATTTCCTTTTACTTTACATTCCTTTGAGAACTTCCTTGAATCTCTCTCCTAATCCCAAAGTTAGCCTTGCCTTGCCTTTAAATCTACAGCAAAGTTATGATATCTATTGCACAGCATTATAGTAATTTGTATCTATGTTCTCCACTAGCAGTGAGATCTTAAAGACCAGGAACAGGCTTATTCATATGTGTATAGACTGAAATGATGCATTGTGTGTTATTGATAAATGTCTGTTGCTTGACTAGAAGGCTGAATAAGAAATAAATTTAAGTTTCAGAAATGTTCTGGAATTTGATCAGGGACTTTAAGTATGATTTAAAGATATGAGCAATAAATTTACACAAGAAATGTCCTGATAGTTTGCTTTAATAAGCTATGATTTTAGAAAGCATTTCATCACACCAGATAGTAAGATAAAAATGAATACATCGAGTCTCTTATGTTCAATTGCCAACTATTCTATATATTTGATATTTGGAATAATAGAGGCACACTTTTTAAATTTTCTTTTCAGTTTTCATCTCTTTGATGTCATATCTTTGATGTCTGGCATGATGCCAGAGACTAAATGATTAAAAATACTGCTTAAGCAAAAAATTAAGTAGCTTTGTGCCAAAAATGGTTCTTTCAACATTTGAATACTTCAGGAACTTTAAATTCCTAACAAGATGAACGTGGAATCATCACAAATCCCAAAATATTTTTTGCAGGTTATCATAAGTCAGCAGATATGTACATACAAATTTGCATTTTCAACATTTTATATCACTGTATTTTTTTTCTGTTTCCTCTGAATTCTATTAATGTGACTAAAAAAAATGTCTCGAAGAAATTATAGCAAGACTAAAAGCAATAGATGGAGATGAAGATCCACCATTATTTATTCCATTAAAACTCAGCAGGAAATGTTTGGCTTGCACCCTTGTAAGTTTTAAACACATACTTATAAACTAATTTGCTCAGTCATTCCCTATTTACTCTCTGCATTTCCTTTAAAACTTGGGTAAGTAAACTACTTGGGTAGTAAAACTAATCTTTCAAAACTAAAATAAATATGGGAAAGGAAACAGTAAAAATACGTGGGATTTGACAGTTGTTAATTTCCTATTTGTTAAAACTTTGAGTCTCATAGGATCTTATTTTTATAACTCACCCTCATTTTCATAGGCAATCAATACAAATGCTTCTGTGAAATCTTTGTAGACTACAGGACAAATAAGTCATATTTATCTCCTTAATTTCATGTGTAGAAATTGGGATATTTCCTTCATAATCATATTTTGGATATTTGATTATGGATAGATTTATGCCTGTGTGGACAGGATCACTACTCTGAAATATTGTTTCCTTTTGGCCTGTTACAGTACCTTATTTGACCGGTCAGCATTCAACCACAGAAAACAGTATCATCAGGACGATAACTGTGAGAGCTGCCTAGGCAGTCTCTGTAAGGCTACTGTCTCTGTGTCTGATGCCTGAGCATGAAGCCCACCAAGGCTGAAAGTAAGGAAGGAGATTCTCCCATAAGTAGGGAAGATTAAAGGTAACTTGAACACCCATCTAGGTGCTGGACCATGAAGATAGACAAAACCACTCTCCCTCCTTTCTGTTCCTGATCTTGGTATTGTATGTATACTGCAGAAGTTGGGGCCTTTGATCACAGGGCTGAGCATACTTATCTATTCTGGGAGTCAGAGAAGCTGACAGGAGATATAGAGGTGGGTAGAGCAGTTGCAGACTCAGTTGCTACTTTGTGCCCATGGTGAAAGTGGGGACTGGCCAAAAACACAAAACAAAACAAAACAAAACAAAACAAAACAAAACAAAAAAAACCAACAACAGTGACAACAAAAAACTATAAGAAATGAAATTGCTGCTGCTATCTTCCTCTACCCCACTCAACGGAGAATCTTTCATGGTGGCACCAGGGATGAATAATCATCTCTATCTTCACAACTTTTCCTGAGTTTGACCCTTGAGATCATTTTCATCTTTCTATACAATAGGATTGACTTAAATTGGATGGCGGAAGCAATATATGATTAGGATTTTAATATAACTTGGCTGTTTTTTTCAGGCTCAAAAATACTAATAATTCTTTAACACTAATTAAAATCAAATATAGTGGTTTGTTTCTGTTATTTTACAAGTAGAGATGCTCCTTATGCTGGCTAAATCCATAAATGACTAATTAGAGGAATTTGGAGGAAAATATGATGAAAACTTTAAAAATATTTAATTATATTTTTAAAATAAGCATAAAGTGGGCATTTTTAAAGAAATATTTTCAGTGAATGTAGAATTATTAAATATCAACTTTTCTCATTCATTAAGAACATATATAATTAAGTGAAGTAAAATACCATGAATATGAATAAATTAATATATGCTTCATTATTTGAGTTTGCTAATTTTCCTTCGCTTTTTTTCTTTTCTTTAGTTGCAGGCCTTTAATCACTCTTCTTCAGCCATTGAATCCTGACCACTCAAGTAACCCTAAAACTTATTCTTTGGAAATTGAAGCCCAAGATAATGGAAGTAGTACCAGTACCTATATATTTATAGTTTTTGCGGAGAATGTAGATGATCCTATTGTCCTGTGACTCAAGTTTTTCAACAGGAACATGTATATTACAAGTCAATTTTATTGATAAAATTAATGAAACAAAGGTAGAGTAAAAACAAATTAAAGTAAAACTTGAAAATATAAAGTTTTTTTTTAGTTTTATGAAAAAGAAGTATACAAAATAACTGAATAAAGTAAGAGATATACTTCTAAAAATAAAAATACATATGTAATACTCAAAGTTAGAGTAATTTAAATTACCATTCAAACAATTATTTCTTTATGTGACAGATTGGGTATAGGAGTAATTACAAAATTATTTTAAATTTATCTGTAACATATGAATTAACAGGTAACCTTGGAAATTGTAAGAGGAGAGAGGAATTAAGATGGCAGAGTAGGGAGACCTTGGACTTGCCTCCTCCCTCAACACAGCTAGATCAACAAATCATTTTTAACAACTAGGAAATAGATCTGAGGATTAAGAAAACAATCTGTGCAATTTGGGGGAGAGAATGTGACAGATCCAAGGTTCAGAGGCATGAATTAGGGGAGAGAAAAGTCACAGTGTTGCGGAGGGGAAGGAAACCTTTCTGCAAAGCAAAGTCAAGGAGAGCGCGCGCGAGAGAGAGAAGCTCGTAGGGTTTGAACAAGTTGCCGTGGTGTGGGGGTCCCCTGGGTTACACTGAGAGAGAACATTCCTCTTCCTGGAGCACATTTGGAAGAGGGTATATTGCCTCCCTAAGACGAAAGGCCCACCAGGCACCATTGAATGGCCATTCAACAGCACTGGACAGAGGCATGCACAGAGGGCAGATAACCTGGTTGTAGCTTTTCACTGTGCTTCACATAGACTGCTGGCATTTGTGCAGGTGTGCGACCACTTTTCTGGGACAGAACAGTGTAGGGTACAATGTTTCAAGGCTCAGCTGCAAGCTTCAGTTCTGGTGGAAATAGGACCAGGATTTCCTTTTTATTTATTTTTAAAAATATTTAATATTTTATTATTTTATTTTATTTTTATTTTTTCTTTGGAATCAGTCTTAGAGTGTTTTGTCCATATGTTTGTTTCCCTTTTCTCATTTTTTGAGTTAGGTTACTTCTTCTTTTTTTTTTTTCTTTCTTCCTTCTTTTTTTCTATTTCTTTGTAATCAGGCTTATAGTATTTTGTTTGTCAGCTTGCTTGCCTTTCTGTTCCTTCTCTTTTTCTCTTTTCTTAGATCAGGTGTTTTGTTTTGTTTTGTTTTGTTTTTGTTTTTGTTTTATCAGTCTTATCTTAACCAGCATATCAAAGCACACCTAGTTAAGAGTCCAGACACTCCCCACTGCAAGCAAGGAGGAACTGTGCAGAGGACTGACCTGTGGGAAAGAGCAGCCGAAACACAACAATAGAGTGCACACAGCCTACACCAGAAACACTTCCTGAAGCACGAGGCCCTGGACAGTGTATGGCCCCTTCTTAATACAGTATTACTCTCAGGAGCAGGAAACATAACAAGCTTTCATAATACACAAAAGACAGAAACCTAGACATAATGGCAAGATAGAAGAATTCTCCCTAAAAGAAAGATCAAGAAGAAATCACAGCCAAGAATTTGCTCAAAAGAGATATAAGCAATATATCTGAACAAGAATTTAGAACAGCAGTTCATAAGAATACTAGCTAGGCTTGAAAGAAGCATAGAAGACACCAGAGAAACCCTGGCTGCAGAGATAAAAGACCTAAAAACTAGTCAGGCTGAAATAAAAAATTCTATAACTGAGATGTAAAACCAACTGAATGTAATCACAATGAGGATGGAAGAAGCAGAGAAATGCACAGGTAATATAGAAGATAAAATTATGAAAATAATGGAGCTGAAAAGAAGAAGTAAAGAAAACTATTAGATCATGAATACAGACTTAGGGAACTAGGCAACTCCACAAAGTACTATAATATCTGTATCATGGGAGTCACAGAGAAGGAGAGTGGGAAAAAGGGGTAGAAGGTTTATTTGAACAAATTATAACTGGGAGCTTCTCTAATTTGGGGAAGGAAACAGGCATTCAAGTCCAAGGCATAGGGAACTCCCCTCAAAATCAACAAAAACAGGTCAACACCAAGACATATCATACTGAAACTTGTAAAATACAAATATAAAGAGAGAATTCTGAAAGCAGCTAGGGAAAAAAGGTCCTTAACCATAAGGGTAGACACATAAAGTTAACAGCAAACCTGCCCACATAAATCCAGCAGGCCAGAAGAGAATGACATTATACATTCAACATGCTAAATGGGAAAAAAATATGCAGTCAAGAATACTATATCCAGTAAGCCTGTCATTCAGAATCCAAGGAGAGATAAAGAGTTTTCAAGACAAGCAAAAACTAAAGGAGTTCATGAACACTAAGCCAGCTCTGTAAGATATATTAAAGGGGACCCTTTGAGTGGGAAAGAGAGATGAAAAGCAATGAAGACTAGAAAGGAACTGAGACAATCTATAGAAACAGAGACTTTATAGGTAATACAAGGGCACTAAATTTTTATGTATCAGTAATTATTCTGAATGTAAATGGACTAAATGCTCTAATCAAAAGACATAGGGTATGAGAATGGATAAAAAAACAAAAACAAAAACAGAACAAAACAAGACCCATCAATACGCTACTTACAAGAGACTCATTTTAGACCCAAAGACACTTCCAGATTGAAAGTGAGGGGGTGGGGAATAATCAATCATGGCAATGGACATCAAAAGAAAGCTGGAGTAGCCATATTTACATAAAAAATAGATTGAAAATATTTTATTTATTTATTCATTGGAGAGAGAGGGCATGAGCATGGACAGGAACAGTGGGAGAGGGACAAGTAGACTCTGAGCCCAATGTGGGGCTTGATCCTACGACCTTGAGATCATGACCTGAGCCAAAAATCAAGATTTAGACATCTAACCAATTGAGCCACCAGGTGCCACAGTCAAACTAGATTTTAAACCAAAGACTGTAATAAGAGATGAAGAAGGGCACTATATCATAATAAAGGGGCCTATCCAACAAGATGATCTAACAATTATAAATATTTATGCCCCCAACTTGGGAACAGCCAAATATATAAATCCGTTAATAACAAACTTAAAGAAACTCACTGATAATAATACAAAACAGCATGGGATTTTAACAACCACCCCCCCCCCACAATGGACAGATCATCTAAGCAGAAGATCAACAGGAAACAATGGCTTTGAATGACACAATGGACCAGGTGGACTTAACAGTTACACTCAGTAACATTTCATCCGAAAGCAGCAGAATACACATTCTTCTCAAGTGCACATGGAACATTCTCCAGAGTAGATCACATTCTGGGTCACAAATCAGGCCTCGACTAGTATAAAATGATATGAGATCATACCATGCATATTTTTAGACCACAACATTATGAAACTTGAAGTCAATCACAAGACAAAATTTGGAAAGACCTCAAATACATGGAGGTTAAGGAACATCCTACTAAAGAATGAATGAGTTAACCAGGAAATTAAAGAAGAAATTTAAAAATACATGGAAGCAAATTAAAAAGAAAACACTGAAGTCCCAAACCTTTGGGATGCCAGGAAGGCAGTCCTAAGAGGAAAGTATATGGCACTAAAGGCCCTCCTCAAGAGGCAAGAAAAGTCTCAAATATACTACTTGACATTACACCTAAACGAGCTGGAAAAAGAACAGCATTATAGCCTAAAATTGCAGAAGAAGGGAAATAATTAAGATTAGAGCAGAAATAAATGATATATAAATTTTAAAAAATGCTAGAATAGATCAATGAAACTAGGAGCTGGTTCTTTGAAAGAATTAACAAAATTGATAAACCCCTAGCCAGACTTATCAATGAGAAAAGAAAAATGACCCAAATAAATAAAGTCACAAATGAAAGAGAAGAGATCACAACCAGCACTGCAGAAATACAAACAATTATGAGAATATTATGAGCAATTACGTGACAAGAAATTGGGCAATCTGGAAGAAATGGATCAATTCCTAAAAACATATAAAGTACCAAAACTGAAACAGAAAGAAATAGAAAATCTGAATAGACCCATCACCAGCAAGGAAATTGAAGCACTAATAAAAAATCTCTCAACAAACAAGAGTCAGGGCCAGATGGCTCCCCAGGAGAATTCTACCAAACATTTAAAGAAGAATTAATACCTATTCTTCTGAAGCTCTTCCAAAAAATAGAAATGGAAGGAAAACTTCCTAACTCATTCTATGAGGCCAGGATTACATTGATTTCAAAACCAAAGACCCCACTAAAAAGGAGAATTACAGACCAATATCTCTGATGAACATGATTCAAAAATTCTCAACAAAATACTAACTAATTGAATACAATAGTACATTACAAGAATTATTCACAATGATCAAGTGGGATTTACTCCTGGACTGCAGGTGTGGTTCAATATCCACAAATAAATCAATGTGATACACCACATTAATAAAAGAAAGGATAAGAACCATATGATTCTTTCAATAGGTGCAGAAAAAACATTTAACAAAATATAGCATCCTTTCTTGATAAATACCCTCAATGAAGTAGGGATACATCATAAAGGCCAATATACAAACGACCCACAGCTAATATCATCCTCAATGGGGAAAAACTGAGAGCTTTTCCCCTATGGTCAGGAACACCACAGGGATATCCACTCTCACCACTGTTGTTCAACATTGTACTGGAAGTCCTAGCCTTAGCAATCAAAAAACAGAAAGAAATAAAATGCATACAAATTGTCCAGGAAGAAATCAAACTTTGCAGATGCCATGATACTGTATGGAGAACACCCAAAAAACTCCACCAAAAAATTGCTAGAATTAATACATGAATTCAGCAAAGTTGCAGGATATAAAATCAACATTCAAAAAAAAATCTGCTGCATTGCTATATACCAATAACAAAGCAGCAGAAAGAGGAATCAAGGAATCAATCCCATTTACAACTGCACCAAAAATCACAAGATACCTAGGAATAAACCTACCCAAAGAGGTAAAAGATCTTTATGCTGAAAATTATAGAACACTTATGAAAGAAATTGAAGAAGACACAAAGAAATGGAAAAAAACATTCTATGCTCATGGATTAGAAGAACAAATATTGTTAAAATATCTGTACTACCCAAAGCTATCTACACATTCAATGCAATCCTGATCAAAATGACACCAGCATTTTTCACAGAACTAGAACAACAGGAAAATGTATATGGAACCACAAATAGCCAAAGTAATGGTGAAAAAGAAAAGCAAAACGGGAGGCATCACACTCCCAGACTTCATTTTTAAAAATTTTACTAAAAAAAAAATTCATAACATATTAGTTGGAATCAGTATACCCATGTGTATAAAATAATATAGCATGTTCTTCTCATTAGTGCCATACATTGTTCCCTGACTTCCCTTGTATTTGTGTTTGTATTTTTCATGAGGATGTACAAAACTAAAAACTTCTAAACACTTGAATGAACTTGAAACTTTGCATATAGTAGGATTTCAGAAAACAAAAGCTGGCGTGATTTGGATTTAGTTGGGTCAACTGGAGCTCATCAATTTTATCTGTTCTGGTAGTTAGTCTCTCCATTCTTCTCCCTCCATTTATTTCTAACTGCCAGGAATGGCCAGCAATCCCTGTAAGGATGGATGATTACTACAAACTTTGCTGTGAAAGAAAGGAGAAGGCAAGGGGGTCAGGGGCGCCTGGGTGGCACAGCGGTTAAGCGTCTGCCTTCGGCTCAGGGTGTGATCCCGGCGTTCGGGCTCCTCCGCTATGAGCCTGCTTCTTCCTCGCCCACTCCCCCTGCTTGTGTTCCCTCTCTCGCTGGCTGTCTCTATCTCTGTCAAATAAATAAATAAATGAAATCTTAAAAAAAAAAAAAAAAAAGGCAAGGGGGTCAACACTCAGAGATGAAGACCCTTTGCTCTTTTCTCTTGTCTTTATTGGCCCTTCAGGATAATCATAAATTTTTATCACTCTTTCTCAAGCATGTGATGTGTGACAAGGGGTCTTACTGGAACTAGGAGGATCTGTTTATGGGTAAGATAAGATATGCTAATCTGTGTGTTCTAGGAGTTCTGCTACACATAGCCTAAGGGACAATGCCTACATCTCTCAGATCACAGCGTGGCTGTTTTGGGCAACTCCCTACGGCATTCCTACGGCAGAGTGGTCACGCAGGCCTCGGCATTCCAAAGGCTTGCACCCTTCTCAGAAACCTTCCCTGCCCCCAGCGGCCTCCGTGTTACATTTTAGCAAGCCGGGTATAATGGATGATTTCATGCTCTACATTAACACCAACATCTAACCTTACTTGCTGACTTATCTTTCATATTAAAACCCTTTCTACTCTTTCCACCTTCTCTGTTTTTTGACCGCTTTTCTTCCCTTCACTATTTCTATTAGGAGAAACTACCCAGCTAACTGGCAGATAATGAAAGAAAAATAAAATGGAGGGTAAATGGAACAAAGGCAAACTTCATTAAAATAGGGTTTTTTTTTCTTTTTTCTTTTTTCTGGATTCCTGTCCATTATGGCATCTACCCATTTCTCACCTCCAGCATTATCTCTTCTTTATTTTTAAGAAACATCATTCTTTTGGGAACTCCAAAGTCTAACATGCGCGCGCGCGCACACACACACACACACACACACACACACACCAGACTTCTTACCTTAGTCTCTTACTTTCCTACCTTCTGGTATGAGGAATAAAAAATTATATGAAATAAAAATTTTTGCTGAAGGGACCTATTCACAGAGGCCAAACTTAAGGAAGAAAAGTCTCCTAGGAAGGCCTTGGCAGTGTACCAGTGTATAGGGCTGGTGTTTTTGAAAACATTATCTTTTGGATCACTTTGAGACAATTTAACTGATGTTCTTTGTAATTTCCTTTTGGTCTCCCCCAAAATATAGAAAGTTTTCAAAAGATACACATGGGTCCCAAGGAGGTCATTCTGACCTGATTTCTACCACACACTTGGCTCAACCAGCATAAACTGCTTAGGCAGTATCAAGATCAAGATGCCCTTCTCTTTCATCATGTGAGTTTATGATCTTTGGGATAGAGGCATATCAGAAACGAAAACAGGGTAACTGTGAGTCTCTCTGAGGTTACCCAAAACCAGATATTGACACAATTTTCAGGTGGTTGATGTGACACACATGTAACCAATTCACTTACTGTGTTAAATTATTCAGTTGCCTTAAACTATAGCAAACCACTTAATTAGGGAATCTGTTTACACATGTTCAGTTGAAGCCAATGTTCAAAATAAGCAAGAACCATTCACACAAAAATTGCTTCATTACAGTCTTAGAAATGGTCAAAATATATGAGACTTTTGCTGGACTAGCTACTCCAGATTACAGTTCTTGCACTTGGTATCCAAGATTCAAGTGTACAGAAAGCAGGATTACTCTTTTTTTAGAAAAGAATATCATGTGTAGAATCACCTAGCAGGTGAAGAAATTTCCTATGGTTTAAATATGTTTCCATTCGTGATGTTCAATTTTGAGATGAGAGAGAATCACAACAATCACACGTAACATTGAAAGGAAAATAAGGAGCAGTGGTTGAAGAAAGAAACTAACATTTCATGAGCACTAGTGAGATGGGTAATGTATATCTTATTTAATCCTCAAAACTACTCTAGGGTTGAAAATGCACTTTATTTCCATCGTATAGAGAAGAATATTGATGGATCAGAAATTCAAATTCATTTCTTCCTGACTTTGCAGCCTGTGTTGTTCTTTTGCACATTATTGTGAAGAGAGAAAAAGCTTAAATCATCTAACATAAAGGAATCAAAGTTGAAATCATACCTTAATGACCATTGACTCTGCACCAAATTCTGAACATTTATATTACATTCTACACCCTAGCCCAAAATTCAAATGTAAAAATATGAAACTGATATTATAATGTTGGCTCTCTTAAAATGGATGTCAATGAGAATAATTATTTGGGATCTTTTTTTCTGTTTGTGAAATAAGTATCACTAAGACAATTGCTATGGGCAGAAATATAGCATGACAACTTAGGGCACCAATAAGAAGCAGGAAGTGGTGAAATAATGTTTGATTTTTATTTATTTTAAGATTTTACTTATTTATGAGATTGAGAGAGAGAGAAAGAGTGCAAGCAGGGGAGGGACAGAGGGAGAGGGAGAAGCAGGCTCCCAGCTGAGCAAGAAGGCCCATGCAGGACTTGATTCCAGGACCCTGGGATCATGACCCGAGCCAAAGGCAGAAGCTTAACCCACTGAGCCACCCAGGCACCCCAAGAATGTTTGAATTTAAATTATTGTTCATGGTTTATATAACTGCACGGGTATTTCAGTGTCTGTTCTACATCTGATTTAATATATATGATTCTTGCAGGAGACCCAGATCCAGGACAAGAAATTGAAGTTGTTTCATTATCATCTATTTATTTATTTTTCCAAATTTGACTAAAAAAAAAAAAAGGACTCAAATTTTCAATGAGTAAAAAACTAATCAGTCTATGAACTGAAGTATTCTTTATATCTTACGGTAGTCATTGAAGTGGAAGAAGGAATTTAAACATTTGGATGTCATAACATAAACTAAAAATGATATAACTTGAAAATGAAAGCAATAAACCTACAATAGTCTGAAAGCACTTTGAAAAACTAGAGCTTACATTTATTTCCATTTATCTGATGACATTTACATAGCTGAGAGAATAACCTTTCATGTTTTCTTACCTTTTATTCATCCTAGATCAGGCATATTTTCTTTATTATACATGTAACTTGAGTAAAGGGCATAACTTCATATTATTTCTAGTTTTAGCAATAACTAATAAAATACAGTGAATAATAAATAATAAATGACAAAATAATTACAGATTAAAAGTTGGGAAAGAAGAAGAAATGCAAGATAATCCATCACTCTAGATTTTCTGAGAGCTTTACAGTAGCCATATGATCTCTATTCTAATTTGTAAGACAAATTTTGGTTTCCTGATTACACAATATATTACAAATCATTGACACACTGGAATATTCTGCCCTATATGTTGTAATTTTCCACTAAGTTTTTTCCATTTAATTCATACATACTCTAAAAATTGGCTCACAAACATAGTTTAGAGAGGACAATATGGTTGAAACAAAAGTTTAGGGGGTAGCTTGCTGGAGAATTTAGTGTGTATATAATTTTTCTGGTGATCTGATTATAATGAGGCATTGATCAGCCCTCCAGTTTCAGGTTTTTTGCTCATGTGAATTTTAGACTGAGGAAAAATTTAAGTTTTGGTTTACCAGGTTCAGAAACTCCATGTATATGACCAGGTGAATGTGTGTGAGGAGGAGCTAGGGTCAGGGAATGTGGATGTGTGTGTTTAGGGTGTGTGGGTATATGTCTGGCTTTAGGCCATGATATATGCATGCATGTGAAGGATGGGAGTTTATGTAAATATTAATTATAATACATGTTTACATGTATATATTCCACACATTAAACCTATAATTTCTGAATTTTATTCCAAAAGTCACTGGGAAAGAACAACAAAAATCTTGGAAAATAATATTTTTTTAACAAATTCAAAACTATAGCAATACGAGGAGAAAGAAAGAAAAGGAGACTTTTTTTGTGAGGACAATTTAATGGATTTTAGTCAAACATAAGCCAACTTTGGTTGCTCACTTATAGACAAGTAAAAAATTGGTTAATACGCCCATCAAAATGACTGTGATGTCTTTTGGAAATGGCATTGAATACCACATCTCCCAGGTTTTATTATTTTTCTTTGGGCCAGAAATTGGATGTAAATCTTTAAAAGTATAATGTCTTTACTGAATCCTTTTCAAAAATCGTTAATATTTATCTTGAAACTGAGCCCAGCTATAAGCATGGGTGATAACAGTAGAGAGGAACATGATGATGTCCATTAAAAAAAAAAAACAAGACAAAAAACAAAAAAAACTTTGTCTAAAGCAGTATTTTATTGTGCCATACAGAAAGAAAATCATTACAAAGATGAGATCAAATGGCTTTTTCCAAATAATTCAGTACATGTGCCTCCTTGAGATACATTTCCTGAGCATACAAGAGGGAATGACTTACTTATATATTAGAAAAACCTATAAATGCAAAACTAGATAATCAACTAATTATAAAACCAATGATAGCTATTTACCCCCCCAAAAAAAGCTTTAATACTTAAGTGTCAAGATCTTTGGAAAAAGATACAACTAAAAATATGAAAGAATTTTCAGATTGCTTTTGAAGTCTGAAACTGAAAGAAAGTTTAGCTTTTATTTTATGGACAGTCTTTAGAAAATGTTTTGGTTTAGTTAGGGCTTGGCAAATAATCACATCAAAACTGTCAGTTCAGGGGTGCCTGGGTGGCTCAGTCGTTAAGTGTCTGCCTTCGGCTCAGGGCGTGATCCCAGTGTTATGGGATCGAGCCCCATACAAGGCTCCTCCGCTATGAGCCTGCTTCTTCCTCTCCCACTCCCCCTGCTTGTGTTCCCTCTCTCGCTGGCTGTCTCTACCTCTGTTAAATAAATTAATAAAATCTTAAAAAAAAAAAACCTGTCAGTTCAGAATCCATGCTTTTCCAATAGTGTGTTAACCATTTGTGTATGTATGTGTTTTTAAGTTTTTAATATTAAATTCTTCAGTTAATGCCACTGCCCATTTTGCATTGGGTTCGCATAATGGTGTTATTTCTAGAAACACAGAACTTTTTTTGGACTATGAAACAAATCCTAAAATGAGAATTAATATAAACTTTAACACTAAAATAATAAATATCTTTCAATACCCTTCAATAAGAATCATTTTCAGTATTTTCAGGAGGAATAAATTTTTAAAACTTACATAAATTGAAATTTTAAAAATATCAAATTCATATAATTGCATTTTCATCTTAACATAGGTAAAGCAGAAATTCTTTAAGGCAATAAATTTAGAAGCTTATCCGATTCATACTACTTTTCCCATTAGACTTTATTTAAATATTATTTCAATTTTTGTATTTGCTTCTTCAGGTATGTATAAAAGTTGGAGAAAGGATTATCTCCATATTCAAAAGCATAGAGCTGACACAATGATCTCAGTAATTAAATAAAATCACACTTTTTACAGTCATGAATTATCTGGAGAATTGCCTCCATCCTTAGCTTTACCTGTAGAGATCCAGCCTAAGTCTTTTTCCCCCTCAATGTTCTGGTCAAATTTCAAATTTGCAAACATTTGGAAAGGAGAAATATGACGGGATAGAAAAAAAACAAAACAAATCACCTTTCCTACCAAATTATTCTGGGAAATGGGACCACTTGAATTTCAACTGTTTTCCAGTTTCTTTAACCATTTTTCAATGTTTCCAGTAGTTACTTACTGGGCACTATTTAAAAATGCCATCTTACCTAGAACAAGCCTTTATAAACCGCAAATATTTTGACAGAACATTTTTCACTGTGGAAGAGTGAAATTCTCCATGACAATTGGCTAAGGGCTTATTGTACTGCATTCACTCTGGTATTGTAGGGTCATCTCTCATATTATCAACTTTGTTATTTTTCATTCACTCCCAAATGAAGTGCCTTGGTTCTTTTGTTTCTTTACTTTCATATAATATTCAGGATTAACTTTATGAAAAAAAGCCCAATTGACATTTTGATTTTAATTACATCGAATTTTTATTTATTTATTTATTTACTTATTTATTTGACAGAGAGAGACAGTCGGCGAGAGAGGGAACACAGCAGGGGGAGTGGGAGAGGAAGAAGCAGGTTCCCAGCAGAGCAGGGAGCCCGATTTGGGGCTTGATCCTAGGGTCCTGGGATCACGCCCTGAGCCGAAGGCAGACGCTTAATGACTGAGCCACCCAGGCATCCCTGCATTGAGTTTTTAAATTAGACTGAAGAGAATTAGTATCTTTTTTATCCATAAACCTGGAGGATTTCTTCATTTATTCAGAACTTCATTAAGTACTTCATTAACATTCTGTGCTTTTCTCCATAAAATTTTTTATTTTTATACATTGCATATATGACATTGCTAGATCACTTGGATTTTATTGCTAACTATCCATTGCTAATTATTCTTCAGGTTTATAGAGGAAACAATTGATTTTTATGTCTTGATCTTGAAAACAACAATTTTACTAATGCTTCATGTTGATTTTTAACAATTTCTAGAAAATCTTTCATTTTCTATGTGTTAACATTCATAAAATAGCTATGAAAAATGACAGCTGCTTCTTTCTATTGTAACATTTTTCCTCATCTACTTAAAGAATTATACAGTTTTTAAAAATCTACTAAACTTTTAAGGAACTTTAATGTATTTTCTATTATTACACTGTCCTTGTGTTTTTGGCAAATAATGTACCCCATATAAGGTAGTTTTCAACATAGATTGCTATATTCAATTTGCTAATATTTCAATTTAATCCTGGAATTTTAATCTTGAATGTTCCTCCTGCTCTTTGTTGATTAAAGCTCAAGGTGGTTTGTTCACTCATGCTTTTTTTATTTGTTTGTTTGTTTTCCCCACACATGAGCTTATCTTTAAAGAGCTTTACATGTTTACATGTTTGGACAGTCTTGAGGAAACGTCTCTCCAAAGGGGTTTTTGTCTCTTGATTCTGCCAGGCATACCTAAGGCATCGCTGGCCTCAGGAAAGTTCATCTGCTAATTTCATGGCTTAGTTATTCTTGGACCAATGTTAGTATAGTCTTAACTATTATGGGTTCGTTCTCTCTCTCACTCTCTCAATATTTCTTTCTTTCTCTTTCCCATAATCTTATTTCCATGATATTCTGGAAGGATCATGGTAAATACTCTGGCCACCAACCTGATGTCAGAGCAAATTTTCATTTGATCAACTTTCACCCTCCTTTGGTTTACATGTCAGTGTTCCCAGTAGAACTGGATTTCCTCCATGGTAAGGTTATTTCTGATTTAGTTCTTGTCTTTAGTGTACCGCACTATGCATCATATGGCCATTGCTCAGGAAATATTCTTGTATGAAAGCATGAAGTCAATCTACCAATTTCAAGGGTCTCTGTTTTGTTCTCTTAAAACAGCTAGAAACAATAAATTCATTGGTCTGAAACATTTTATTCAACCTCTGCTGTATGCCTAATACTGTGTTGGCACTCTCACCTTGACTTCTAAAACCACATATTTATTTGTCTCCCACCTGTTTTCTAAAAAAACAGGATACTTACATTATGTTGAGTATGTGCTAGGCACCTGAAAGGTGCTTTGCAAATAATAATTTACTTCATGCTTATGAAAACCCTATGAAGTAGATAGCATTATTACCGATGAAGACACTAAGTCTAAATAAATAAGTAATTCACCAAAGATCATCAGGCTGGTAAATGAGTGAATCATGACTTCAATACAAGCAGCCTAACTTTAGTATGGGTTCTTCACCAATATGTGCTCCACCACTTGTTGCCTTGTCATCTCTTCTGAGAAGCTGTTATTATCCTCCCTCATGCTTTTATGTTCTGCTGTAAGCTCTGCGTAGGCAAAAACTATGTGTTGTTCATTTTAAATATCCGTGTTTGGTACTTAGTGGATGTACTGAAAATGAATAAATAAATGAATGGCTAATTCAGAACAGCTATGCTGTCGTAGGGAACCCCATTTTTAAACGCAGTGTCCAAGAAAGGAAAAATGGACACATTTGAGGACAAATGTTTCATTTAAATCACCCTTTGACTTTTAGGTCAAAGGATAACAATTTAGTGGTAATATGGTTTTGGTCATGCCACATTTTAGTTAAATATTCCTTGTAATCTTCAATTTCTTCTCACTTATTTGAAATATTACTAAAATAGGAAGCTCAATAAGGTATAATCTCATAGAATTAAAAGCACTTCAAAGTGCTTTTTTGCTTGTACACATAATCTACTTATTAATTATAGAATTACATTTAATAAAAATTAAAATCATTATTCGACTTCATCAGACTTATTAGCTATTATTTTATTAAACTTACATTTCTTAATTATTTCGTCATTGGAATATTAACTTTTTAAATAAAATTGTATAACTTTTTTTTGCGGTTTCTAAAGTCTCCATGACATTTCAAAATTTTCCAAAAGTAAGATAGCTGTTTAATTCCACATATTTTTTTCCCTAAACAATGAAAATTAAGTTAGTCTTTAATTTGGTATTTCAACAAATTTAAATTGGTTATATTGCCTTAAATACAGCATACCCAAACTGATGCTTAAAAATATGGTCAAAGTTCCATAGCAATTGGTAAGTAACATTAACAACCACAGAAATCTGTATAGGGTTCAAAAGATATTCCTTTTGACAAATGACCTTAAGCTTTTTGGGGGCTGGATCTGCATTTTATGCTAGCAACTTTTTGAAGTATTTTTCAATTTTTCTTTTTAAAACATTTTTTTTAATGTAAAGGGAAATTACATACTTTAAGGAATCAAAAAAAAATGCCACTTATTCCATCTTCTCTCATTTATCTTAGCATTTTCAGATAGTGGTTGCAGTGAAAATAGAGACAACCTGTCTCTGGACTCATGCACTGGCACCATCGCTATAAATATCAGGAATGTTAATAATGAGAGTCCTGTTTTTATGTAAGCAACGGTTAATTTAAATATTTAAATGCTAAGATTTAATCTCTGAAACTATTTTTATAATATAAATATCAGTATTTTGCTACCATTACCATGGTCAATTTTCTTACAAATATTCAAAATGACTTAGAGGCACACATTTATGAACTCTATGATTTCTCTTTTTACATACAGTGTAAGTCAACCTCATTTATATTTTATTCTTGGTATCGTAGAAGAGAGTTAACTTTATTTGGTGGAATAAAATTTCAAAGCTTTCTATTTTCTTGCTACTTATCTTTAATAAATAAATATTGTAGAAAATGCATATTGATATATTCATATGACAAAATTAATGTAGCTATTAAAGAAGATTTGGAAAATAAGTACTTGCTAATACGGAAATACTTCCAAACATATATGAAATGAAAAAGTGATTGCAGAAGTGTACAAAGTATTTTGTTTTCTGGAATAAAATATAATTTACCAGTCAGTAGAAAGTCTAGGAAAAGGGTATAGGTAGGAGGAAACTTTTAACTTTGCTTTATAATACACAAATATGTGTGTGTGTGTATACATTCATGTAATCTATCTATCTGTATTTGTGTGCATGTGTATATGTATATATATAGTGATTTGTAAAGAAATTTTTAAAGGCCAGGGGCTTAAAACTGTTACAAGATATGTATCACATAAAATTTAAAATATTTATTGTGTGACATAGATGAAAAGAGACATTTATTTATACTAAGTGATAAAAAAATCCCTTTTGTCCCCCAGATACATACCAGATGTACCTATAAATATTTATGAAAATCTGCCTGTTGGAACAAAGCTAGTCAAGTTGACAACAACTGATAGAGACATAGGGGACTTGGTTCATAATGAGCGTATAGGTACACAAAAAGAATTTTTAATAAATGAAGGTATAGTATTTTTTGCTGCTAATCATTTAATAAAGTATAATATAAAGTATATTTTCACTAGTTAAAAAATAAGCCTGATTATCTTCCATTAGGATAAAATAACTTTTTAAATATCCAGTAGTATATTTAACATGTTTTGTATAAGGTAAAATGTGATTATTCCTTCTTTCTCAGAGGTATGGAAACACTCTGCACAATGTGTCTGCTCCAGGGGACTTGCAAACAATTCAGACCCACAGCAGGGTTCCCTGGGATTTTATTGTATGATTTCTCTCTGAGAAGTAGATTTTCCCATGGAACCCATGATATTAGTCATATAAACTGAATATTTATTCCTCATCATACATCCTTATAAACATTTACATACATAATAATTTCTTTGGGTTTTTACTTTCCTAATCCTCATCTTACGTATGATGTCTGGACAGGAATCTTAATTTACCCAAGCTCATGCAGCTAATTTGCAAGGTAGAATCTGCACTGAAATCAGTCTGCTTGATTATGATACTTGCAACTCTAAGTACATTCTATACAACCAAAAGTTAGGAGTCCATGCCCCTAACAACCAAGGCATAAAGCAAAGGGAGAAGAGGAAGGAGGGCTTCTCCTCTTCTTAAAAGGTTATGTACATTTTCATACATGAAAAGAAAAGGATTAAATACTCACTATTAGATCAGCAGAAGGAGCCCCAGGTAGGAAGTAGACTCTGAGATTGATGAGGAAGGTGATCTGTGGAAGAAAGGACCTCTGGTAAGTCAGAGCTTAAGCGAAGGGAGAAGACCGTCAAAGCATGTAGTGGCGACAACAGAATGGCAGCAGAAATAGGACAGTAATTACTGATAGGAAGATTGATAAAATAACTATGTTAAATATAAATGGAGGCTGGTCTCTCCTGTCAACATGGGAGTTACAACTGTAGAAAATGAGAAAATAGAATGAATATGAGGATGAATTTAAATCATTAATCAATTAAAGGTTTTAGAGTAAACTTAAGTTTTTCATTTTATGTATGTGTGCAGGAAGATATATATGTATGTATATGTGTGTAGTTACATAAATAAACATTGATGTAATTGTATGTGTGCATACACACACACACACACACACACACACACACACACATTTCTGTAGTTATGTCTCCTGAAAGAGTGAAAAAGCTTAGGAGCATGATACCACAATAGAAATGAACACACCTAGTATGAAGATACTGCCTTTTAAATACCATTTTATCCTATAAGAACTCTTAAGAGAAATGGCTTTTTTTTTTTAGATGAAAGGAGTTAGAATACAAGATGAACTTGAAATGTCTTGTAACAGAAAGCAAGAATGTGCTAAAAGAATGATGAGAGGGGCACCTGGGTGGCACAATCAATTAAGCATCTGACTCTTGGTTTCCACTCAGGTTGCAATCTCAGGGTCATTGGGATCGAGCTCCGCATTGGGCTCTGCACCCATTGTGGAGTCTGCTTGAGACTCTCTCTCTCCTTCTCTTCCCCTGCTCCTCCCACTTGTGCACTCTCTTTCTCTCTCTCTAAAAATAAATAAATGTTAAAAAGACAGAGAAATCAGCCTGAACGGCTCTCCCTAGCCAATATAAGGGCAATTTGAACATCAAAATAAATAATAGTTACAGATTATAACCCATTATAGAAACAGGATACCATGATTCCATAGAGATATAAAAACATAAATAAATTGACAGTTTGATGATGAACCAATATTTATATACTTTCACAAATACCTCATCACAAAATATTTATTAATTGCAAAGGATAAAATAGAACTTTGGAGAGGCAGATACCATCCTAGTCAAGTAATTAAAGTGGACTTCATCAGTAATGAGACAAACTGATAGCACACAATAAGAACACAGTATAACTTTTGTGGTATTTAATCCAAAACTATGTAACCCAAGTCTTATCATGAGCAGATATCAGACAAATCCATTTTGAGGAAAGTTCTTCAAAATTACCAGCCTTATCTTCAAAATGCTCTTAAAACTAAATGGCAGATTGAAGAACTTCTCATATTGACGGGCACCTGACTGGCTCAGTCAGTTGAGCGTCTGCCTTCAGCTCAGGTCATGATCCCAGGGTCCTGTGATCGAGCCCCACGTCAGGCTCCTTGCTCAGCCGGGAGTCTGCTTCTCCCTCCTCCCCCCCTGCCCTTACCCTCTGCTCGTGCTCATGTTCTCCCTCAAAGATAAATAAAGAAAAAATCTTAAAAAAAAAAAAAAAGAACTTCCCAGATTGAAGGAGACATGACAATGTGTGATTCTGAACTGGATCTTTTTGCTATAAAAATATTATTGAGACAATTGGTCAAACTTGAAAGGTGGAAGATCTCAATATTAGATGTATCAATGTTAGCTTCACGATTTCATTGTTTTTGTTGTGATAACGTTGGAGAATGCTCTTTAAGAAATGCACGTTAAAATATTTGGAGATGATGAGACATCACATCACCAACTTATTCTTAAATGGTTGAGGAGGAAAAAAAATCCCTACCTGTTTGTGATTATTTAAAACATTTAATAATCATAAAGACTTAAAAAATAGAAATAAAGAAAGAAAAAAAGATAGATATAGAAGATATGCAGAAAAGAGACAACATCTTAAATCATATTCTAAAAATTCCCGAGGAAGCACACATAAAACAGGAGCATGGAACAAATACTAAAAAGTATCATTCAATAACATGTTCCTAAAAAAGAAGATTTGAGGCTACATAAGGGAAAATAGGTTTCTGGAAAGCCAATACAGAATGGCTGAATCTAAGACATATTCTAGTAAACTATTAGATATTAACAAAAAAGGAAAAAAAAAAAAACAAAAAAAAACCACTTGAGCCCCTAGGAACAAAAGCTGAGTCACTTATAAAAGTGGTAATTAAATTATGACATAAAATGTGACTTAGGAAATTTATACGTGAGAAATTGACCTCACAGATAAAGAAAGTAGACAAAATTTTAAGAATATGAAAGCACTAAGGAAATATTGTTCCTATGAGTTCTTTCTGAGGAATTCACTAGAGAATGTACTCCAGACAACCAAATCAGCTGGAGAGATATCAGCATAAGAAATGAAGCGAATTAAATATATAGTTACTTATAGAACTAAAAATAAATAATGTTTATAAAGGACAGAGTGTATGACACATAGAGGGTGCATGTTCTGTAAATATAGATACAATAAAATTATTTAATAAGCAACTCACAAGTGAAATAATATTACTTTTTATTTTTGTTAATTTTTGTTATTTTTTTTCTCTTTGCGTATATCCCCCTACCCCAACCTCACCCTACCTGGCCCTGGAAGAACAAAAGCACGTAGAGTAAGGAAAAAAAAAAAAAAGAAGAGAATGAAACAGCAATGGGGGGAAGCTGATCTTAGTAGGTATTAAAACAATGCCTCTGAATTGAAAACTGTGATACTGACAAATGATTAGGTAGATAGACATATGGAACAGAATATAAAATCTTGATAAGAGTTCCAAATGATCATGAATATGCAGTTTGCAGTAAAACTGCAGAAAAGATGGACATTTTAATAAATGATATAATAACTGGATAGCATTAGGAAAAAATGTAATGTTTTTATATTGTATACCAGAAAAAATAAAATAGATTAGATAATTTTTTTAAAAATGCAACCATATATGTAACAGAAGAAATATGAATAGATTTCTTTATAAACCTGGAGTAGAGAAAACTTTTATAACTCGAAATCCAGATATTACATGAGAATAAATTGATGAATCTAACATAATCATCATGTCATCATCACAACAACAACAACGTTTTTACGGCAAAAAAAAATCACCATAAGCAAAGCAAAAATACAAATAAGATATTGGGAAAATATTGAAATATTAGAAGATATACAAGTAACAAGTATGACAATGGACTAAAGATAAGAATCAACAGTTTATAGAGAAATTGCAAATGACTAAACCATATGAAAAGATGTTCAAATTTGCTCATAATAAAATCAAAAATTAAAATAATACCACATCATTGTTTCTAGACTATCAGATTAGCAAAATTTCATGTTTCATTTTCTGTTGGGCTATAGGAAAACAGACCTCATATACTGCTGGTGAAAATGAAAAATACTACAACCCTGCTGAGGAAATTTGGCAGAATCGAAGAAAATCACATATACATTTACATTTTAACTCCTTAATCCCACCTCTACAGAATACCCAAAATTACTTGGAAAAAATATAAAAAGACCTATGCAAATTTTAATCATTGCAGCATTATTTAATAGCAAGATTGAAAATATACATAGGGTATTGTTTGTATAAACTGTGTTTGTATAAACTGTATAAACTGTGACACATCTAGACAATGGAATAATCTGTACCTAGAAAAAGAAGTGAGAAATTTATCTTGGTATTATTATGGAAGAATCTCCAAGATATATCAAGGGAGGGAAAGGTAGAGAAAAATGTGCATAGCGTGTTACATTTAACTTATCAAGGAAAGAACACAGAATTATATAACAAAGGTTTTAAAATGTGGGAGAACCTTACAAAGTTAGGAGATATACCAACCAATTATAAAGTATCGACTTTACTTAGATAATAATTTGAAAAGCAACAAAACCTCAAAGACAATCCAATAAATTTGATCACTACTGGAAATATGATGATGCTAAGAAATTAATGTCATGTTTTTAGCTATGCTAATTATATCACAGTTGTATTTTAAAAGAAGAGTCCCTCACCTTTAAGAGTAGATAAGAAAATATTTACAAATGTTATAACATGTTTGAGATCTTCTTCAAAATAATCCAGGTAGAGGATAAAGTAGGAAATGCCACAGATGAAAAAACTGGCCATGTATTGTAATTATTGAAGCTAGTGATATGAACATGCGAGTTTATTGAATTACTTTCTTGGATTTGGTATGTTATTTTTTAAAATAAAAGATGTTTTATTCAGAAAATATGTGCCCCATGATAATGGAAGTATATAATTGATATTTTCAATTGCAACAAGCTTTATCTTTAAAATAACATAATTTGAAAAATTGATAAAGATACTAAGAATTTCTTTTATTGCCTTCACTCTACTTTTGTTGTCCCCCAGATACACACGTCCAATCAGCCAGAATATTGTTATCGATTCTATCTGTTAATTATGAGTTAAAATCCTTTCTTTCCATTACTATTGGAATTCAACATTTTTCACCCAGTCTTCAGAAGTGCATTTTACTTTTCTCAAAATGTTCTGTTCTTACATTATTTTTGCCCTTCTATCATGTCTAGTCACCTGTCTGGAGTATCCATCCTATTTCTTCCTCTTTTTTGGCATCCCTTTGCCCTAACCTCCTCCTTGCAACCTTCATTCCACCCCAGCCTTCTCTGCCTGGATGTCCTGTGCTCATTTTTCAACACTCAGCCTAGGCTGCACTGTGCATTCCTCACCTCCACGCACCATGATCCTTCTATGAAATATTTTCTGATCTATGCAGCTGAGGAGGCTTCTCTTTTCCCTGTCATGAACCATTCCCCACAGATCCTCAATGGTGACTGGTTTGTGAGCGTCATCACGTCAGCAACTGTGATTTGTCCTTTAATTTATCCTTAGAACTGTTTTATCCATATTATTTTTTTTTATTCTTAACATACTCATCTTGTGAATGTTGAACAAAGCTGCATCTGTCTGTCTTTTAGAGACAGGAGAGGTCACAATCGACTATCCTAGGGATTATGAAGATGCAGCCACTCCACATTCTCGGGTATTGTATTCTAGAGCTTATGACGATGGGCAAGTGCATTCCACAACTGGAATGCTCACAGCGATTCTCCAAAATGTTAATGCCAACCCACTTCAATGCACTCAGGATATTTACACGTAAGCTACTACAGCAAATCTGGCCTTCAGATTTTGACATAGAGAAAAAAAAAAAAGAGAGTAAAATTAGTGGATAACCAACATACCATTCCAGGAATGAAGAATCCCTTCATCCTGTCCTTACTATATTGTCAAATAATGCTTCTCTTTTGTCTTCTCTGGAATAATTGAACCTGCTTTAGTTTGTCTCAAAAGTTATAAAATTTAAAGCTAGAAAGGACCCCAAGTGGTGACCTTTGTTTAAGCTCCTTGCTTTTAAGAAAATAACTTTCACATTTAAAAAATTGTATATTGTGTATATAGCACTTATGAATCTTTTTTTTTAAATTTTATTGAGATTAATTTAAAGATAGTTCTAAAGCCACATGCAAACATGCCTTTCCTGATATTTTTAAAATTACACAGACTTAAAAATACAGGTATGCTATGTTATTCCCATTATATAAATGGAGTACCAAATATGTAAGATTTAATTTACTTACAAAATTTATTCAACTAATTAGTAAGAAACTAGATCTTGAAACCTAGATTTCCTGATTCTTGGTACATTTTTCTTTACAGAATACCTGATTGGTTAGAACTCTTAACCTACTCTGAGAGTATTCTGAAAACATACTCTTCTTTGGCATTCTATTTATGTTATCTCATTCCAACAGTGTGTGTAATAATCCATCCCTGAGGAAAACCAAGGGAATGTATGCTTTATATTATCAAGGAACCAAACACCATCTAGATAGAGCTAAAATCAACTATATAGACCGGAACTTCAATAGTCTTGCAAGCTGACCAATGACAGATCCTGCTTAATCAGAATTTTCACTTAACATAGCAGAAACGTGGATTTATACAATGCCGTAAAAGTGTTTAGTGGTTTGCTCTTGAATAACTTATCTCTCAGTTAAAGCAATATTTTACAAATATTTTTGCAGGCATGTATTTTATCACTTTGTAGTAACAAAATGTAGGCCAAAATCCACACATAGAAACAATGTTATTGCTCCGTCATAACATCAAAAATCTACTGTTAGTTTTTAAACCTTTTGCCAGAGTTATGTTTTACTAAAAAACCAAGGGCCAGAAATTGTAAACAATAAATCTGTAGCCACTCTTACTGTAGTTTGTTTTCAATTTCTATTCCAGATAGTAGTCTAAAGAGTGTTACTGGAGGGATATTAGAGATTTTGGTTTCTAGAACATTCTTTTTACTAACAAATTAGCTCAACTTTTATTCCATTATTTTTTTTAAATCTAAGGTATTTTAAGTAATTAAAATTAGAAATATTCTTTTAAAACAACAACAGAAAACAATTATAATTACAACTATCTTTATTAATCAGGTTTCTTAACACTAGTTGCTGTAACAAATAAAATTTAAAAAAAAATCAGTGGCTAAACCTACTAAGCACTTCTTTGTCCTTTATGCAAAGAGCAATGGAGGTTGGTTGACTCAACTGAGTGGCACTCCTCTAGGCTGTGACTCAGGGATCCTGGTTAATTGTATCCTTTGGCTTTGCTGTGTTGTTGCCTTTTGTTTCCACCCACATGAAGGAGCTAAAGAGAGGGAGAGCATGTGGAAGGTACCCCAAATATTTAATCATCTTGCCTAGACTGATACATAGCCTTTCCTCTTACATTTCACTTGCTAGCACATCTTCCTCTCCCCACCACCCCCAGAGCCAACTGTGGATGTTGTAGGAGAAATTGAGAAATAGAGAGAAGTATATAAACATTGGCAAAATTTAACAGTGCCTGCCAACTCTTAAGTAGATATAGTAGAAAGTCAATAGTAGGACTACATAACTTGAGCAATGCATAGACCAGATCAATGCATTTGTTCAAGTCTGATATTAATTTAAGAAACTTTGTACGTGTGTGTATATATAGATACACACACATGTGTAACACACATATATATATATATATTGTGTTGAGTGCTGTATATTGTGTAAGACTGATGGATCACAGACCTTTACCCCTGAAACAAATAATACATGATATGTTAATATTTTTTAAAAAATAATAATAATTTAAAAAAAGAAACTTCGTATAACAACAAGATGGTTTTCAATTCTAAGCAAAGAAGATTATGCTGCACATGGAGGCAAGAGGTCAATGAGGAATTATTTTTCATTTTCAATTTTCAATTAATTTTTTATTTTCATTTCATTTTTCCAGCCTGTGTCCTTTAAATTGTCATTTAACTTCTCTAGCTCTCTGTTTCCTTATTTTTAGGTGGTAACAATAATAATTTATGTTCCTAAGGACAAATATATGGAGCAAATAAATGCAGATCACTTTCAGATCTAGGATTTAGAAATAAAAAAAATTATGAATCTGATGTACAAACTGCCACTGTTCCAATGATAATATATGTATGTGCCTTACCAAATTTGTCGTTTATTAATCCAACATAAAAGCAGCTCATTTTCCTTAGGCCTTAGTAAGGATGCCAAATAATTTCTTATCTTTCACAATTTTTCACCAACATTATAATTTTATTATTGGCAGAATGGTTAGTTAAAATATGAGCACATTTTTAAACATTTTAAATTAAATATCATCTGTATAAATCTACATTAACATGCTACAACACCATATTTTTTCTCATATCTTACTCATTACAGAATTGAACTTCCTGAAAACATACCAGTTGAAACTCTTTCTGTCTCTCTAACTTGTACAGATAAGGGTGGAACTGTTCCCAATAACAATATCACTTATCATTTAATTACAGATACTTTTTCAAATGAAACGTTTACCCTCACACACAATGAACTGAGAAGTATTTTAAAGTTGCTCTCTACTTGTGGGCTTGTGATTAACCTTAGATGAAAAACAAAATTATTTTTATTATTATAAAATTCTTACTGGACTACAGTAGTTCAAATAGCTGAGCAGAATTTGTTCCTGTATTTTCAACTGAACCTTAAATTGCCAACAAACTATCTTGGTGGAATGCAATTTTGATCTTGAGAACTGAACTACGAAGGTTATAAATTTCCTAGAAATTTGATGACAAAGAAATGATAAAGTACTGACTATTCCTTTGGAATATGTTGAAATCACCATAACTGCCATGACTAAATATATTAAATAACTACTGAGCATTATAAAAAACAGAATACACATACATTATTACTGCATCTTGGAATATACGATAGGCTAAATATTTTACCAGTTTAGTAAATCTAAATTTTATTTTTAATAATTTTTGAGACCAACCTCTATACATTGCGATATTCACATATTTTTAAACTGAATAGGCAAGGCTGGACTAGGCCCTGTGTTCAATCAGGATTCACTGGTCAAGTCTGGATACTTTGATAAAAAAAATTGCTCATCTAACCAACTGGCTAAGACACCAGACATGATGTGGATAAGTAAGCCACAGATAGGTAATAAAAAGGTTTTTTTTTGGCCTTGATTTGCCACAATCCCTTGCAACTGGACTACTACCCAAGCCCCAAGTTGCATTTCATACAAACCCCTAGCATCCTTACCATTTGCTACCTCAGAATCTGTGACCAGAGTACACAGAATCACTTTCACAACCTTAGGACACCGTGCTGTCTTTTAGCTCTGGCTTCTGATCTTACTGCTCACACTGTTATACTGCTAGGAAATATCCCCCACTATTTTGTGCTACCATTACCCACACACTTTTGTATGGCCTTCATGAGTTTGTTGATACATCACTTCTTTTAGGAAACCATCCCTGCCTTTTTTCTCCCTCTTTTCTGGGTCAGGTGCTTCTTTTTGGGTTTTCACAGAAATTTATTTCTCTCCCACCATAGCACTTACCACTTATCTGAGAAGACAGGAGAAGAAAAAAATGTCTGTCATTAAACTAGTGCCTGGCACATGTTCGGTACTTGTTAAATATACGTGAATCAATAGTGAAATTACTAAATTAATGAGTAACAAATGAACAAAATCGAGCTGTGAAAGTTTTTAAGACATTGACAGGATTTAGTAACAAATTATTCACAAAGGCATCAATATCTACATTTTCACAATTCTTTGCAACTAGAAGATATTGTTAATATGACCAGAATGTTAAAACGGACCCTCATAAACTATATATATATTAATTTACATTCTGATAATGATGGAAAAAATACAATATAAAACATAATTAAGGATATGAAGATCATGGCATTATATAACATTACTTTGAATTCTTCCTATTCAAACAACTTTCAACAAGAATAAAACAAAACAAAACAAAATAAAACAAAAAAAACCACACAAAATATATGAACATACAAGAACAACAAATTGTTATATGGGGCCTGCTCTAATTTTGATAAAAGTTAACATAAAACCTGCCACACAAATTTCCTAGAAGCAAAGTCACTGAGAGTACCCCATAATGACTTTTCCTACCTTTTCTTGCAAAATATGTAATATTAACATCCATTAAATTTACTGATATATGGTATAACCAACCCCTTTTCTTTTTTTAGAAAAAATTATGTGATTGGAATAAGAATAATCATATTTTTTCTCAAAAGATGATTAAGTTCAGAAAGGGTTATTAAAACGGCAAGTCTTACCTTTCTATTGCAGTCAAGCAAGGAAGCCAATTTAGAGAAAAACAAGAAACTGACACAACCTTAATGCTTAGCGAATAAAACCTTTATCGTGAGAACACAGAAAACATACATATTTGGCTTCCCAAATTATGCCCTTTTAAACTCACAAAAGGGCATAATTAAGATACAAATACAAATTTTTAAGAAATAAATTTTTTTTTTCTTAGATGGCCACACATTTGTATGTGTATTATACTAAAAGGTGAAAAAAAGAGTTTTAATGGTCATTCAAAACTAGAATTTACAATAAGCACTAAGAGTTTTACGTTAAAATAATGAATAAAACTCTAATAGACTAGTGGACACCTTTAACTCTAAATTTATCTTAATTCACAGAGGAGTGATGTTCACCAGTGATAGCCATGTAATTTTAATGTTAAACAATAAATTTCTATATAATGAATCCAAATATTTCATATGTAATATATTTAATTTATTAATAAAAAATAAAAAATGAATGTTTCTTTATATTGGTATTGCTAATCATGTGTTTTATTAGGTCATTTCTCTTTAATGAGCATTGACCTGAAAAATCACCCCAATATATTTTTACTAGTCAAATCATTTTTAAATACTGCTTTATGATGTAATATTTGATATTTACAGGATAAAATAACTAACATATTTGCAAGTTATGACACATAGTAATAAAATGAACCCTAAGCCCATCACCTCCCTTCAGAATTAGAACATTATTAACACCTGTGTTACTACTCTTTCCCATCCTCTGCTTGTCCTGCAGAGGCAGCCAATATCCTAAATTTTGTATTTGTCATATTTGTGGGCATTTTATAGTTTTATCATTTGTGTATATATTCCTGAACAATAGTGTTGGTTAGCTTAGTTCTTGAGGTTTAAACAGGTGATCTCATATTCTATTCAGTCTCCTGTGACTTAATTTTTTCATTTATACTATGCCCTGAGGGTCATCTATGTACGGCATCTCTCTCTCTCTTTGTCTCTCTCTGTTTCATCATCTACTTACCTAGTTGCTGTAAGGTTCCATTATATTCCTTAATATTCCATTGGATGAGTATAATTATTTTCCCATTGACAGAGATTTGTATTTTTCATCCTGAATTTTGCTTAAAGTTATAATAGCCATTCTTGTGTGTTTCTCTTGGTGCCTACATGCAAGACCTTCTCTAAGGTATATACTTAAAAACAATTGCCAAGTCGTAGTGTATGTAAATGGTCAACTACATGATGTAGTGCCAAGTTGTTTTCCAAAGTGGCTGCATCACATTACACTCTCACCAGCAATGTGTAAGCATTACTCTTGGCCGTTAATACAGTAAGCATTACCCTTACTGTAATATCTGGTACTACCACACAATTTAACATGCTTTAGCCTGATTAGTAATGAGCTTGCACACCTTTTCATATATTAACCAATTGTGTGGAAAAAATATGAAATATCTGTGTTTCCTTTATGTGAAAAGTATAAACATCTATTTACCCATTCCTGCTTTATTTTCCTTATTTATTTGTATGGTATGTTCATCTATTCTGGAAAATACCCTCTACTTTCCTGTAAATATTTTAGCAAGTAGACTTTTAAATTTAAGTTTTTTAATACAAGGAAAGTGATTTTGAGGTTTAAAGTGAAGTATGAATTCAATTGCTCTTTTTCCCCATTTGTAATACCAACTTGCACAGTGACATTTCTAGAGTGACCTGCAATGCCATCTCTGACATATATGGAAATTTTATGTATGTTTGTGTCTGCCTCTGATTATTTTCTTCTTATTGTTGTAGTTCTTTCCAATGATCAACTTATTTCCAGTTTTTCCATATCATTTAGATAGACACAGGATGAGAAAAGATATGCAGTAAATTAAAGGAGCACTACAAATGTGAATTATTCACTTTTTGACTGGTATCTGGTTCGGTGCATCAGTGTTCTGTCTGTTGCCTCTCTTTACCCACATAGAATACAGACGGTTAGGATTGAAAAGTACTTTAGAGATCACCTAATATTCTATGCAGAACTGTCATTTCCCATTTGGAAATTCATTTTTGTCCTTGATTTCCGCAATTCTTGGAATATGTAGAATCTTAAGAAAACAATGCTATTCACCTATGTTTTTCTGCACCAAGTCATTACCTAGTTGCTACACACAACTTCCCTCCCTAACAAGTGTTAGCTGTTTGTTGAGAAAATAGCTAATGCAAGTGTGGCTACGGCATAAAAAGGACCTAGGAAGAACTGGAAACACTGCGCACAATCACATTCCTTCTACTTTTCCTGCATGGTTTCAGAACTACTCTAACTATAGCCACGCTGAGGATTATGTTATTATGCACCTTTGAAGGGCGAGACTCTTACCATCACCCTTTTCATTTAACATTATGCAATGAAAGACCTTGAATGTATCATGCCTACCCTGAACATCCTTCCCTAGAGAGTAAAGCGAAAGAGCAAAAATATGAGATGTTTTGACCTCTCTCACAGAGTGGATCTCAAGTTCTGTTTTTCCATGACTTCAAAATTTGCAAATTTAAAGTTTGTTTCTGAGAGATTATTCCCGTTAATAATAATCCATACTTAACTCTTTTTAAAAGTGCAAATAAATTCATTACAACTACATTTTACAAATCTTAAATACATATAGCAGCTACTTACAGAATAGGAAAAAAAGGCAAACTATGGCAAATGAATCAGTGTGAACAAATGCACATCAAATATACAACCCTACTTTTGCTGTTAGTGTGCTTTTATAAGGTAATAATTACAAAGTGCCAGAACATACAGTAATATTATCTTAGCTTTTGCAGTAAAGTATTGTTTACTTTTTATAAAATCTTGCTCTCCTATATGGAAGCCACTGACTACATGTACTATTGAGCCTCTGAACTGTGGTTTGTCTGAAGAGGGGTTATGCAACAAGTATGAAACAGGCAACAGATTTATCATAATTAGTATGAACAAACAAATGTAAACATCTCACAAATATTTTTTGGTGTTGATTACATGTTCAAATGATAGAGTTTTGAATACATTTTGTTAAATAAAATGCTTTATTAAAATTAATTTTACCTGTTTCTTTTTCTTTTTAAAAATGGGCCTACCAGAATTTCTAGCACTATGTTACAAAGGAGAGGTGGGAGAAGGCATCCTTATCATCTACCTGATCTTAGTGGGAAAGCTTTCAGCTTTTTGCCATTAAGTTTGATATTAGCTGAAGGGTTTTATAGATTTTCTATGTCAAGTTGAGGAGTTCCCCTCTTATCCTAGTTTACCCAGTTTTTATTACAAATAGATATTGGGTTTTATCAAATACTTTTTCAGCATCTATTGATATAACCATGTGGTTTTTTTGTTTTGTTTTGTTTTTTAGCTTGTTGATGTAATGGTAATGTGGCTACTAGAGGAATTAAAATTACTTTTGGCTTGGATTGGTGACTCACATTCCTATTAAACAGCATTGTTATAGAATATCATATAGAATATCAAATGGAATATCAATATAGACTATGATTTCCACTTTTTTAATATTTTTAAAATTCAGTGATTCAACACTTCCATACATCACCTGGTGCTCATCACAACAAGTATACTCCTTGATACCCATCACCCATTTAACCCATGCTACCACTCACCTCCCTTCTGGTAACCACCAATTTGTTTTGTGTAATTAAGAGTCTGTATTTTTTACCAAAGGTTTCACAAGTCTTAGTTTTAGATTCATGCAAATGATAAAATCATTTAATCAAGAAAAATAATAACTATCAATGTAGTAATTTTCATCTACAGACTGGACCCACACATCTAGATTATGATAATACTATTTTTGCAGGAAAGCACTTCAAATATACATTGTTTGTGAGAGTGTCCAATGAAGGAACTCCTTTACTGTCAAGTAAGAGTTATTAATTTGAAGTATTAAAATATTTTGAGTCATAAAATAACAATTTAAAAATTTCTTAGACATTTATCATATTTGTAAATATTCTGACTACCTGTTACAATAAAATATATATTATTACTCATATTTAGTGCATATCAGCTGTTCAAAAAAAATTAAGTTCAAATAAAACACAAAACATGAGTGAGAGAATGATGTCCAAATGTTATTAGAGCACGTTGCAATTATTTAAAGGCAATGTCAAAGTTGAACATTTCTGAAATCTTTATTTAAAAGATTTTTCAGGGAATTTATTTTGCGTCTGAGAAAAAAAAACTAATATTCAGATTCTCATAGTAAATTGTACTTCCTTCAATTTTTTTTATTATGTGGTAATGGCTGAGGTATTTTAATCATATCCAACTGACAAACAATGTTCTTAGAAACTTTAATCTTTAGAATAATAGCATTTGTGTTTAACATAATAAAAGGCAAATTGTTTTGACAAGTATTCAAAATCAGTTTAAGTGTTTTAATCCTAAACTTATTTCCAAATGCTCTATAATTAAGAGGTAATAATTTAATTACAGAACTTAACAATATAGATGTATTTGTATAATTTAAATATTTAGCATTTAATAGACAGTTGACCCTTGACAACATGGATTTTACCTGCTTGGTACACTGGATTTTTTACAGTACAGTACTATAAATGCATTTTCTCTTATGATTTTCTTAATAACATTTCCTTTCTCTAGCTTAGTTTATTACAAGAATTCAGTATACAATATTCATATAAAAATACAAAGTATATGTTAATCAACTGTTTAAGCTATTGGTAAGCCTTCCAGTTAACAGTCAGCTATTAGTTAAATTTTGGAGGGAGTTAAAAGTTACATGTGGATTCTTGACTCTATGGGGGTTGGCATTCCTAACCTCCATGTTGTTCTTAAAGGGCCAACTGTATATTAGACAGCAATTAAAAAGAAAAGGGAAAATAAAAATATAGAAGATACTGAATCACCTTAAATATATATATTTTTTCTTTTTATAATTTTTATTTTGTTTTATTAGTCACCATACAATATATCCCCAGTTTTTGATGCAATGTTCCATGATTCATTATTTGCGTATAACACCCAGTGCACCATGTAATACGTGCCCTCCTTACTAACGATCACCGGCCTATCCCTTCCCACCACCACCCTCCCCTCTGAAGCCCTCAGTTTGTTTCTCAGACTCCATAGTCTTCCATGCTTCATTCCCCCTTCTGATTACCCCCCGCTTTCTTTATCCCTTTCTTCTCCTACCGATATTCCTACTTCTAATGTTCCATAGATGAGTGAAACCATATGATAATTGTCTTTCTCTACTTGACTTATTTCACTTAGCATTATCTCCTCCAGTGCCATCCAAATTGCAGCAAATGTTGAGAAATCGTTCTTTTTGATAGCAGAGTAATATTCCATTGTGTATATGGACCACATCTTCTTAATCCAGTCATCTGTTGAAGGGCATCTTGGCTCCTTCCACGATTTAGCTATTGTGGACAATCCTGCTATAAACATTGGGGTGCATATGGCCCTTCTCTTCACTACGTCTGTATCTTTGGGGTAAATACCCAGTAGTGCAATTGCTGGATCACAGGGTAGCTCAATTTTTAACTTTTTAAGGGACCTCCACACTGTTTTCCAGAGTGGCTGTACCAACTTGCATTCCCACCAATAATGTAGGAGGGATCCCCTTTCTCCACATCCTCTCCAGCAATTGTTGTTTCTTGCCTTGTCAATTTTTGCCATTCTAACTGGCATAAGGTGGTATCTCAGTGTGGTTTTCATTTGAATATCCCTGATGGTTAATGATTTTGAACATTTTTTCATGTGTCTGTTAGCCATATGTCTTCATTGGAAAAGTGTCTGTTCATATCTTCTGCCCATTTTATGATTTGTTTATTTGTTTCTTGAGTATTGAGTTTGAGAAGTTCTTTGTAGATCTTGGATACCAGTCTTTTATCTGTAGTGTCATTTGCAAATATCTTCTCCCATTCCGTGGGCTGCCTCTTAGTTTTTTTGACTGTTTCCTTGGCTGTGCAGAAGCTTTTTATCTTGATGAACTCCCACAAGTTCATTTTATCTTTTGTTTCTCTTACCTTTGGAGATGTGTCATGAAAAAGGTTGTTGTGGCCGATGTCATAGAGGTTGCTGCCTATGTTCTCCGCTAGGATTTTGATGGATTCCTGTCTCACATCGAGGTCTTTCATCCATTTGGAGTTTATCTTTGTTCATGGTGTGAGAGAGCGGTCAAGTTTCATTCTTTTGCACGTAGCTGTCCAATTTTCCCAGCACCATTTATTGAAGAGACTGTCTTTTTCCCACCGGATGTTTTTTCCTGCTTTATCAAAGATTAGTTGCCCAAAGAGCCAAGGGTCCATTTCTGGGCTCTCTATTCTGTTCCATTGGCCTATGTGTCTGTTTTTGTGCCAGTACCATGCTGTCTTTGTGATCACAGCTTTGTAGTACAGCTCGAAATCCGGCATTGTGATGCCCCCAGCTTTGTTTTTTCTTTTCAACAGTTCCTTGGAGATTCGGGGTCTTTTCTGGTTCCATACAAATTTAAGAACTATTTGTTCCAGTTCTTTGAAAAATGTCCTCGGTATTTTGATCGGGATAGCATTGAAAGTGTAGATTGCTCTGGGTAGCATGGACATTTTAACTATGTTAATTCTTCCGATCCATGAGCATGGAATATCTTTCCATCTTTTTATGTCTTCCTCAATGTCTTTCAAGAGTGATTTATAGTTTCTAGAATAAAGGTCCTTTACATCTCTGGTTAAGTTAATTCCAAGGTAACGTATGGTTTTTGGTGCTATTGTAAATGGGATGGATTCCCTAATTTCTCTTTCTTCGTTCTCGTTATTCGTGTATAGAAATGCAACTGATTTCTGAGCATTGATTTTGTATCCCGCCACGTTACTGAATTGCTCTATAACTTCTAATAGTTTGGGAGTGGCTTCTTTTGGGTTTTCCATATAGAGTATCATGTCATCTGCAAAGAGAGACATTTTGACTTCTTCTTTGCCGATTTGAATACCTTTGATCCCTTTTTGTCGTCTGATTGCTGTTGCAAGGACTTCTAGTACTATGTTGAATAATAGTGGCGAGAGTGGGCATCCTTGTCGTGTTCCTGATCTTAAGGGAAAGGCTTCCAGCTTTTCCCCATTGAGAATAATATTTGCAGTGGGCTTTTCCTAGATGGTTTTTATGGGATTGAAGAATGTACCCTTTATCCCTACACTCTGAAGGGTTTTAATCAGGAAAGGATGCTGTATTTTGTCAAATGCTTTTTCTGCATCTATTGAGAGGATCATATGGTTCTCGACTTTTTTCTTGTTGATATAATCTATCACACTGATAGATTTGCAAATGTTGAACCACCCTTGCATCCCAGGGATGAATCCCACTTGGTCATGATGGATAATCCTTTAATGTACCGTTGGATCCTATTAGCTAGGATCTTGTTGAGAATATTGGCGTTCATATTCATCAGGGATATTGGTCTGTAATTCTCCTTTTGGATGGGGTCTTTGCCTGGTTTGGGGATCAAGGTAATATTGGCCTCATAGAATGAGTTTGGTAGTTTTCCTTCTCTATGTTTTGATATAGCTTTAGGAGAATAGGTATTATTACTTCTTTGAATGTTTGGTAGAATTCCCCGGGGAATCCATTAGGCCCCAGAATTTTGTTTTTGGAAGGTTTTTAATCACTGTTTCAATCTCTTCATAATTAATTGGTCGGTTTAAAAAATCAATTTCTTCCTGTTTCAGTCTTGATAGTTTATAGGTTTCCAGGAAGGCCTCCATCTCTTCCAGGTTGCTTAAAATATTGGCATAAAGCTGTTGATTAAAGTTTCTAATGATCCTTCCTATTTCATTGATGTTGGTTGTGACCTTTCCCTTTTCATTCAAAATTTTATTAATTTGGATCCTTTCTCTATTCTTTTGGATAAGTCTTGCCAGTGGCTTATCTATTTTATTTATTCTTTCAAAGAACCAGCTCTGGTTCTGTTGATCTACTCTACTGTGCTCCTGGTTTCTAATTCATTGATCTCCGCTCTAATCTTGATCAACTGCTTTCTTGTGCGTGGATTAGGCCTGTTCTTCTGTTGCTGTTCCAGCTTCTTGAGGTGAGAATATAAAAACTGCATTTTAGATTTTTCTATTCTTTTGAGTGAGGATTGGATGGCTATGTATTTTCCCCTTAGGACCGCCTTAGCAGTGTCCCATAGGTTTGGGACCATTGTGTTTTCATTCTTGTTGGTCTCCATAAATTGTTTAAATTGATTTTTGATTTCTTGGTTTATCGAATCATTCTCGAGCAGGTTAGTTCTTAGTCTCCAAGTGTTTGAGTTTCTTCCAAAAATTTCCTTGTGATTGAATTCCAGTTTCAAAGCATTGTGGTCTGAGAATATGCAGGGAATAATTTCAGTCTTTTGGTATAGGTTGAGACCTGTTTTGTGACCCAGCATATGGTCTATTCTCGAGAATGTTCCATGTGCATTCAAATAGAATGAGTATTCTTTTGTTCTGGGGTGTAGTGTCCTATATATATCTATGAGGTCCATCTGGTCTAGTATGGCATTCAAAGCTCTTGTTTCTTTGTTGATTTTCTGCTTAGGTGATCTATCTATTGCTGATAGTGGAGTGTTGAGGTCCCCTACTATTAACGTATTTTTATCTATATGTCTCTTTATTCTGGTTAAGAGTTGGCTTGTGTATCTTGCTGCTCCCCTGTTAGAGGCATAGATATTTATAATTGTCATATCCCCTTGTTGGATACATCCTTTAAGAATAATATAGTGTCCTTCTGTATCTCTAACTATAGTCTTTAGTTTAAAATCCAATCTGTCTGATCTGAGAATTGCCACCCCAGCTTTCTTTTGAGGTCCATTGGCATGAAAGATGGTTTTCCATCCCTTTACTTTCAGTCTGGATGTATCTTTAGGTTCAAAATGAGTCTCTTGTAGACAGCAAATGGATGGGTCATGACTTTTTATCCAATCTGCAACCCTGTGGTGCTTTATGGGAGCATTTAGACCATTTACATTGAGAGAGATTATTGAGAGATATGATTTTAATGATGCTATGTTGCCTGTAAAGTCTTTGTTTCTATAGATTGTAACTTTCTGTTCTGTATCACTCTGGGGGCCTTTTTACTTTTATAGAACCCCCTTAATATCTCCTGTAGGGCTGGTTTCATGGTTACGAAATTGTTCAGTGACTGGCGATTCTGGAAGGTCCTTATTTCTCCATCGATTCTGAATGATAGCCTTGCTGGATAAAGGATACTTGGCTGCATGTTTTTCTCTGAAAGAGCTTTAAAAATGCCCCCCCCCAACCCCTTCTTTCATTCCAGGTCTGTGTAGACAGGTCTGATGTAATCCTGATACTTTTGCCTTGGTACATGAGAAATTTCTTTGCCCTGGCTGCTTTCAATACTGTATCCTTGGATCTAATATTTGCAAATTGCACTATGATGTGACATGGCATAGGTCTGTCATGGTTGAGCTTCGGAGGGGTCCTTTCTGCCTCTTGGACACGAATGCTTGAGATTGGATTTTTTTGAGCCAGGTTTCTGTTTTAGCTTTCTCTTCTACCAACCCATCGTCCAATTCGCTGATTCATCTTCTGCCTCATTTACCCTGGCTGTCAGAACACCTAGTTTTGACTGCTTTTGATTCGTAGCATTTTTAATTTCTGCCAGATTCGCTCTCATTTCCGCCCTTAGAGTTTCTATATTCTTGTTAATATTTTTGTTAATATTTTTTTCAAGTCTACACATCATCTTGACCATTGTTACTCTGAACTCCATTTCTGACAATTTGGTTATATCCATATCCATCAGTTCTGTGGCAGAGGCCACAGACTCATTATCTTTTCTCTGCTGGGGGGGATTTCTCCTCCTTGTCATTCTGATGAGGATAGGTTGTGGGGTTGTCCAGAGCCCAAGTTATTGACCAGGACCCTGGCAGTGTGCACTTGTTTTATAGGGACCTTAGGGATGTGGGCTTCTTGATTTTTCAGCCTGCCTCCTGGGGGAGGGGCCTGTGCGCTGATACTCAGGCAACCCTGTTTGGATAGAGTCTCCGTGTCCCCTCCTAGGAGGGATGGGGATGGGCACACTGTGAGCCAGTATTTCCAGGCTTTTGTTCTCTGGCAGCATTCCCTGGCGGTTTGCTGTGGCTCTTCTGAGAGTCAGAGCAGCAGTGGCCGAATCCCAGCCTCTGTCTCAGAACAGAGAGATCGCAGTCCGCTCTCCACTGAGCTCCTCTGGCCACTTTAACTCTGTTTCTGTTGGTGCTGCTAAACCCTACAGCGTCTGGGATGTGCACCCCACAGTTCATCTCTCTATTGTAGGTCCCAGGGGTTGAGGTGCCTAATGTAGCACAGGAACTCCTCACTCTTCAGGGTGAAGTTACAGATTTATAAGATCCCTCCCAATTGTGGGTCACTGTGCTAAATGTATACTTTTTGTTGAGACCACATCTCTGCCTCTCCTACCTATCTTAATGTATCCTTTTTTACCACTGAGTGTAAAGGAGTCATTCAGCTAAAAGAAATTGTTCCACATGAAGCTATAGATTCCCTGCATCTGTGGGAGGAGGTGAGTTCAGGATCTGCCTACACCACCATCTTGGAATAGCAGAGAGAAGCTGAAACTTTTTAAAAATCTGTTTTTCTGATCATCTGGCTATTCTCTCCCTTTGTAGTTTTCACTTAAGAAATAATTACTATTTTCACTACTAGTGAAGATTCTGAGAGATCAGCTACAGAGGATCCAAACATGAAGTATACAGGCAAGAACTTATAACTTATAAATACTACTTAAAATATGCTAAGCAAAAATATATTTGACTTGGCTTATTCAAGACTTACATCAATATAGTTCTGTACATTACTTTTACTGGCAGAACTATATAATTATACAAAAGGAGAATTTTTCCTTTATAGATAGTGCCAAATTTTCTTTATCTTATGACTTTGTGCTTTATCTTGCTACTTGAGAGCAGTAAGAATTCCAACAATGGGTCCCACAAAGCAGGCAATGACTTCTAATAAAAATGATTTAAAACCACAAACATTGTTTAGAGTCTGTGTATACTCTTATATAATGAACACTTTCATAAGTGTTCTTGGTGAACTAACAGTAGTGGTGCCCGTGACTCAGTGTTACAATCTCCACTATAGGCTCATTATGTCTGGAAAACACAATAAAACAGGCCAAAATTTTTTGTGGAGAGAAATTTAATAAAGTGATTTGAATGGTTTCAACCATGACTCAGAGGAGGTCATAAGTTAATGAATCTGCTGTCTTTATGCAAGTTTTCAATAACATACCCTAAGTGCACTCTAAATTCCATTATAAGTTTCAGAAGATGTCCTTTGCATTTGCACTTCTATAAGTGATTGTTTCTACTTTCATTCTGTTTGTGAATTCCTATACTCAGATAGGACAGAACAAAATATCTTTGCTATCCAGCCTTATAAATTATATTCACCTTTCTTTCTCTTAAGGGCTAGAAAGATTTATTGAGGAACAGATATTTGTTTCCTTGGGACTAAATAAAAGACTATACATTTCCCATCATTGGACAGGTGGGCTTAACTTTTGCATTGATACTAAATTCAAATACTTCTAAAGATTCTGCCAACTAAGCTTTGGGTGCAAGGTATCAATATATGTTATTCAGGAAAATAAATCAAGGGCAAAATCCCCTAGGAAAATACAGCATTTTTTTTCATATTACACCTCTCTCAAGGAAGACTAAAGCTGATACAAAAGATAAACACAATACAGCAATTCTACTTAAATTAAAAGTAGATGAATGAATAAATTTAACCAGTAAGAATGAGTGAACAAGAAAAAACTCATATGTTGTATAAAATGAGGCCAAATGCTGTTATGGACTAAATGCTTGTGTCCCACCAGAATTCATATGTGAAAATCTTAATCCTCACTGTGATACTATTTGGAAATGGGACCTTTTGGAGGTAATTAGGGTTAGATGAGGTCATGAGGGTGAAGCCCTGGTTAGATGGAATAATTGTTCTCTCTTAGCCATATAAGCACACAGCAAAGAAGCTGCCATCTGCAAGCCAGAAAGGCCTCATCAGAAATCAAAACTTACTGAACTTTGAGTCTGGACTTTCCAGCCTCCAAAATTTTGAGAAAATAAATTTTTAGTTTTTAAGTTACCCAGTCTCTAGTATTTTGTTATGGCAGACTGATCTAAGACAGATAGCAATTTAACTTAATAAACACAAAAATGTTATAAACTATATTTGAAAATGTATGTTCCTGGGGCACCTGGGTGGCTCAGTCAGTTGAGCATCTGATTCTTGATTTCATCTCATGTCATTATCTCAGGGGTCCTGAGATCGAGCCCCACATGGGGCTCTGCACTCAGTGAGGAATCAGGTTGAGATTCTTTCTCTCCCTCTACCCCTCCCCCTCACTATCTCTCTAATATNGATATAAGATGATAAATTATACATAAATGAGGTTAGAATAATTAATAAACCATTTTGGCATAAAATAAATGTTTCCTAAAAGGTTAAATATTTAAATGTAAAATAATAAACTCTAAATATAAATGAAGAAATATAAGTAAATGTTTACAAAATCTTGAATTTGGGGAAGGTCCTTTAAACATCATAACAAGGCAGGTATCATATAGGACAAGATAGTTAGATCCAACCACAAAGACACTTACACCATTTGCATTTCAAAAAATAGCATAAAGTAAGCTGAAAGACAAACAAAAAAATTGACAAAAAATATATTTACAGCTTTTATAACAGAATTTCAAATAATATCTTCAACAAATAAAGAGCTCTTTGTAATCAGAAAGAAGAAAATCTGAATATGAATTCCAAGATAATATAAAAACCTACCAGCTTTAATAGTAAGCAAAAGAATGAAAATGAAAACAACCTGATTTATTTTTGTACATTAAATTAGCAAAAAAAAAATGATGTTTAGTGTTAGAAATGGTACAGGAATGGACAATTCATTCCTCTGGAAATTTAAATTAAATTAGCATAACTTTTCTGAAGGGTTTTTGGCATTCTATACAAATTAATCTTCACATTTTATGTGTGAGGAAGCTGATATTTATAGAGGTTAATTAACCAACCTAGCATGATTACCAAAAGCATAGCTAACCCTTAGTCCCACAGCTTTAATCACTATACAACTATACAAAAAATAACATGTTTTTTCAAAAGCATAAACACAAAGACTATACTCCTAATTCCTGTGATGGAAAGTTACCTGAAATCATAGGAAACATACTATTTTCTAAATTGTATTTTCATTTGAAAATATCTCATGAATGTATATCCATTTCATTAAATATTTTTGACATACATCGCTGTCTTTTGAAAATATTAATTAAAATGATTATAGTGTAAAATGTCTCTTTGTTTCTAAAACAGCAACAGAACAAAAGGACAATGAAAAAAGCACAATACCTAATAAGCATGTAAATAATCTTTTGCTACAACCTCCAAGATAAACTAGTTTTGAAATGTATGTCAAAATGTTTTAGTGAAATTTTTATAGACATCGCTATTATCAAATTAAAATTTATTATTATCTATTGATTAGTTGACCTGAAGTCCTTCTTTCTGGAATAATTATCTTCTTGGGTCAAATGTTTTAAGACAACTCTTAGGTCATGATAATAGACTTCATCATGATAGCAAACTGGTCTGTTAGAAAATATATATTCCAAAGCAGCAGCAGTTGGGCAACATGCCTTCATTTTGACAAAACTGGACACCAAACAGTCAGGGAACATTTTTAAAAGAAGTGAAGTTAAAAACACATCCTATTTTCATCCTACAGGGAAATATTATCTCTTTTATAAAAATATGATTACTAACCACCTTAATTCCCAAGAAAATTAGAAAATCTCTCTTGGCTGGTTGTCATTATCTAATGATATTTACTCATTGGCTGATATCCAGGCACACAACATGTGTTTTCAGGCTTTTGATTTTCTCTCATTTTAATGTGTCCTTTACTCTCTTCTGCATCTATTACTGTTCAATTTATATTTCAAGGTCCATTGTATTCCTTCTACATGAAGTCATATTTTTTAAATAAAATGTAAGTTTTAAGTGATACTATATGGCAAGGCCTGTGCTCGTACTATGAACTAATTTTTCTGTTCTCCAAATGCTTACAGCATGGTGTGGTTATTCGTATCCAGGCTGCGTATCACTCACTAAGGTACTAGTATCAGAGGGGCTCTTTCTGGGATTATGAGTCCCACATATTTGTTCGGAATATAAATTATAGAAAACACAAATTGAGCCACCAAAAAACCCAAATTAATGCTACCTCTTGTTGCTGCTCAGCTGAGGAGTTCCCAAGTCAGCAGAATTACAATTAAACAATTTACAATTTACTTTCATTTTCACCTTATAAGGTAAAGTGAATATCCTAAAGAATGTCCTGACACAAAATACCTTGAAATGTATGATAAAATATAACAAATAAGTCTTTAAAATAGAAAATTGATATCTAAAGAAATTAAGGGAAATTTCCAAGGCCAAAAAAAAAAAAAAAAAAAAGAGACCACTCAAAACCGCCAGTTGTGCTGATAGCATCTTTTTTTTTTTCCCTGTAAAGAAGAGGTTTGCATTTTCACAGCTACTTGGAAACAGGAAAAAAAAAAAAAAACACAACAACTGAGGAGCAAGGACGGCACAGAGTTGGAACCTCTTATAAGAAAGGGGCCTTCACAGAACAAAAGAAAGGACAAGAACCATATGATCCTCTCAAGTAATGCAGAAAGAGCATTTGACAAAATACAGCATCCTTTCTTAATTAAAACTCTCCATAGTGTAGGGATAGAGGGAATATACCTCAATATCATGAAAACCATATACAAACTCAAAATGGATGAAAGACCTAAATGTGAGAGAGGAATCCATCAAAATCCTAGAAGAGAACACAGGCTGTAACCTCTTTGACCTTGGCTGCAGCAAGTTTTTGCTAGACATGTCTCCAAAGGCAAGGGAAAGAAAAGCAAAAATGAACTATTGGGACTTCATCAAGATAAAAAGCTTTTGCACGGCAAAGGGAGCAGTCAAGAAAACCAAAAGACAACCAGCAGAATGGGAGAAGATATTTGCAAATGACATACCAGATAAAGGGCTAGTATCCAAGATCTACAAAGAACTTACCAAACTCAACACCCAAAACACAAATAATCCAGTCAGGAGATGGGCAGAAGATATGAACAGACATTCCTCCAGGGGCACCTCAGTGGCTCAGTCAGTTAAGCATCTGCCTTTAGCTCAGGTCATGATCCCAGGGTCCTGGGATCGAGCCTCATGTCAGTCTCCGTGCTCAGGGAGGAGTCTGCTTCTCCCTTTGCTCTTCCCCCCGCCCCACTCATGCGCTCTCTCTCTCTGTCTGAAATAAATAAATAAAATCTTAAAAAAAAAAAAAAGACATTTCTCCAAAGAAGACATACAAATGGCCAACAGCCATATGAAAAAATGCTCACCATCACTTGGCATCAGGGAAATACAAGTCAAAACCACAATGAGATACCACCTCACACCAGTCTGAATGGCTAAAATTAACAAGTCAGGAAACAAAAAATGTTGGTAAGGATGTGGAGAAAGGGGACCCTCTTACACTGTCGGTGGGAATGCAAGCTGGGATAGCCACTCTGGAAAACAGTATGGAGGTTCCTCAAGAAACTAAAAATAGAGCTACCCTACAACCCAGCAATTACACTACTAGGTATTTACCCCAAAGATACAACTGTAGTGATCAGAAGGGGTACCTGCACCCCAATATTTATAGCAGCAATGTCCACAATAGCCAAACTATGAAAAAAGCTGATGTCCATCAATGGATGAATGAATACACACACACACACCCACATCTTCTTTATCCATTATGGATCAATATGTAATTCCATCAATATGGAATACTCATATATATGGAATATTACATATATATAATATATATATGTGTGTGTATATATATATATATATATATATATATATATATATGAACATTAGCCATAAAAAAGGATGAAATCTTACCATTTACATCAACGTGGAAGGAACTAAAGGGTATTACACTAAGCAAAGAAATGAAGGGTTGCTGGAGGGGAGGTGGGTGGAGAGCTAGGGTAACTGCGTGATGGGCATTAATTAAGGAGGGTATGTGATGTGATGAGCACTGGGTGTTATATGCAACTGATGAATTACTGAACTCTACATCTGAAACCAATGATGTACTATATGTTGGAAAATTGAATTTAAATTAAAAAAATAATAATTAAATAAAAACAAAACAAGAAGGGGGCTTCATAATGATAAAATGAAAGGACGACTTCACGTACTGGCCCAGGAAGGCAACAAGCAAGCTTGCCCATCCAGGCCTGAGCTCTGAATTAAAGGGAAAAACAAATCCCCTGAAATTTGAAGCAAATATATTGGGTTTGAATTATACATACTGCAAGATATTTGGAAACCCAAGATAAGACATCAGAAAAAAGTTGTCTAGGTGTGTTGTTTTGATGAGTTTCTGGCAGAAATATTATCAAAACTTCTCTGGAGAGGCCTAACTCCACTTAAATTGTAGAAGATTCTTATAGAAAAAATTTGGTTGAATATGAGCTCAGAATCCAAAATCATAAACTCTTCATAAAAGGCCACACTGTGTAGAATACTAAATTCTCCAGTGCACAGTTATTTAACGCCCAATTAACTGGCCATAAGGTGAAATGATTGTGGTGAGATTTGGGGCCTAAGTGTAATGCAAAGGCAAGCATATTTCTGTGAGGCAACTCCCTGACCAGAGATGGTTTGCTTCCTTCTGTCATGGAGCCCATTTCTGACTCTTGTACAGAGGATGATGTGATAATGCTAGAGTTTTGTTTTATATTAGTTAGCTGATAATCGTTAAATCATGTAGCTGCTAAACATTAACATATTGTATGTTTATTTCATATTAAATGTGCATAATTTTGGCATATTTGCAGATGCTTTTTTTTTTTTTTTTAAGATTTTATTTATTTATGTGACAGAGAGACAGCCAGCGAGAGAGGGAACACAGCAGGGGGAGTGGGAGAGAAAGAAGCAGGCTCACAGCGGAGGAGGCCGATGTGGGATTCGATCCCGGTATGCCGGAATCACATCCTGAGCCGAAGGCAGACGCTTTAACGACTGCGCTACCCAGGCGCCCCTGCAGATGCCTTTTGGAGAAGGAATATATAGAGAAAAATAATTCTATTCCCATGTGTACATGGGAATGGTTAGAATTTATGAGTATAATGTTTACATGTTTACATGACACCTGATCTCAAAACATCAAAGCATTCTGCACATTTTCACAACATCCACACTGGTGAAAACTAGATGCGGTCTTGATGGACCTAGTGTCCTGAAGGACACTATTTTATTGTAATGAAAGAAGCTGGAGGTCATTCAGTAATGTGTTGGTTGCAAAGTTATTATAAGCATCCGATGAAGTTGCATTTTTATGTGACAAGGAGCCTCATGTAGTACCTAAAAAGCTAGAGAAATATATTCATTGGAAAATTGAAAAATGGTGCAGAGACCAGATACACCAAATAAGTTTCAACAGGTTTTCTCATCTGTGGAACATAAGAACTAGGAAGATCGGTAGGAGAAGAAAGGGATAAAGAAAGGGGGGTAATCAGAAGGGGGAATGAAGCATGAGAAACTATGGACTCTGAAAAACAAACTGAGGGCTTCAGAGGGCAGGGGGTGGGGGAATGGGATAGACTGGTGATGGGTAGTAAGGAGGGCACGTATTGCATGGTGCACTGGGTTTTACACGCAAATAATGAATCATGGAACTTTACATCAAAAACCAGGGATGTACTGTATGGTGAATAACAATATAATAAAAATATTATTATGAAAAAAAATGATAATTTACAAGTTGTATCATGATACCTGAAACACATTTTTAAAAAGAGAGACAAACTTGTCCTTTTATGTAGATATGGCCTCAGTGGCTTCAGTCAGCTGTTAGCAATGTGCCTTTTATCAAGGGAACACAGAAATAAGCCTGGGCCATAACCAAGCAAATAACTAAAAAGAAATATGCTTCTATCTAGTTAGAAACATAAGTTTTGCACCTGGAACACTCAAGGTAAGTGAGTCAATATTCCCTAATAGTGTTCTTGCCTAGATTTGAAGAAAACAAACCAGGAATTTCTTTACTGATGTAAAACAAATAATAAGAATAACAATAATAAAACCAATTTCCTAGCATGATCATACATTGTCTATTACACCATTGTGTATTTGCTGACAAGAATTTGCATACAAAATTGAAGGCTGTTTGTCTCCTGCAAGGCGCATGATGAATTTCCTCAGAGGATAGTTTCTAAATCATCATTGTCTCTTCAGTGATTCTTTTGAAGAAATTATTACCAAACACATTCCCTTTGTTTCCAAACCAGAGCACAGTGGCTCTCTCATGGCCAGATGCTTACTTCATTTCTAGAATATGTAAAAATATGAGCCATTTTCTTAACCTCTACATTATTAATAGAGTCAACAACTTATAAATTAATGTTTGTCCTTCCTTAAATATGGCTTTAAGAGTAGCCAAACTCTTAGAACTCATTCCTATTCCAAAGGAACTAGTATCCACAAGCACAGCAATGGCTACACTAATACTATCCACTTTCAGAAATAAACTGCTTATTTTGGTAAGTTAATTTTACTAGCTTGGCTTTCTAACAGGAGTTGGAAAGCACAGAAATAACCATCTGAAATGACAAGGTATTATCAAAAGTTGAATGTCTCCCTGTGGCTACTTTTCTCTTGAAAAGCTTTTTATGCCAAAGAAATGGATACTGGATATTTCTCTGTGCCTCTATCTATCTATCTATCTATCTAGTCTATTAGCTTTACCACTAGCTGTTTTTGTGACCTGGGCAAGTTATTTAACCTTTCCTGCCTTGTATTCTCATTATAGAATGACATTAATAATAGTGTCTACCCCAGAAGGTAGATGCAGGTTTTACAAAATGAATATTTGTAAAGCACTGACTTGGTTATAGTAAGTACCATACAAGTGTTTGGTAAACTAGAACCATTTCTATAGCTGGAGAAAAAAAATGATGGTGCTTGTTGTTCTGTTGAGTGAACATACATGATTAAGATTGGATTTTTATTATTTACTCATCAAAACAAAGGCCAGAAACCTATGAAATATAACAGATAAACACTTCAAAATGTTATTTTTTACAGATTGTGGAATAAATAAAACTAGCATAAAAGTCACTAAGCTTGCATATTTTTAAAAAAGAATAATGTTTTTTGAATTGTTTATATTATTATGAAACTGAAACTGTAATCCAATTACTTTCATATACTAGATATGGCACAGCCTAAAGAATTTTAAAATATAGCATAAAGAACTAACCTACAGCAGATTTTATTTATAAAATATGAGAAGTCGCATTTTGAGAAAAAGAAAATAATGCAAGCTGAAGGAAACAAACAAAATCAAACCAAAAAAACAAAAACAAATGAAAAAAACCCCACACAAACACTGTATTAGAGTTCTCCAGAGAAATATCTATCCATATCTATTCATCCATCCATCCATTCATCTAAGAGATTTAATACAAGAAATTGACTCACATGATTATAGAGACTGGAAAATCTCATGACCCACTGTCTGTAAGCTGGATACCCAGGAAAGCTGATGGTGAGTTCCAGTTTGAGCCTGAAAGACTGATAACCAGGAATGCCAAGGGTGTAAGTCCCAGTCTGAGGGAAGGAGAAAATCAATGTCTCAGCTCATCAGTCAGGCAGAGTCAATTCTTGCTTTCCCCACTTTCTATTTTACTCAGGACCTCAATGCATTGGATGATGCCACCTACATTGAGGAGAGCAGTTTGCTTTATTTGGTCTACCTATTCAAAGTGCTAATCTCATCTAAAAATTCCCTCTCAGACACAACCAGAAGTGATGTTTAACCAAATAAGTGGGCATCCCATAATCCAGTTAAGTTGACACTTAAAATTAACCATTTCACTCACCACGAGTCTAGTAGATCTCTGAATTGGAAACTGATTGTTCTCTTAGGTTTCTGATGTTTTAATATCTATATTTTGTCACTTAAATCTTTGTGGCTTACATAATAAAAAACATTTTTTATTATACTAAATTGTTAAATCGTAAGCAGGATTCTTTCTTGAGTATCTTTTATTTCTTCTATATATGACATTTGGGATTTCCTTAAGTATTTACTGAATACATATACAACTATAAATTTGATAGGAACTATGAGTAGGAAGAAATATATCAGTGCCTAAGTACTTACTGTCATTAAGCATGAGAATCTGGGGCCTGGAGAAAACCTAAGAGGAGCTCTTATCTTTTTTTTCTCTCATTTTATACAAAAGATTTTTGCCTTATTGAAGTTGAAAAGCAATGTGATAGTCAATGGTTCCCCAAATATGTAGCTTTGAAGTTTGAGGTCATGGCAGATACATTGCTATGTGCTCCCCAGATTTATTTTCTGGGTACACAGGAAGACTACACTCTCAGGCTAGTTTTCAGCGAGATTGGGGCCATGTGACCATATGTAGGCTGAAGCTTTTTCCCAACTCTGGCTACAAAAACTAGGAGAAGGAAGGGAAGAATGAAACGGGGGTAAACAGAAGGGAGAAAGAACCATGAGAGACTATGCACTCTGGGAAACAAACAGGGCTTGGGGGGGGGGGAGGGATTGGAATAGGCCGGTGATGGGTATTAAGGAGGGCACATATTGTACGGTGCACTGGGTGTTACATGCAAATAATGAATCATGGAACATTGCATCAAAAGCTGGGGATGTACTGTATGGTGACTAATAAAACAAAATACAAATTATTAAAAAAAAAAAAACAAAAACAAAAAACAAAAAAACTCCAGTGCAATCACCTTTTCCCTTTGCAATGTGATTTTCAAGGGCCATCTTTCAAAAATGGAAACATTAAAAAATGTAAGTCACTACCTGAATCTCAAGAAGATCCACTGAACATGTCTGATTGTGATAATAGGCAAGAATTAATTTTGCTTCATGTTGTCAATCAGATTTCATGTTTTAATTGTTAGTACAACTAGTCTAGCCTATTGTACCTGATGCAGAATTTTTCTGATGATAGTTGGATTTTCCCAAACAGTTGGAATTCTTACAAATTTTTTTCCATGGCTTTAAGAGTAACCAGCAATCTTTTTTTAGAACATCAGGACACTCTTTTTGTATGCTCTTATGATTTTATTTAGATTCTAAGAGTACGTAAACATTTATATGAGGAAATTTTTCTTAGAAAAATCATCCATATAAAATTTTATCACCTAATGTTCTTTACAACTATGTGCTTTTCTAATTGTCTGATAATTTTTCCAGTATCACTGAATGATAAAATAAAAAGAAACTCAGGAAGTTTCTTGATAAAATTTAATAATTACTTATTTTAGCAAACATTATTTCAACTTCAACAATAATAAAAGATAATAAATAATGTGCTTTGAAAATCACAAAAAATGAGGTGAGATATCTGTGCAAAGTTAAAATTACTATGTATATTGGCATTTTTATTCCAATATTAAGTGATTTATGAATCAACTTCTTGAGATGAAGGTTGTCTCTAATTTGTCCTCAACTTTTATTTTTACTGGAATATGATTGTCCTGGAGGTAATGATTCAATGTTATACAAGATTGTTATATATGATCACAAGAAACCAGTGCATTTCTGGGAAAATGCAGTTTTTTGAGCGGGAGGGAGATTTGATGATTACTTTAAATAAGAACGATAGAAGACATAAAAATGAACATAAAATGATATTTCCTGTCCTGACAATTTAAAATTCTTCTGTAAGTAATTCTCTTGGCAATATGTTGTTAATCATAAATGCAAAATTTTAAAGTTTAATTTCAATTTCAGCAAAATTGATAACAAATAGGCATATATATATAACACACTTTTAAATGAAAACATGTATACTTATTTCCTGAGTGAAAATTCATTTATTATTATTATTATTATTACTATCTTAGATGCATTAACTTGAAAATTTAGTTTTAATTATTTTAAATTATATTGCAATTTTTGGGGAAGAGATATATTCTATATCAACCATGTTCTAATAATCTGTAAACATTTCTGCAAATATGAGAAATATGGCTGTCCCATTAGTTTTAAATACTGAATTTAACTGTTCACTGTTTTTAGTTTCCTAGGACTACCATAGCAAAGTAACACAAACTGGATGGCTTAAAGCAACAGAAATATATTCTTTCATAATCTGAAGTCTCAAAGCTCAAAATCAAGATGTCACCAGAGCCGTGTTGTCTCTGAATGCTCTGGTGGATAATCTGTTACTTGCTTTTCTCTTAGCTTCTGCTGTTGCCAGCAATTCTTGGCCTTCCTTAGCTTGTAAATGCATCACTACAATCTCTGCCTTCATTGTCATATGGTGTTCTTCATATGTTCTCTTCCCTTCTTATAAGGATACCATATTAAATTAAGGGTCTACTCTAATCCAACACAACTTCCTCTTAGCTTGATTACATCTGAAAGGCTATTTCAAAAAATACATATGTCAGATTCACAGATATAAAGGAATAGAACTCGAGCATGTCTTTTTTGGGGTTCACAATTCAACCCATAATAATCACGTTTTCTTGGTCAATTTCTATTTTGAAAAGGAAGTTTCAAATAGCAGTTGGAAATATGGATTCTGGATTTAGATAAACCAGTTGGAAATCACTGTTTTGCCCTTATAAACTGTATAATTTAAACATTAATTAAGTCCGTAGGCCTCAATGACCTCACAAGTAACATGCACTAACAGCAGTACTCACTTCAAAGGTTTTAGATATGATTACATGAAAATGCAGTTCTAGCAGAATGCCAGGGACATGGTAACTACAAAGTAAATTTTAGTGTTTATAACTGTTTTTGCTATTACTACAACTACTTGAGTTTTATTCAACTTTCATTGAATAGTTCCATACAGAAACCGAAATTCTCTGTAACTCACATTTACCTAATTAATACAATAAACATACTTTTTGGTGGAAGTTATTTGGAAAATTTGGCCAGAGTTCAGTAATATCAATATCAATCAATCACTTTAATAAGATCAATATCAAATAAAAATGTAGTACAGATAGATCGACAAATATATATAAAGTATGGAATCAATGATATCAACATTTTTTTAAATTTTCTGCTCAAATTCTCAGGGTATTACATAGGCTATTATGCATTATTAATCTTTGAGGGGTTAGGAGTAATAGTTTCTATAATTTCCAAACTCACTGTCCATGAACTAAATTTTTATGGTATACCTTGGAAAAATTATATTCTTTAGAACACATATTAAGAAATGATGTACACAAATAACAGATAATTGTGATAAATTTAAAAAAATAAATTTAAGTACAACAATGTGCCTTAAATTATAGATATTTGTGAAAAATCTAATCTCTTATACATACACTTTTACTCCTAATCACTTAAAAAATATATCTCTATTACAGTATCTGGATGATAATTTGAGAGTTTTAGGGATTTTGCTGCTGAAAATATTTGAATTAAAACCTACAAACAAATGCTTTGTTTGCAAGACTCAATATTGTCCAGATGACAGTTCTTCCTAATTTGATCTATGGATTCAGTGCAATCCCAATCAAAATTCCAACAAGTTATTTTATGGATATAATAAAGTGATTTTAAAGTTTACATGGAGAGTCTAAAGACACAGAATAACCAATACAACATTGAAGGAGGAGAATCAAGTTGGAGGATTGACACTACTTAGCTTCAAGACTTACTGTAAAGCTATAGTAAACAAAACAGTATGTACTGGTGAAAAAATAGACAAATAGATCAATGAAACAGAATAGAGAGCTTGGAAATAAACCTATGTAAGTACAGTGAACTGATCTTTAATAAGACAGCAGAGGCAGTAAAATGGAACAAAAGTAGGTCTTCAAAATATGGTGCTAGAATAACTGGATATCTAATGAAAAAAAAAAAAGAATCTAGACATTGACCTTAACTCTTTCATGAAAATTAACTCAAAATAGATCATAGATATAAATGTAAAACCCTAAACTGTAAAACTCCAAGTAGATAATATAGGAGAAAACTTAGATGACTTTGGGTATGACGATGACACAAAAGACATGATCCATAAAAGCAATGTAAATAAGGTGGACTTCATTAAAATTAAAAAAAAAAAGTTCTGCTCTGAAAAAGACTCTACCAAAAAAACTATTAGAACTAATTATGAATTCAGTAAAGTTGCAGGATACAAAATCAATGTACATAAATCTGTGGCGCTTCCATATAGTAATAATGAAGTAACAGAAAGAGAAATTAAGAAAATAATCCCACTTATAATTGCACCAAAAATAATAAAATACCTAGTAATAAACTTAAAAAGAAGGTGAAAGACCTGTTCTCTGAAAACTATAAAACACTGATGAAAGAAATTGAAGATGACACAAGGAAATGGAAAGCCATTCCATGCTCATGGATTGGAAGAACTAATTGTTAAAATGTCTATACTACCCAAAGCATCTACAGATTTAATGCAATATCTATTAAAATACCATCAGCATTTTTCAGAGAACCAGAATAATCAATCCTAAAATCTGTATGGAACCACAAGAGATCTTGGATACCCAAAGTAATCTTGAAAAGAAAAACAAAACTGGAGGTATCAAATTCCAGACTTCAAGTTATATTACAAAGCTGTAGTAATCAAAACAGTATGGTACTGGCACAAAAATAGACACATAGACTAATGGAACAGAATAGAAAACCCACAAATAAACCCATGATTATATGGTCAATTAATCTTTGACAAAGAAGGCAAGCATATGCATTGGGAAAAAGATCATCTCCTCAGCAAATGGTGTTGGGAAAACTGGACAGTCACACAGAAAAGAATGACACTATTTTTGTGTACTGTGTACTTTCTTACACTATATACAAAAATAAACTCAAAATGTATTAAAGACCAAAATGTGAGACCTGAAGCCATAAAATAAAACATTTTAAAGGAGAATTAAAACAGGAACTCAATATTGTGTATTATATTGGAAAGCAAACGTGTAAAATAAAATCGAGAGTTTTACGTGCTGAAAAGATTGAATCAAAATCTTCATTGTTAGAGATACGGAGCAAAAATCTTAAAGGCGGGAACTTGGTGAGTAAATTGGGGTGCGTAAGTGGGGGCAGGAAAAGTGTAGGAGTATGACAAAACACTGGTTTCCTTATGGGGCCTGACCAGTTTTCAGGCCTTTGGTCTGCTCCTCTAGGTTGGTGCCTTGTTTCTCCTTGCACAAAGCACTTAATTCTCTGGGCTCCCTGCGCCTAACTGATGAAACAAGAGTGATGGAACTAAAAGGTCATGTCCAGCTGCAAAGTCAAATGATGTGTGGTTTTTTGGAAAAAAAAAAAAAAGGGTATGAGTGAGGGAGAAAAAGATGATACTTGAAGGATTAATAATGATCGTTTTCTCATATATGACAGGTCCTGATCATGTTGGTAGACAGAAAGAAAAAGATCCAAGGCAGAGCATGAGTAAATTGACTATTTAAATGGGGGGAATACGTGTAGACTAGGATAGGGAAAGGAATATAAGCTACAAGTAAGGGACTAAGGTTTCACATAAGTGAAAAAAATAATTATTTCTCAAGAAATAATAACAATAGTTAACATTTATTAAGGATGTTTTACACAGGTGCTGTCTTAAGGCTTTGCATATAATAAATCTTTCAACTCTCACAAAAATCTAAAATACAGAAAGTTTTTATTCCAATTTTACAATTAAGGAACTCGGGTTCCTTGCCCAGGAAGCTATGACAGGGATAGGATTTTGACTCAAGATTCTGACTCCAGATTGTATAGGTTGGTAGATGGAATCCTGTGGTTTGATCACTTATTAAGACTGGTTACTCAGCCAAGCCATTTATTACTCTGCACCTCTGTTTCCTTATTCATCAAACAGGCAGAATATTTTCTTTCCCATCTAACTTTCAGAGCTACTCTGAAGCATACTTGAGAAACTGTACTTTGTAAAGAGTAAATTATGATAGATATGTGGTATATTTTTATTAAAAGTGGACAAATGGGCATACAAAGTTTTAACTTAAACGAAAGAAATTAAAGGTTTTAATCTTGAATGCCCTTGATTATTCATTAATGTAGACAGGGTCATATACTTAAAGAGACAAATGGTATTTAGGCTTAAGAGGCAAGGAAAAAATTTGGACAAGTTAATAGGGTCATATACTTAAAGAGACAAACGGTATTTAGGCTTAAGGGGCAAGGAAAAAATCTGGACAAGTTAATACTGGATAATCCCCAGTAGTACTACTATTTTTACTCTAGTTTGATAATGGGAAATTCGCCAGACCATAACAAAGGAAATTCCAGATTATGATTTAGCAGATACTCTTATGTTGGCTTCAGTGCCTTTTTGCTTTCTATACAGTCTGTCAACATTCATACCATCTTATATTAGTGCAGTGTGTCAGACATACAATTGCACTCACTATGGAAACCAAGATTTCTCAAGAGATTCTGAACATTAGCATGACAGCAACATTGGACACATATACCCACACAAGAGATTTTTTTTCTGAGTTTTCTCTTTTTCTTCTTTGGCTAAGACTAGAAAATGCAGAAATAAAGCCTGGGGGGGGGGTTTGGTTTTTACTTTTGTTATTTCTTTGAACCTGAATATGAATTTGCTTTTATTTTCAATGCTGTTGTTGTTTAATCCAAACTACTTTACTTTTGCAATGCAGCAAATCTTAACAGCATGATGAAAGTATGGGTGGGAAGTATTACTCTTACTTTTTTGGTTTTTTTGGCTCAAAAAAAAAATCTGTGTGGAAAAAAAAGAAAGACAAAGGGAAAATTATGTCTGTGCCCACCCACAAGTGAAAAGCCCTCTTAAGTTAAAATAATTAAAGCCCAGTTTCTGGCTGGAGGCTGTGTGCGTATAAACCCCAGAGATAACATAAAAACGGCCTTCTGGGCATCCTCTGAGACAGATGATGTTCAATCAGATTCCAAGAACTCAAGAACATGTGTTTTACAAGAGAGAAAGCCAAAATACAAACTTTTCTGTAAGAACTGCAAATACCATATGGAAAATTGATCCCATAAACTAAGAAGAAAAACACAATGAAGGCATGGCTTTTGAATCCCACTATGCCATTTAAGGGTTATAATCCAGTCTTTTATCCTAATTTCCAAAAAAAGTATGATTGAATTAAAAGGGAAGTTTTAACTAATAATTCAGGTACTACTTCTCACTGTCTTAGTAAACTTAATACAAACTCCTACCTTGTCTTGTTATTTTGCAAAATAAACCAGTATGAGAGAGAAGAGGGTAGGAGAGACCATTACGTTCATTCTTTTCCTGTATTATGTGGTATTGTGGGTGAGTGTTTGTTTTCTTTCAAGTAAAGCTGTAAGATGGTAGCAAATTTATCTTAAGTTCTAAGGAGTTACCCAGTATAGAGAGAAAATAGACCATAGTTCCTGTATTTGGGAAATAATATTTATTTATTGTATTTGTTTATAATTACTAAGGCAGAGAAGATGTCAATGATGAGATTATAAACTACAATTAGCATAGACTCTATCCTTATATAAAATTATATTTTTTACATGGTCTTTACTATTATTTCCAAATGAAACAGAAAAAAAAATGGCATTTATCAAGTCATATCTTTGATAGGGCCTTATGCTTTGCTTGTAGTTTATATTTAAAAATTTTACTTTAGCTAACTTAAGCATGTTTACATATTGTCCCTTTCAGATAATTCTATCATTTCCTAGAGAATTATTTCTGTTTTTGTTTTGAAATTTTTCATTGTGTGCTTATGTTTTGAAGGGATTTTTTTCCTTAAACAAAAAGTCCATTGACTGGCTTGTAAAATGATCCCTCCAGAACAGATTTACCTTTATTTTTGCTTTGCAGTCTATGAATGTGATGGGTTTTGGATAAAATTTTATATCAGTCTTTTCTTCAAGATTCTCACAGTATGAAAATAGGGTTAATTTGAACTTCCTACCAGAACAAACATGAGATTGTTGTCTTTATTTATTCCAAAGAGTTTTTGATTTGCAAAATGAGTTTGCATCTTTTTGTGCTGCCTTTCAGTTTCTTCTCCGATAGTGGCATCTATGGATTTCCTTTTCTTTCCTGTAAATCCACTTCAGTACACTCAAATTCATCATTTTAAGCAACTTGTAGTCTAAGATGTTTCTGTCATTTTTCTGGAAATTGAAGTCTGATAGGACCTTTTTCTTTATTTTATAAAGTTGATCTCACATGCACAAACTTGATCCTTGGTTTAGAACTCACTTTTATTGTTATTCCATGGCCTGCTCTTTATAGTCATTTTTAATAAAATAGTACCTTAAAACTCGTCACACAAAAATAATACTCCGAATCTCGATGATCAGGTAGAACAGTGGGCAAAAGACGATACAGCAGCCAGAATGAATAATTCATTGTGACACCAGCTATATGCAATGGATCTTAGCAACATACTATTAAGTTTTAATTAGTTCCAAAACTTTAGAACACCATTATACTCATTTTAAAAAGTTTAAAAAAAAAAACAGAGCAAGAGAATACTGAGTACTAGTTTCAGGATAAGTAAGGGTTATATCTGGGGATGGTATCCTGAAGGCAGGTGTAAGAGTAGAATATGAGGGCTGGAAATACTGCATGGTTAGCTGTGTATTATTTTCTAATCTTTTTATTTTCAACTCAAAATAATCTTACATAAAATTCAGATATTTTCACACTCTGTTCTCCCCTCTGATTGTGGAATTTTTTTTTTTTTTTAATTTGTATTCCTAAGCGTTCTGGAATGTCTACAATTTGTAGGATTGCAAACAAAATGTCTACTTCAGAGTAGGAAGGTATTCACGTCTTTTTATAGCTGAAAAGATGCAATGATTAAATCAATTCATAGCTCCTTTATTTCATTTGAGGCAGATTCACTGGATTAGGGCAGACATTTCATAGGACTATATGAAAGTAAAGCGACACAATTTTTGGCCAAAGTTGTCTCACAGAAACTCGTAAGCCCAGGATACACTATTTGTAGAAATAATATGAAATGAAACTTTTGACAAAGATGAAGAAAAATCTTAATGTGATTTTATAGTGAAAAAAATAATTAACAGGACAAATTTGTTATCCTCACCTATTTTTTTTTTTCCAGAGAGAGGCAAAAAAAATAATAATCATGTTTGATGAATGTCTGGGAAATTTATGATTGGACTAAGAGTACCCTGGAAGCGATTACAAATTAAGATACTCTCTCTAATTTCCAGAATGTTCTCCCAGCCTTCTTCCTTGTCTGGAAATTTTCAAGAATAGACTAATTATTAGTCACATTTTCAAAAATTGCAGGTTAACTTCGAGTCAAAATGTCATAGTTCTCTTTCTTCTTACCCCTCCCTTCTAAACACAACTGTAAACCCTGGAAATAATATAAGAAGCAACTGAAGGAGAACTCTCAAAGATTGTAAGAAGAAGACAAACTTGATTGGAACCCCAGGATTTGAGGGACAAATGGCAATTTATCTTACATTTCCTTATTCAGTAAGAGAAGGTGACCCATAGCTCTCATTTCTCAGTTCAGGTAGGCTCATTCTGCCACAGGATGGAATGGGTATCTCTGACAACATCAGGGAAGCCTGACACCACTGAGGATGGATCAGGATCTCTGCCAACAATAAGTGGCCATTGGAAATGCCCTCTTGTTAGTTGTATCAGCAAATGCTCACTCATTAGGCCTTTTTCTCTATGTGATCTTTGTTTTTCACTCATCTGTGAATGATTTCACTCCTAGGGAACACTGGAGTGAACATTAAGTATGCTTTCTTCAAAGAGATTTACTTTGTCTGCTTTGAGGAAGGGCTAACTGCCCATTAAAAACGACTATAATCTTCTTCATGCAGCCTGGCATACAATGATCTTAGGTTCACCTCTTTTAGCTTTAAGTCTGAGTTTCAGGACCACAGTGCTGACATGGTCACTGTACAGCTTTAGCATTCACTTACAAATTTGAGTTCCAGTTTCTTTTTTTCTCTCTCTCTTGATCATAAAATATTGATTATGTAGAGACCATGAATGCATTAATCATCATATTTGATCTAAAATCAATTTATTGGCTGCAGCACAGACCTTCAGGGCAACTGGTTTGATTATGGCACAAAGCAAAATTCTCAAGCAGACTTTTTGACTAATTAAATTCAATTAATATACGCTGGTGATTCTGCAAAAACTCACAGGTTGAGGAATTACTGGTGCACATAGTCAAGGCACTAAGAAACACTTTAGGGTAAAAATTATGCACTTTGATTAAGAATTTTAAAGAATTATTCAAAACTGTCCCTAACTTTAATTGAGTAAGCATCACCATTTTTTCCCTGAATTTCCTTTTGAAATTCTTAAATTTGTAAAATATATTGAAATTTAACTTGAAGAAATATTTCAATATGTGTTCCAGATGATTCTTTTTAATGGCTACTGAAACAGGGGTGCCTGGGTGGCTCAGTCAGTTAAGCACCTGTTTTCAGCTCAGGTCATGATCTCCGTGTCCTGGGATCCAGTTCCTGGGATAGAGCCTGGGTCCCTGCTCAGTGGCGAGCTACTTCTTCCTCTTCCTCTGCCCCTCCCCACCATGCCCCGCTTGTGTTATCTTTCCCTTTCTCTCTCTCTCAAATAAATAAATAAAATCATATGAAAAAATAACTACCTAAATATTTTACCACATAGACAACTGTATTAAACTTAGTAAGAATTAGAAGCCAAATTGAACTGCATACATTTATGAGGACAACAAATCATTCACTTTAGAATGCCACAAAAACTTAACTTACACTAAATGAGAAGTGTCATATGAATAGTAGTTGCCAAGATAGTTACTCTTGATTTAGATTATTAACATGCAACAGTCTTGGCTTGTATCCATATAATGTATTATGTCCTTAATTACGGTAGCATTAGAAAAAAATAAACCCATAAAGCACTCACAAGATATAATTTATGTTGAAAATTCTGTCACTTTATAAAAGAGGAAGTGCACATAAGTGGTAAGTGGAACAAAGTCTTACACCTGAAATCAAATTGAGGAAGTGAAAAATCTTAAGAATCCATAGCCGTATTTTTTTTTTAAGATTTTATTTATTCGACAGAGACAGAGACAGCCAGCGAGAGAGGGAACACAAGCAGGGGGAGTGGGAGAGGAAGAAGCAGGCTCACAGCGGAGAAGCCTGACGTGGGGCTCAATCCCAGAACGCCGGGATCATGCCCTGAGCCGAAGGCAGACGCTTAACCGCTGTGCCACCCAGGCACCCCCATAGCTGTATTTTGAATCTAGAGCCCTACTGCAATGATTTAGAATTTCCCATCAAATCCTCAACCATATTTTGTAGGATTTATTTAACAGTCCATTGAATCCATGGTCTTATGCATAGGGCATGTCACAATCCCATGAATAGCTTGTTCAAAATAGATTTTCTTGGAACTCATCAAAGACCTACACAATCAGAATCTCTGGAAACAGAAACCGGGTATTTTAAACTTTTAAGATCTTTAGTTAATTACAGAATAAACAATTTAAGATTTTTACTTAACTGTTTAAGTTAATTGTTCAAGGTAGGTGAACTCTAACTTAATTCTCAAGTTCAAATTCTGTGATATAATTTGGATCCTTCATTAGCCAACAACTGAACATATATTGATTTTAATAAAAACCCAAATCACAATTATAAAGAGAATTACAAATTTGATAATTCACAATGGCAAAAAAAGAAGAATCACTATTTTTTCTGGGTTGTGATTATTTTCTTTACTATATTCCTCCCCTGCTTACTATAAGAATTCTTTCCTAAATATTACCTGCCTTCTGAAAGTCTATAATAGACTCTCATGATTTAGCATATTTATTTTCTTTAGGTAAATATCAAAACATTTTATTTCACAGCTAGAATGCTAGCTCCTTGGTATTAGGCGCTTATGCCATATATTATGTTTTCACCCATTTTTTGGAACATTTTAAAAAGTATAAAAATGTGACTTTTAATGAGTAATCTAATATGATTGATTATTTTTACAATACAATACAATACAAACTTAATATAGCAATTATATTTAAATTTAAATTTTTCATTTATGGGAAGCATGCTACATTAAACAAATAAACAACAACAATGACTACAATCACACTACTATTGTCCAGTTTAGGAGCTTGAAAATTAGTTGGTCTAACCTATTGTGCACCACTATATCCCAGCTGACTTCTGGGGTCTCCTTCCTTTCAAAATCCTGGGTTATGCTCTTCCAGAGATTATAGTCATCATCACCTATACGTATAATAAATGTAATATTGCACTGTGCTTATTTTGAGAAATAAGAGAAGGCCCTTATCTTACCTTTACATAAAAACATCACTTCTGCTCAACTGTTCCATGTCTTTAAAATACAGAATTAGATTTTTAGAGCCTTTTTTATTAGCATTTATTAACATATATATATTGCATATATATTATTAACACACACACATATATATTCACTTGAATTATTTTTTGAAATGATAAGACTTTAGTATCATACGTACATTTTAGTGGGGGAGAAGAGATGAGCGGTTAGAAGGGATTTGAGTACCTGCATTCTAAAAGCCCACCATGGACTTTTCTGTGTAGAGCAATTAATTACCTTTGATATAGATAATACCTAAATTTCTTCTAACTTTCAAAGCCAATGAAATTGTTTTATTTCATTCATGTCAAATAAGTAATGTATAAATGGTAAAACTGTGGGGTGCCTGGGTGGCTCAGTTGGTAAAGTGTCTGCCTTCTGCTTAGGCCATGATCTCAGGGTCCTGGGATTGAGCCCCACGTGGGGCTCCCTACTTAGCTGGAAATCTGCTTCTCCCTCTCCCAGTCCCCTGCTCATGCTCTCTCTCTCTCTAATAAATAAATAAAATCTTTAAAAATAAATGGATAAACTGTGTTTGTAATCTTTATATGGTATTAGTATCCTTTACTTTTGATGACAGATTTGTTGTTGAGAGGTTTTATATAAAATATAATTAAAATGACATAAAATATGGTGTAATTTGTCACTAGAATTTATCATTTTATGAAATGGAAATTTTGCAAATCACTCTGCCTCATTTGGTAAATTCATCATTCTTTTTCAGTGTGTAAATATATAGGGACTAAAAATGAACACCTGAAGAACTTGTCACAAACTTGCTTGTGATAAAATTTGTAGAATGTGTATTTAAAAGGCCTTTACATTTCTTCTCTCTCTCTCTCTCTCTCTCTTTTTTTTTTTGAAAGAGAGCGTACACACATGCACAGGCAAACATAAACATAAGGGGGGAGGGGCAGACAGAGAGGGACAGAGAGCATCCTAAGCAGGCTCCACCCCAGGCAATGAGCCCAATGTAGGACTCAGTATAGCGGGACTCTATCCCATGACCCTAAGATCACAACTTGAGCTGAAATCAAGAGTTGGATGCTTAACCGACTGAGCAATCCAGGTGCCCCAACATTTTTTGAATATTATCATTATTCATTTCATCATTCTATGAAAAGCAAGATTTTTAAAACACTTTGGACAATACATAACTCTGTTTTTCTCTCCGTGAATTCCATGAATATCCACACAAATAATTGGCTACCATTTTAAATTAGAAATTGGCTACCACTCACACCTTCCCTGAACATTTCTGTGAGAGAATGCCCTGTTTAAAGATACCCAAGCTCTTAATTTCCTTTTGCAGAGTAAGTTCTTGGTTTCATTATTTTATATTACTACTCTGTTTTGGATAATAAGATTCAGTGCATAGTACTCATAGCAGCATAACATTTTACTATTAGAAAGTTCGCTTAACTTATTTAAGTTTCCATTTGAGATTTTTCATTTAACTGCAATTTATATTAAGATAATGGTTCATAGCTGACTAATGGTCTGAGAGTTTACCTTATTTGTATTTTAACAATATACTTTCTATACTTAAAGAAAATCTATTATATCTCCAGAATGTAAAATAAAAATAATAAATATCATTAAGAATTATGACTTCTATATTGAGAATAATAATTTCCTATATAAAAAATAAGAAAATATGGATAGCTTTGGTTTCTACACTAACAAGAGACAAATTGAAAATGGCTTTTTCTTATTTCTTTTTTGTTTGTTTATTTCATCAGTTTTATTGGTCATATACCCAAGATTCATCATATAAATCTTTCAAAATAACTAGATATTACAAGAATAGTTTACAATTCAGCTCTGATTGCACAAATACTTGACACTGGAAAGCATTTTTACAAACCCATATGTTTACTTATAAGAATACTTTAATAAAGAAAATAAGTCTCTATATGTCTTAGAGAAAATTCTATGCAATTTTTCCCCGTTCAATCATCAAGTTTTATATCACAGCATGTCTATCACATTCAATAAACCAAATTCCAAATTCCAATTATAATTTTCAACCATTACTGAGATTTACAATGTTAAGAGTTTTTAGGACTTTTCTAATCTTTCCTGACCTGAAATAATTCACATATTTAAACTAGAAGAGATTGTAATTTAAATGCCATTCTTTCTAAATATAGTTTGCAGCAGGTTAATCACTAGGCTTGGTGATCTTCTCCTCCTCACTTAGGCAAGATCAGCTAGTAGCTTTATTCCTGCTACACCAAGCAGGAAGGATAAAGTCTTTGCATTCCTAATAGTTTCTAAACCACAAAAACAATCCCTAGAAATAAAAGTTAAATACAAATATTAGGGAAGCTAATATTTGCTAATGATTAGAGTAAAGAACATTTTTTGGGATGCCTGGGTAGCTCAGTCAGTTAAGCGTCTATCTTTAGCTCAGGTCATGATCCCAGGACACTGGGATCGAGTCCCTCATTGGGCTCCTTACTCAGTGGGGAGCCTGCTTCTCCCTCTCTCTCTGCCCCTCCCCCTACTTGTGCTCTCTTTCTCTTTCTCTCACTTTCTGATAAACAAGCAAACAAACATAGAATAAAGAACATTTTTCAATTCAAGGTCTCCCCCAAATTGAAGACATAAAAGAAATAAAGTATAAGGCAGTAGTTTTATTAATATTGAAAAACTAAAATAATGCTAATCACTTAGGTCAGTGGTGTATCATTTCCAAAGTGCCAGAAGACACAGAATGTTAGACTCTAAGACTAGCTGGTCTTAGTATCCAAAATTCTTCTTATGCTGTCGCTTTAATATAGCCTAAAACTTACTTGCCATCATTCAGGCCACAGGGAACTTTGCAGAATACTGACCACAGTTATCTGAAGAGACAGGACACACAAAGGGACACATCTGGCATTCATGCCATTCCTTCACTGTTACTGAAACATGCATCCACTTGGCAAAGTTTGTCTTACTTTTCAGATAGCATGAATGAAAATCAAGAAACCAGAGGTATTCCATAGTCAAGTTCCTGACTACTCTGCTCCAATTATCCAACATTCTTAAAAGGATTCTTTAACCAAGCCCTTGTCCAATAAGAGATTTAACAGTACTTGAGGACTACAGTATGTCCCATTTCTCTTCTATTTCCCTTGATTTCTCTTTCTCACTCCAGTGTAACAAACTGCTACAGGTTTTTACCAAAATACTGTAGCAGTAGTTTGAAATGTGTTATTTTGCATTACCAAAAGTGTTCAATCACATCATAAAGGGTGACATTTCCATATAACTAGATGGCCAAACAATGTCTAATACAGTGATTTTGCAAATTCAGCATAGTCGATGTGTTCATCATTGTTCTTGTCATCCTTTCTCAAAACACCATCAAGTTAATCAGTTCAGCTTCACTCATTGGTGGTGCCTGTTCATTATCCTCCTCCTTATGGATGTGAGTGATGTCTGTGGAAAGTTCTAGGTCATCACACAAATTATTGTCGTCATATTCAAGCATTCTGAAATAACGGAGCTGTAGCTCTTGTGGAGACATCTCCGCCTCTGGTTTGTTGATGACACTTTTTAGATACTCTGTGATATGCTCTTGGTCATTCACTGTGTTCTCATCCAGGCCCACGCTGCCGGGATGGGAGCAGCTCACTCCAGGCACCTCAACCCTGGCATCTGAAGCTTAAAAGGCCAAGAGCGGGCCACATGGGAAGGGGGTTTTGAACAGCCAAAGATAATCACGGTCACCAGTACCCTCACTGCCCTTAGTTTCCAAGCAGTTTTCCTCAGACATGAAGCCTTCCAGCCAACTTTTCCTTATTTTTTAAAGATAATCTTATTTGTTTTTAATTGGGAATAGGTTTGGAAGAATTTCCCAGATAAATTGGTTGTTTGTTTTTAGTTATTTAAATTTAGTTAATAAATACACAGTGTAAAATTCTAGAGTATGAGCAATTATGTTATGAGTTATGAATTATGGTACCTTGCTTCATTTATATTTTCATGTTGAAAGTTAAGGTGAAACATTACCTACCCTTTTTTTCTTAGTGAAAAGAGCTTCTTACATTCTAAAAGCTTAGTAATTCTATGTTTTTGAAATGTACAAACAGCTAAAACTTAGTTTTTCTCTCTCTTGTAGACTTTGTATTGAGGAAATTTCCATAATTCAATAGTTATACTTCTAATATTTTAATTGGGAGCATTTAGAAAAGTGAATGTGCTACATTATTCTGTAACTGGAGATTCAGTTAGTCAGTATAATGATGGTCTTTTGCCAAAATTAATTCTGACAAGGAACACTGGCATAATATATTAAATGCCAAGCCATAGAAACAACACCCCAGAAATAGGAGTTGATGATTCAAGCTTGGCAGAGCGTCCTTGTGCTCAATGTTAAAAACTAGCTTAAAGGCTGGCCATAACAACGTTTGAGAAGGAAGAATTCTTCTTTCCAACGTGTTCCTCAAGTTCAAAAACATAATAGAGATTTCAAAGAAATCTTGTTGAAAAATACAGGTCTAGAAAATAGTAAGGTCAAGAGATGAACTTGGAAGCCACCAATAAATAAAAGCCACAAATTATCATGGGAAGACTTTTCTTTTTTTTAAAGCTTTTAGACAGCTTCCATCTGAGGACTATGTGCTGGTCCTTACCTTCTGTCCTTTCAGTAATGCTTTTACTATCTTTAGGTTTGTTAATTCCTCATTAAAGTTGTAAGATGGATTAATCTTTAAAGGTAACAAACTTTACAAGAAAATTCATGAGTAATTTCACCTCAGTTAATTATCTCATGTCCTTACATTTGATCTTGTCCTTGTAACCATAGAGAGCTTTTTTTTCTCAAAGTTCTTCAACAACCCTAGCTGTCTCTTCATTAATTCACAATGTTCCTGCAAAGCACTATACTAGAACACTCATAATAAAGCCATTAGAGTCCTAAGTATTATTTTATGCCCTTTTACTGTGAGACACTTCAAAGTTAAGTAATACATTTTCCTATGTAATCTTTATGAAAGTGCTACTGCATATTCAAATCAATAGTTTTAGAAGTCCAGTATATCTGTTTTATTTCACAAATGAGTAACTTGAGATTAGAGGAAAACGGTATTTGAATGAATGAGTCCAATAGGAAAAAAAGTGGTAGAACATGAATTTTCTGTGAAGAGAGAATATTGTGCAAAGTTGTAGAGGTGAAGAACTCTCCCAACATCCAGTTTTTTGCACCTAAACCATCTTGGCTATTCTGCTACCACAGGATCTGAGCCACTGGGAATGGATATGCACGTATGAGTGTGTGTGTGCGTGTGCATATGTATACTTGTTTGTGGGTATGTTTAGCTAAATATATTTCTATATTTTGTCACCCATAGTATATTTACTACTGTACGTATATACACATATATATATGTATACATACATACACACACACACACTACGTATATAGCACATTTTTGTTTGTGCCTTCAATATCTTTTCTATATCCAGTTTTATACAGGCATTTTCTCCAAATATATCTCTCTATATTTTTCTTGTCCACAATAATGGAAAAAAAATAGAAAAAAATGAAAATTTAGGTTGAGTACTGGACAACGATTTTTTCCTTCATAGAGGAACACAGACACCTATATTTGTATTTAAAATGCATTTTTTTATAACCAACATTTCAGTTTATAATACTTAAAATACATTTGGCTAGTTTTAAAAAATTCCGATTAACAAGGGAAACCTATTTGAGATTTTGTTAAAATTTCAGCTCAAATATGAAGAAGTTATAAAACACACAAACCATAGTTTCTTAGAACTGGAAATGCTTTGGGGCGCCTGGGTGGCACAGCGGTTAAGCGCCTGCCTTCAGGTCAGGGCGTGATCCCGGCGTTGTGGGATCGAGCCCCACGTCAGGCTCCTCTGCTATAAGCCTGCTTCTCCCTCTCCCACTCCCCCTGCTTGTGTTCCCTCTCTCGCTGGCTGTCTCTATCTCTGTCAAATAAATAAATAAAATCTTTAAAAAAAAAAAAAAGAACTGGAAATGCTTTAAGAGTGCATATAAATTGTAATTGAACCATAATTTAGAAGATGAAGAAAAATCCTCTTTCACTGAGTTACTATCATTCAGAATATCTTTTAGAGAGTGGAAGGGACTTTTTATGAGAACACATAACACAATAGACTAGTGTTGTAATAGTGTAAACACTGATTATGATTACGTAGAAAGTAGTATTCTCAGGTTAAAAGCTTGGGCTCTGGAGAGATTTTTGAATTCTGGTTCCTATACACTTTATAGCTATCTGAGCTATTTTATCTCTTTTCACTTTCTGTTTTTGGATAATAATACTATGTTTTTCATGGGGTTGTTAAATACATATTTATGTAGGTATGTTAGAGTCTAGCATATATTATGTATTCAATAAATATTTACTATTACTAAAGCAACTATGAGAAATTGTGAAAGAACAGGTACTATCTTTCCCTATTTTGGATTGTATTTGGAAGGAGAAAGGGAAACTAAGGATGATTCATTTTCAGGGAAATATAGTTATCAAGGCTTTAATTTTAAAGAAATCAGTACTTAGTGAAATAGTGCTTAAATATTAGCAAGTACCCCTTTATGGTCTCTACTAGGCAATCCAACAAAGCAATCTGCACTGTGTTGGAGAGAAAAAAAAAAACCAAAAAACAAAACATGTGACTTCTAAGGAAACTGTTCAAACTAAAGGAACCCAAGAATGTTTAAGAAATACTACTAAGGAACGGCAAAAAAGCATAAATGGAATTAGGCACTTCATTTTCTTAAACTGAGGACATATATTGGTTTCATTTCACATCCCATTCCCACAAATTGCTAGTGTCTTCATTGATTGCTACTTTGAAGATGTCTCTGAGACTATGGTTATATTCTTCAGGAGAGGGGATAGTCGGGGGTGCCTGGGTGGCTCAGTCATTAAGCGTCTGCCTTCGGCTCAGGGTGTGATCCTGGCATTCTGGGATCGAACCCCACATCAGGCTCCTCTGCTGAGAGCCTGCTTCTTCCTCTCCCACTCCCCCGCCTGTGTTCCCTCTCTCGCTGTGTCTCTCTCTGTCAAATAAATAAATAAAATCTTAAAAAAAAAAAAAAAGGAGAGGGGATAGTCTATAACAATGTCTGTTACAGGTGAGAAGAGGTGTGTTAGTGGCAAGTAGTTTATCCAGGGGCTAGATTATACAGTCAAAGAACCTTAGAATTCAAACATTCTCAGAGATAATATAGTTCCCCTTTCAATATAATTGCTGGAATCTCACATGTTTGAAATGTAAGTCACATGCCTTATTAGATTTTGAGTTTCTTCGGAACAAAAACTAGGAAGGACAGGTTGAATTTTTAGGCAAAAATTAATTCAGTCAATAAAAATGAGTATTTCTAACAAGTATTTCACTCCAATAGTGACATATGCTTTCTTTTAAGTAATGAGTACCCTTTTTGAGTAATTGTTTAAGAGGAGACTTGATGACATATATCTTCTGGATAAAGGGAAATACTTAGAATACATAACATTTAGTTTCTGACATAATTTTAAAATTCAACAATCTCATGAATATCATGAGTACCTGTCCTAGCAGAATTACGTAGGAAATAGACACTATTAAAAATTAATTCCTCATTCATGAGGCATCTGGTTGGCTCAATCACAGAGCATGTGATTCTTGATCTGAAAGTCATGAGTTCAAGCCATATGTTGGGAGTAGAGCCTACTTGAAAAAAAATTAATTCCTCATTCATAAAATTAAAAATGGAACATGGAATACACTTCCGGAAAGCCCCAAACAACGTTTCTGTGATGAAAAACTAAAATATAATCTTCAAATGTAAAATAATTAAGATGAACTCTAAAACATGCTTGAATAATATTATAAAGGTGAAAATAATGAGTAATAAAAAGAAACAAGTAATTGACTAGATATGGTAATTTTTTTAAACATAAGCTAAAACAGGTAATATTCTTATATTGTAGAATATACGTGACGAACCTCTCGTATGAAATCCACTACATTTGGAAATGCAGATTTATTCCACTATTAGGACACCTTTTATTCAGCTCAACTGTCCAGATTCTCTACAGGAACAGCTGAGATATTTAATTACAGGAGGTAAGACATAGGATTTTAAGTCACTTCTATGCTATTTTACAAGATACCCACATAAGATATTTTGTAACTGCTAGAAACACATTATCATCCAACATATTTTAAAGTAAGAACTTGAACAAGACAATAGAAATAACATAATACATAGTGTACTTTATTTCTGTTTTATTACCTCATCACTCTCAGAGAATACAAATAATCAATTCATACTTTGGAGACTAGGTGTTGATCCTCCTTCTCTGGCCACAACTCAGAATTTCCAGTATGATGCATTTCAAGAGATTCGGGAACCTATGACTTTCCAGCTACTTATTGAAGTTACTGATGAATTAGGTGGGAAGAAAGCTAGTCAGCTGTCAGCCACTACAACAGTCATAATTCATGTGTTTCCTTGGACCACAGTGGAGCCAACTTTTTCCACAAAAACAACTACAACTACAGTAAGTACTTAGTGATGAAATATAATTCTAAAGTAGTCTGAATTAATCATAAACACAGAAAGTATTTGGGAACTCTTACAGGAGTTATTCTTATATTTTGGTAATAAAAGACATTAATGAAATAGTTACTTTAATACATTAGAATTTCCATCATCAGAGTAAGGAAAATTTGTTAGAGCTGTTAGGCAGTAATTTTGAGTAAAAGTAAATATTCATTTTTATAGGCCTTTTTGAAATTCTTTAGTTTGGATTTTTTTAGTAATTCTGTTCTTATGATAGCATGCTTTTTCTCCATTTAAATGAATACTTATGAGGTTTTCTTATGTACATAGCACTCTATAAGATTTACAAAAATAAAAGTTTGTGTCCTTGAAAAGCACAGTCTCACCGGAAGACAAGATATACACTTAGAACAATTTAAATAAATACTAGATAATGTCAAATGATAGCACAATTATTATTTAACTTTGAGTTTGAAAATAAGGTAAATTTATTTGGGCTGAGATACACGGTAAGTTCTCTATGAATAGAGAAGAAAAACAATAATATAGTTCTTTAAGAATAGATTTTTTTAAAAATTTAGAACAGTATTTAATTGAAAATCAAATGTAAATAAAAATCACAGAATTCACAGTAAAAAAAAAGAATTTTCAATATCAAAATAAGAATTTGTTTTAATTATTAACATTAAATGTATTAGTTGTTTCAGGGGTACAGGTCTGTGATTCATCTGTCTTATACAATTCACAGCACTCACCATAGCACATACCCTCCCCAATGTCCATCACCCAGCCACACCATCCCTCCCACACCCCTCCACTCCAACAACCCTCAGTTTGTTTCCTGAGATTAAAAGTCTCTTATGGTTTGTCTCCATCTCTTTTGTTTCATTTTTTCCTCTCTTCCTCTATGATCCTCTGCCTTGTTTCTCAAAGTTCATGTATCAGTGAGATCATGTGAAAATTGTCTTTCTCTGATTGACTTATTTTGCTTAGCATAATACCTTCTAGTTCCACCCAGGTCATTGCAAATGGCAAGATTTCATTTTTTTGATGGCTGGAGAATATTTCATTGTATATATATACCACATCTTCTTTATCCATTCAACTGTTGATGGACATCTGAGCTCTTCCCATAGTTAGGTTATCGTGAACGTTGCTGCTATAAACATTGGGGTGCACGTGCCCCTTTGGATCACTACATTTATATCTTTGGGGGTAAATACCCAGTAGTGCAGTTGCCAGGTCATAGGGTAGCTCTATTTTCAACTTTTTGAGGAAACTCCATACTGTTTTCCAGTGTGGCTGCACCAGCTTACATTCCCACCAACAGCGTAGGAGGGTTGCCCTTCCTCCGCATCCTCACCAACATCTGTCATCTCCTGACTTGTTAATTTTAGCCATTTTGACTGGTGTGAGGTGGTATCACATTGTGGTTTTGATTTGTATTTCCCTGATGCCGAGTGATGTGGAGTACTTTTTCATGTGTCTGTTGGCCATTTGGATGTCTTCTTTGCAGAAATGTCTGTTCATGTCTTCTGCCCATTTCTTGATTGGAGTACTTGTTCTTTGGGTGTTGAGTTTGATAAGTTCTTGGTAGATTTTGGATATTAGCCCTTTATCTGATATGTCATTTGCAAATATCTTCTCCAATTCTGTTGGTTGTCTTTGGTTTTGTTGATTGTTTCCTTTGCTTTGCAAAAGCTTTTTATCTTGATGAAGTCCCAATAGTTCATTTTTGCCCTTGCTTCCCTTGACTTTAGCGATGTGTCTAGAAGAAGTTGCTGTGACTGAGGTCAAAGAGTTGCTGCCTGCGTTCTCTGCAAGGATTTTGATGGATTTCTGTCTCACATTTAGGTCTTTCATTTCTTTTGAGTCTATTTTTGTGTGTGGTATAAGGAAATGGTCCAGTTTCATTCCTCTGCATGTGGTTGTCCAATTTTCCCAATACTATTTGTTGACGAGACTGTCTTTTTTCCATTGGACATTCTTTCCTGCTTTGTCAAAGATTAGTTGACCATAGAGTTGAGGGTCCATTTCTGGGCACTCTATTCTGTTCCACTGATCTATGTGTCTGTTTTTGTGCCAGCACCATACTGTCTTGATAATTACAACTTTGTAATAGAGCTTGAAGTCCAGAATTGTGATGCCACTAGCTTTGGTTTACTTTTTCAACATTCCTCTGGCTATTTAGGGTCTTTTCTGGTTCCGTATAAATTTTAGGATTATTTGTTCCATTTCTGTGAAAAAAGTTGATGGTATTTTGATAGGGATTGCATTAAATGTGTAGATTGCTCTAAGTAGCATAGACATTTTCACAATATTTTTTCTTTCAACCCATGAGCATGGAACTTGTTTCCATTTCTTTGTGTCTTCCTCAATTTCTTTCATGAGTACTCTATGGTTTTCTGAGTATGGATTCTTTGCCCCTTTGGTTAGATTTATTCCTAGGTATCTCATGGTTTGGGTCCAATTGTAAATGGGAAATTAAAGAAGAATTAAATTCATGGAAACAAATAAAAATGAAAACACAACTGTTCAGATCTTTGGGATGCACCAAAGGTGGTCCTAAGAGGAAAATATATAGCAATATAAGCTTTTCTCAAGAAACATGAAAAGTCTCAAATACACAGCATAACCCTACACCTAAAAGAGCTGGAGAAAGAACAGCAAATAAAGCCTAAACCCAGCAGGAGAAGAGAAATAATAAAGATTAGAGCAGAAATCAATGAAATAGAAACCAAAAGAATAGTAGAACAGATCAACAAAACTAGGAGCTGGTTCTTTGAAAGAATTAATAAGATTGATAAACCCCTCGCCAGACTTATCAAAAAGAAAAGAGAAAGCACCCAAATAAATAAAATCATGAATGAAAGAGGAGAGATCACAACCAACGCCAAAGAAATACAAACAATTATAAGAACATATTATGAGCAACTATATGCCAAAAAATTAGACAATCTGGAAGAAATGGATGCATTCCTAGAGATATATAAACTACCAAAACTGAACCAGAAAGAAGTAGAAAACCTGAACAGATCCATATTCAGCAAGGAAATTGAAGCAGTCATCAAAATTCTCCCAACAAACAAGAGCCCAGGGCCAGATGGCTTCCCAGGGGAATTCTACCAAACATTTAAAAAGAATTAATACCTATTCTTCTGAAACCGTTCCAAAAAATAGAAATGGAAGGAAAACTTCCAAACTCATTTTATGAGGACAGCATTACCTTGATCCCAAAAGTAGACAAAGAGCCCATCAAAAAGGAGAATTACAGACCAATATTCCTGATGAACATGGATGCAAAACTTCTCACCAAAATACTAGCCAATAGGATCCAACAGTACACTAAAAGGATTATTCAGCAAGACCAAGTGGGATGTACTCCTGGGCTTCAAGGTTGGTTCAACATATGCAAATCAATCAATGTGATACATTACATTAATAAAAGAAAGAACAAGAACCATATGATACTCTAAATAGATGCAGAAAAAACATCTGACAAAGTACAGTACACTTTCTTGATTAAAACTCTTCACGGTGTAGGGATAGACGGTACATACCTCAATATCATAAAAGCCATCTATGAAAAACACACAGCGAATATCATTCTCAATGGGGAAAAACTGAGAGTTTTTTGCCTAAGATCAGGAACATGGCAGGGATGTCCACTATCACGTGACACTGCTATTCAACACAGTCTTAGAAGTCCTAGCCTCAGCAATCAGACAATGAAAAGAAATAAAAGGCATCCTAATCAGCAAAGAAGAAGTCAAACGCTCACTCTTCGCAGGTGATATGACACTTTATGTGGAAAACCCAAAAGATTCCACCCCAAAACTGCTAGAACTAATACAGGAATTCTATAAAGTGGCAGGATATAAAACTAATGCACAGAAATCAGTTGCATTTCTATACACCAATAACAAGACAGAAGAAAGAGAAATTAAGGAGTCAATCCCATTTACAATTGCACCCAGATTTATTTTTTTAAATTAATTAATTAATTAATTAATTAAAAAAATTTTTTATGTAAAGAGAAGAAGAAAAGCTTTGCAGGGAGAAGGTATAGAATTACCTAGGAAGAGTGTAATCTATTCTGGGAAATGCTGGGAAGGTAGTGAAGCTGGAAGCTAGATTTATGTCAAGAAAATGAAGCTCATGGTAGATAATGTAAAATATTTGAGCATGGGACATCCAGAATGCAGAGATTAGAAGTCTAGATAATTACTGAAAACAGAAAGTTATTAACTTTCACAGCAGAAGACCGACTCACAATGCCTCATACACTTTGTTAATGTGGAAATAAAGAGAAAATCAATGATGTGTAGGATGGCTTTGGAATATGCTGTTTGATTTCAAACAGGTGGACTTTGAACATCCAAGTAGGAATTCATATCCATGCCTTCACTCACATTATTATGATGCTCCCCATATAACTGAGCTAACACAATAAGATATGATTGAATTAAAATAGCCATTTGTTGGAAAAGTTATAGAAAATATCTCCCTTGCTTGATATCACAGTCAAGAAGTTTTGCATTAGCTGTACAAAATCATTATAATACAATTTAGATTCTCCTGATCCAAAGAAAACAAAACATGGGATTAAAGTGGTGTGGGACTGGTAATGCTCCCCAGAGCCCAGCAGAAAGAAATTTAAATTCTCTCTGTGAGAAGATAACAGTATACTAAGCCTCCAATTATTTCTAACAATTTTTTCAATCTAGGGAACACCACATGATTAAATATAGCTAGGCACATGAGAAAATAAGATGTCATAACCAAGAAGCAACAAAACCACAAAAAGCATAAACAGAAACAAAATAATTATTCTTATTAAGTTCAAGAGATATAAAGTCCAAGTTTGAAATTTGTTCAGGGTATTAGAGACTATATAAGTAACACAGAATATCTGAAAACATATCAAATACATCTAGAAATTTAAAATACAATAGCTGAAATTAAATCCTGACCATATTGATATATAGCATATATAAACACTACAATGAACAATTACTGAATATACATTTTTTACAGATTTTATTTATTTATTTGACAGAGAGAGAGAGTACAAGCAGGGGGAGTGGCAGGGAGAGGGAGAAGCAGGCTCCTGCTGCGCAGAGAGCCTGACGTGGGGCTCCATCGCAGGACCCTGGGATTATCACCTTAGCCGAAGGCAGACGCTTAACCGACTGAGCCACCCAGTCACCCCTGAATATACATTTTTTTAGCACACATGTATGCATTAAAAAACTGATCATACATTAGTCTATAAAGCAGATCTGAACAGATTTCAGGGGATTGAAATCATGCTAAGTATTATATGTGACTTTAAGAAATTATACTGGAGATCAAAACAAACTGGCATTTAGAAGTTAAAAGAATAAAGACTATTTTTAAATAAATGAATGAATGAAAATACTACATAATAAAACTGTGAGATGGATGAAGTTAAAACAGAATTGAAAGATATATTTTCCTCTGAGTACCATTTTAACTAACTTTAATATGTAGTATTTTTGTTAACATTCATTTAAAAATATTATCTACTTCCTTAAAACTTATTTTCCCTGCATGTTATTTAAAACTACATTTCATCTGAAGTTAGAAAAAGAGTAAAAAATAAACACAAATAGACTTTTTTAAATGAAAAAATAAACTCAGAGACTTTTTAAATAACAAATGAAATTAATTAAATAGAAAGCAAACATACAAAATAAAGCAAAAAGTTGGTTATTTGAAAATAATAATAAAATCTATATATTACTTTGAAGAGGCTGAAGGTGAAGAGTGAAGTCACATTTTACTAATGTCAGAAGGAAAAGGGAATACCACTGAATACGGCAACTCTTAAAAAAAAAAAAAAGATCCTAAGAGAGTATCATAAACAACCTTGTCATTATGTTTGATGAAGAAAAATCAAGGTGGGAAGGCTTTGCTTACCTCAAATAAAGGCTTAATATAAAATGCAATAATTAAGATAGTGTGGTATGGGTGCATGGGAAACAACTAGACAAGAGAATAGAATAAAAAGTCTAGCTAATAATCTACAACAAATAGACACCATCTATATCAAAAATGACACTACAGAGCAGTGGTAAAAGGATGATAGGTTCAATAAACAATACTGGGCAAAAGTCATGCATATAGACAAAATAAGAATGATCCCCAATTCAAATAAGCCCAGGAGAATTTGTAGACTTTAATGGCAAAAATAAAAAAAAAATAAGGGGCACCTTTCTGGGTCAGTCGGTAGAGCATGTTACTCCTTTTTTTTTTTTTTTTTTTTAGTTTATTTATTTGAGAGAGAGAGAGAGAGACAGCCAACGAGAGAGGGAACACAAGCAGGGGGAGTGGGAGAGGAAGAAGCAGGCTCCTGGTGGAAGAGCCCGACATGGGGCTCGATCCAAGAACTCCAGGATCACGCCCTGAGCCAAAGGCAGACGCTTAAGGACTAAGCCACCCAGGCACCCCGGAAGAGCATGCTACTCTTGATCTTGGGGTTGTAAATTCCAGCCCCATGTTGGATGTAGAGATTACTTAATAAAATCTTTAAAAAAAATAAAAATAAACAAAATTACTAAACTGTAGAAAGAATATAAGACACTATCTTAATAATTTTGGGGTATGGAAAGATTTCTTAAGTAAGACCAAAAAAAAACTAGACATAAGGAAATTTTTTGGAAATTGAGTACTTCAGAATTAAGTACTTGTTATTGGTAGGATATTTTACAATGTGACTTTTGCTCTGAAATAAGTTAGTGGAGAAGACCATGTGTAAGTTTAAAAATACTGGGAATAGGTTGACAATTACTGAGATTGTGTTATGGGTATCTGGTGAGTTATTGTACTACTTTTTTAAACTTCTGTATATATGTTAAGTATCACAAAATAGTAGTAGTAAGATAATTGAAAGGGAATTAATCTGAGATTCCTATGCACTTTTTTAAGCTATTCTTATTTAATGCTGCAAATTTTTCTCCAAATGCCCTTCACAACTTAAATTTTCTCACTTTTTTTGGAGCTTCATTAAAACTATCTGCTTCGGAGCTTTTAATCGTATTTTATATAGTCAAACCTGGCAATTATTTTAAGCATAAATATTCTGCTGGTCATTCAGTAAATTAATTATTAGCCCCTACCACTACCCCAGAGTATGTGACCATGGAACTCTCTTTCACATTCCACAAATATACTTTCAAATTATTTTGTAAGTAAAGTAAATATTACCCAAGACTGATCTATAACATAGTAATATCATAAGATGTTATAGCAGCATTCTAACCAGTAGAATGTATTGCTTTTCATTTCTGACTCAACATGGACATCATCTACATATTCTGAGTCAATTTCTCTACTGGATCTTGCTTCTTTGGGACACATCATTTTAGCCAGTACCATGGTGGAAAGAAAAAATCTAATTTATACCAACTCATTGATTTTTATCGTCCAGATTTCTGATTAATAAAGCAAAATCTAGCAAAGCAGAATGCTTGAAATAAAGCATAACAGAATAAACAAATTCTGTAGCAAGTTGCGAAAGGAGTTTCAGACTTGTAGTTGAGTGGTACTATATAATCCATATAACTCTTGACAAACTACATTAGACTTGCTAAAAGAGGCAAATCAATTAATGCTGCCTAGAAATGATTACAAACGTGTCACTTAAGAATTTACTCCCAAAGATTGTGGCAAATGGTCTAAGCTATTTTCCATAAGCCATATCAGCTTTTATGCTTCCATGTGTACTTACATAATACACGCATCTCTACAGGGAGATATATATGATTCTCTTTGCAAAAAGTATTACCAAAACCGAAGTAACCTTAGAAATTCTATAGTTCAGTCCACCCATTGTGCAGGAAGGAGAAATGATATCCAAACAAGTCATAACTTCCATGTTCTTGAGAGTGAGCAGACAAAAACACCTGCATATTTTAAGACAGGTTTTTTAAAAAGATAATATTTCTACAGGCTTATTTATTATATTATTGACTAGCTATTATTTGTATTTGACCATGTTATAAAATTACCCATAAAGATCACCTATGTCTTTAGATTATCTATTTATCAACTGCATGGACAAGCCTTGTGCTGGTTGGAGTACAAAGATAAATAAGTCAGGGAAAATCTTCTTGTTATAAATAATAGAATATCCAGCTTGAAGTGGCTTAACAATAAAAAGTCGGGTTCAAGAAAGTAGAAGACTATTAGGACAAAAAATTTGAAGATGTCTAATATCAACCTAAAGAATATGGACTTCATCTTCCAATCAGAAATGTCCAAAAAAGGTGTTACAAGAAATGGGTGATGGGGGGCACCTGGGTGGCTCAGTTGGTTGAAGCATCTGCCTTCAGCTCAGGTCATAATCTCAGGGTCCTGGGATCAAGTCCCTGAATCCCTGCTTCTCCCTCTGCCTGCTGCTCCCCCTGCTTGTGCTTGTTCTCTCTCTCTGTGTCAGATAAATAAAATCTTAAGGAAAAAAAAAAAAAAAGAAAGAAAAGGGTGATAGGATGATCAGATATGTCCAACAAGTGTAACTAATTTAGAATACATGAGGGAAAGATTGGAAAATAAAGCCAGCAGTGCCCATGAAACCAGTTAGGATCCTATTTTATTAATCCAGATAAAAGAGTTAGGTCTTCAAAAGGCAGTGACACTTGATGTGGAGTTGAAGTGCTAGATCTGAAATATACATAAACAATAATATTCACCATTTATTGTGATTGGAATTTGTGTATTACAATATATTGTGGGAAAGAGAATTTCTCTTAGGATTTAGCCATTATTATTACACTACATTTTTTTTAACAAGGCAGATCTTTCAACTTTGAATGTTGAATGATATATGAAAACTTAAAAACATTTCTAAGTGGTTAGAATACACTGCCAGAATTTTATCTGCTTCTAAAATATAACTATATAACTATAAAATCCATTACAAAAATAGAACATTCTTGAAGCCAGAATGCTAGTAATGTGCATCTATGAGTTATAAAGAAACTAAGGTCTGAGGATAAAAGATGCAAAGTAATTAAAAATAAATCCAATCATATTATAAATATTATAGGAGGCATCTCCAGCATGAAATTCACTATAAATTCAGATATTTTAACAAAAAAATTATTCAAAACTCTTGAAAAAAAAAAAAAAACTAGGGCATCTTATAAGTTGTAATCTAGTGAAGGCATTCAATAAAGACCTCTGCATCTTTTACAATGCCAAGTAAGGTAGTTGGTAAGTTAAAGGATCAATGTCATCCGTTATAAAAAGAAATATGATCATTCTTAATTGGGGGCAGGGAGGATTCATGAACTGTTGCAGAATCTGATGAAAGCAATCATCTCTCTCTCCAGAACAAAATGTGCACATGTATATGTGCATGCACTTTTATATTCAACTTTACAGGCTTGTACTACCCATCCATAGAACCCAGATTAAGAAACCCAGACTAAAAATAAGAGTTTATTCCTGCTTCTGAATTTGTTAAATAAAAAAAAAAAGTTTCCATGGGCAAAACATATTTCTATTATTATAAAGTAAACAAAGCAATATAAGCCACTAAAATAAGTACAGAGAAAACTTTACACAATATATTTCTTATATATGTTAACACTCGCCATGCCTTGAAGCTTAGAAAGGAAAGTAAGAAATACTTTTATCTTAAATGTAGAAAGACTTAGTCAAAGCAGCTAAGAAGTAAACCCATCTCCATACTAAGTAAAATAAACAGAACTACTGTAAATTATCTCCTGATTAACCTTCATCTTTGAACCCATACGTGCCTACTCAGAGGTCCATCTCAGGGCAGGTAGAGAACAAACTAACTTGTGTTTCATGAACTGAATTAAACTTGTCCAATTTAAGTCCGGATTGGCTAAAAAGACAATGAGGTAACTGGCTAGACACCATTTCCTGCAAATATAATCCCCAAAGGATTATGAATCAAAATTCCTCAAACTATCACATGCAGCAAATTGAGTTCCATAGTAAAAAGCCCAGAATTAATATCCATAAATCACATTAATTTATAACTATATTTTTACTCTGATTTCAACATAAACAATGCATGGGTAAAAGAACAGAAGGGAGAAAATCTCTATAAATAACTCTGTCCAATCTTTTCATCAATTCATTCTAGTTACCCATCCATGTTTCATGATGTGTAGCAGAATAATAAAAAAGGTTTTTAACCCACCAATGAAGAACTTGGAAAAGGCGTTAGATGCTTTAGACTTAATCTGAATTTTGAAAACTAATCCTAAAGACATGGCTGCTTAGAGATGAGGGATTATGTCTTTACAACCTTACATGTTTTCTACACTATCATGCTCACTGCAGAGGCATATTATTATCCCAAGGCTGATTTTGATTCATTGAAGACCAATCCTTTACTAGCATTATACCTCACAAGATAGTTTTCAATCAATCAAATATGTCTAGAACTTTGTTTTCAGCTGATAATTTGGAACAATGGGGTGCTGCTCATTCAAGGTAATGAAAGAGTACTAGTAAGTATTCAAAAGTTTTATAAGCTGGTTGTTTAGCCTTTTGTAGCTTGAAATCAGTCATGATGGGAATATCAGCACTATGGAATTTGGTAAATAATATATACCAGAATTTTTTTTTCTTCTTTTTAAGAGGTAGTTTACCACCACACTACTGGATTTGTCCATCTTATTCTTTAGTAAATTTCCCAAGGCAGAAGAAAATTAAAGTCGGTAGAAAGAAGATTTAAGTAAGATTAGCAAATACTTATGTATGATAAGCAAACGTTTAGCCACCAAAAAATGAAAGAGCATTTATTTTACTTTCTTACCCTTCATTTTGAAAAGCACTCTAGCCATATTTTTATAGGTCAGAGTATCAGCAGAAGCCACTGGCATGTTCTACTGACCTGAGTCTAGGCTTCACTTCTTGCATCTGTTCAATATTACAGAAGAAACTCGGAAAATATATTACTTGCTGTGAGCTATGGTTTAACACCCACTCTTCCTTGTATGCCTAGAAAATACAGCCCATCATTGGTATTTCTATAATCACCCAACATCTCCTACCCCGAACTAAATTTATCTTGTTCTTTGACTTTTTTAATATGCAGAAATAATGACACAGCAGTATTGGTAATAGTGGTCACTAACTGATTGCCTACTGAATGTTATAAACTTATGGAAGTATTTTTACTCCTTGTAGCAACTTTACTAACTAGGCAGCACTGTTCCAAACAGGAATTAAATTCCCCAATTTAACTAACAGTCATAATTTCAGCTCAGATCTGCTCTCAGATGCTACAATTGTTCTACTGTCCCAGTATTCCTGTATTTCTTAAACTTGATTAATCCATGTACCCCCTACAAGGAAAAAAGAAAGAAAAAAACACTCTCAGATATTCAGCATTGCTTTACATTATTTTTGTAAGAAGAATAGAAAAAAATATATTAAATTATAACTTTTTAAATGTAGTAAAAGAATTATAACAAATTCATTTGTCCTATTTTAAATTATTCTTAAAAATAAATCGGTAAAAAAAGCATTGAGGTAATGGGTTGACAATGATGAATATAATAAAATACCTTTATTGTAGGCCAGAAGTGGAGAGAGTGTGAAGAAACACATAACAGGAAAGCATGCCTATTTTTATCTGCTCTCATAGAACATGCAGGAAGATATATTATGAGATATGATATATGTATACCTCTGTGGGGAACAACAATGTAAGTTCCCTTGAACCTACAGGGAAAATGAAAATGTTTGTTTCATATCTCAAGTCATCCTGCTATTCAACCTTTAACTACAAACCATTGTAATTTTTCTTCTTTAAGCAGCAGACAAGGAACTAGGTGGCTAAGTCACTCTTCTCTCTTCAGATGTGGCTTGGGAGTAAAGTCTCTTGGTGACCCTCAAAACACTGCACTTTTTCTTCTCTGCTGACAAGTGACATAGTTATGCAAGTGTTTGGGCATTTATTTCCATGTGTCTTAAGTGTGACATTTATATACCCTATAAGAAAATCAGCTCCGTGAATAGTGAAAATCACATTTTACATTCATTGATTTCTTGGTCTTTTTGTTCAGTCAAGTCCCAGTAGGAAATCGACACAAAGTAACAGAAGACTTACAGAAGGGCTTATTTAAAAAGGTGTAGGCAGGGATATGGAAAACCAGTATGGCATAACTTTGCCTATCACTTCATAAGCAAATTACTTCCTGGACAATTGGTATAAAATTTTCTATTCTGATTCTATGTGACTATTCTATTGCCTAAAAGTACATGACTAAATCCCTGAGCTACTTACCAGAAGACCAAGGGTTTATTTTTAAGGAAAATAGTTGTTATTAGTGTAGTTGATTTATTTTAAAAAGTTATTTACAAACTAGGAATCAATACTGTAAATACATTATTAAGCATATTAAAATTTAATAATTTAAACATTTTAAATTTTAATATTAAAATAGTAAGTAATATTTCACAAAATATAAAGAAAGTCACATGACCTTCAAGAGAAATAATGTAGGGAATCAAAGTGAGACAAATCACTAATTAAAGAGACTTAAGAAATGTTTTCATTTTGTTTTCCTTTCTTAAATAATGTTTTTTAGCTAGTGGCCCTGTGTCTCATTTTAGGAAAATAAAGTTGTGCTGTTAATTACTTTAAACTTCTGTCGTTATATTTTTAAATAATCTTTTCACGTTTTTTTCTTGTTTTCTGCCTTTGTTCTAAATTTTGTTAGCACCTCACATATGAGAATGAGTAAGAAGTTCTAAGAGTAATATCATAGTTAAAAAAAAGGAATTAATTTTTATAATAACTTCATGTTAAGAAAACACATTAACAATATTACTAAATTCTCACTACACTCATTCATTCTTAGTATGACCAGGTCTTCTAATCAAAAGGAAATAAATTTGAAATGAAATAAATAATAATATAATTTCATATAAATTCTGTCAGAATTTTTATATAGATAGCAAACAGTCTTATGGCCCCAGTTGTGGAATAGAAAGAATGTAGTGTTGGGAATAAGACAGATCTTGGTTTGAATTCCAGGTCTTCCGCTCAATAATTGTGTTAAAAAAAGAAACAATGGGCCCAAAATGGAGTAATTTGTGCTAAGCTCCCCGTCAGCAAATCAAGACTTAACATCCAACCTAAATGCAGTTTCCTACCCAGCTATGTAATCATAACTGGTCAGTCTGGAATTTTCTGGTCAGCACTAGTGAAGTAATCTGCCTGACAGACCCCTTCCACCTCCCAAAGAAAGATTAGGTAATTGGATATATTCTTGTCCCTGACCCTATCTGCCTATAAAAGTTCCATTTTGTACAGCTCCTTGGAACCCCTTTCTATTGCTAGATGGGGATGGGATGCTGCCAGATTCATGAATCATTGAATAAAGCCAATTTGATCTTTAAATTTATCAGTTGAATTTTGTTTTTTAACAGCTATGAACTGGGGCTGAATTATTTACCACCTCTGAGCCTTAATTTCTAATCTGCCAATGGGGATTTTAAAAGTTACTTCAGAAGTCTCTCCTAGTCCAGTGCTCAGTACACAGGAGATGACTAATAAGTATACATTATATTAGTTATTTTATAAATGCTTATTAATTGATGAAAACATGGAAACAGATTGTTTGAAAACATCTGGCATTAAGTGATGGCTGAAATGATGCTCAAACCTCTTGAAAGACAACAGAATTTACCACCCCAAAACACACCTCTTTGGCATAAATTATTTTATTTTAGACTGATTATTTTTAAGAATTAGCTGACACAGAGAAAGCTCTGAAAACAGAGTAGAAATCAACGTTTTGCAAGAGACATTTATAAGGAGAATCTCAGTTTATAAGGGTATTTATTGCTCTCTATACCAAGAGGAAGATCACTGAATTTCTCTAAATTCTTTATCAGTGGGATGCAACTGACTTAAATCTGCATACCAACCTTACCCTTGTGTTTACTGCTTTTCCTGGTGATGTCTCATAACTGGCTTCTCTTTACACCCCACCCTAACCACATCAACTTGTGTCTTTAACTGGAGATGGTATTTAAGGTGGTGGCTAGGACCATTTTGGAGAATTACCCATTTTTTCTGGATATCTCTCATGTATACAGAAGGAATACATATTATTAAACTTCAGTTTGTTTTTTTGTTAATCTGCCTTTTATTACGGGGGGTTCTCGGCCAAGATACTAGGAGGGGAGAATAAAAATGATTTTTCCTTCACTACACTCTACTTCTCATTTGCAGTTCCCTCTAAGGAAAAAAAAAGTTTTCATGTTTACTTTAGAATACAAATCTTTTAAAAATATTTCTAATACTTATTAATTTTTATTAAAAATTTGGCAAATGAGAAAAATTAGTATTTCTGATTAAATTATCAGTGTTTTAACACTAAACATAACTTATTTTCTATATAAATCTGGTTTATATTTGATTTTAAATCTTTGAGACACTGCATGAGAAGCAACTATTTTATAAACTTGAGTTTCTTATTGGCAGATTTTTAAAAACTATCTTCGATGAGAGTTAAATGAAATAATTTGAAAGTCAGCAGAAATACATAAATTGTACTCTGCTAGGTTACAGCCTTGCACATCTGCTGTGACTCTAATACCCACTGATGAAAGATTTCATGACAGGGAGAATATTATTATTGTCTTTTCTGTAAAATATAACAAGTTAAGTAATTAAGGTTATGAATCAAACCAAATTAACTGCACACAGATGTAAGAAGCTTGGTACATGATCAAATAACAGATGAGAAATTCTTTTGTTTTCATTGGTGATTTACCTAATGGTGAGATAAATGTCTGATGACATACGTAGTCCAGTGTCCTGTCAATCCTTAGCCATTTATTTCATCACTCTTCATGTTCGTGAGAAAAAGGAGTAACTGCTTGATCAACTATAAGAGTATCTTCATGGTTTCTGCTTAAGCAAGTTCAAAAGCAGGTTAAAAAAAAAAGTTGCAGCCTATATTTAAAGTGTAACTATAAAAAGAGGATACTTTGCATAGTAATATATACATGACCTACAATAAGTTCCGGAAACTCTCAGATGAAATGATTAAGTCAAATTTTAATGATTTTTCTTACAAGAAAATAATTCCATTAATATATTAACAAAACTTTATACCTAGCCATGAAATGTTTGTTTATGAATTTATCCATATACAGATATACTATACTATACTTTACATACATACACATATACTCCTGATATTCCAGGAGTTTAAATAACTTGCCCAAAGTCAGACTTAATAAGTGGTAGAACCAAGAAGACTGGCAAAAAGATAGTGAAATGGTAGAGGTCTGAACAATCTTCTGGTGTGATGAGTTAGAGAAAATTGTGAAATAAAGTGAAGAGATTGGCAGGACTCATATCATGCAAATACTTATAAGCAGACATGTAGATATATTTCCAGTAAATGAAGTTATAAGTCATTATGACAAGTACTGTAAAGAAAGAATAAACAATTGTTGTTATACAGACAACATCATAAATTCTGAATATGGGAAGCTCTGGAAAGAGATTTTTGAAATTTATGTAGGCCTTTGATGGGTAGAATAAGAAGCAAAGATATTTAGAAATGGTGTAAATTAAGGAATAAAGGTGTAAGAATACATGATCTTTTCTTGAAAGGAGAAAAATTAAGCATGTGAGGAGGGTTGGCCAGGAGAGGTAAGCCCAGGAAGGTAGATTGATACAGGTCTAGAGTCAATGATATGGATTTTAGACTTTGTTTTGTAGACAATACAAAGCCAATTTAGATTGCTGGGAAGTGTAAATGAATAGTTGCAGGATTAAAACTATATTAGCAGAGTAGAGACTAGAAGCGTTAGAGGGGAAGACAGGGCAACAAGGCCAGTTAGGTCACTATTGCAAGAAGTAAGGCAAGAGTAAATGTCCTTGTCCTCATGACTGGGGGACTCCAAAAAGTTAAAAATCAGTTAAAACATAAGGTGATAGTATAAAAAACTATGGAAGCACTCAGAGCGTCAAATGCTAACCCTCAAATTCAGTTTTTAAAAATTGTTTTTAATCATCAGTTGAAAGAGCATTTAATTGAGAGAGCCAAGCCTGCATATAATACATATTTAAATATTTACTATGTACATGGATTACCTAAGGGATTAGAATAGGTATATGTATTGTACAAAGATCAAATAAAACAAAGAGAGACATAAAGGTTTGTAATAAATATATTATGAACATACGAGTCATTAATATAATATTTAGTTCCCACAGAAACATTTTGCTTTTTTATACAATTCCCAGAAAAAAAAAGTAATAACCTGATCTGTCTTAGACTTTAACATATTTTTTTAAATGGTGTGGCTTTTTTTAAATAAAGGAATTAGATATTTTTAGTGCGTATACCTGAAAGAGAGAGATGAAAAAACAGAATAAAGAAACTGGGAAATCTACCCATATCTGTCAAGTAAACCAAGTACAAGGAGTAAGGATGATTCTTTCATCTAACCTTTAAGCAATTTTCAAATACCTTTAATTGGATCTATACAATTCAATTACCATGACCAAAACAACAGCAACAACAACAACAACCAAAAAAAAAAAAAAAAAAACAAAAAAAAAACCACCAAAAACCAAAACCAAAAACAGAAACCAAAAACCAAAACAACAACAAAAAACACTACATATATCTTTATATGATATAGAAATTCATTTTTCTCAAAACTCTCACAATATCCTCATTTTCTTGGGAGGTAGGTATTGTCTAGTAGAAAGAATGTGATCTTTAGGGACACACTAAGCTGTATGTAAACACAAGTTCTACCATTTAGTAACTGTACAACTTTAGATAATATACAGAACCTCCCTGGGCATCAGGCTGCAATTATAAATTGGAAGCAGTGAACACCTTTCTTTTAGGATTAGAATTAGGGGAAACTGAAACAATACAGCTAAAAGGCTTAGCATCAATCATGGCACATGGTGGCCATAAAATAAACGCTACTCTTATCCGTTTCAGTTTAAGGTTTTTTTTTTAAGGTTTTATTTTTCCTTTATATGGTGATTCTGATGCATATTTCTTGGGCTATAGTAAGTGTTCAATAAATATTTGTTGGAAGAAGGAAGGAAGGAAGGAAGGAAGGAAGGAAGGAAGGAAGGAAAGTAGGAAGGATGGAAGGAAGGAAGGAAAAGAAGGAAGGAAGGAAGGAAGGACACAAACTTCACAGGCTTAGGTCTGGGGTGTCTTTTTTAAAATATTTTTTATAGTAGTGGCATTCTTCCCAAATATGTTTGGTAGGAATATTTTATCTTAACAAGCTGAAAATAGCTAGGTGATTAAGACATAATCAAATTGTCATCCGTTTAGTTTATTTATCATTGGAAATACAGTATATTATTTAGGAAAACAAGGTCACAGTATTTCAACTGACACTGCTGGAACCTGGTCTGATTACTCAATCTTGCTTTGTCCAGACATGCCCTGATTGTTGTAGTATAAAATAGAATGTTTAGTCATATAATACCTAATCTCAACAACTACCAAAATTCAACAAAGTAATCAGGATTCTTCTCACTGACTTATATAAGTAGTGCTATTTTTGCTACTACTGTTGCTGATGGATTCTTGTTTGCAAAAGTATGTTTTCTCCCTTTCTCATTTCTGTGAAACCAGACCCAGGATTTAAATTTCTTAGGAAACAGCATGCCTAATGACTGTGTTCACAAATTTATCCTATCCTATGCTGCCATCTACTGGGAATATCATGTTGCTTAGTCATGGAAATTAAAGTCTATATTAAATTTTGTATTATTAGCTGTTTTTTAAACAGTAACACTTTAGATGAGGATTCATCTGAAAAACACTTTTTTGTGTGTTTTTAAGATAGAGAATGAGAAAGGCAGCAACTTTTTTTTTAAATAATACTTTGCCCTGTAAGCAACTCTCTGATTCATTCAATCTCACCAAATTTCATTGCTATCTTCTCTGTGCCAAGAATTCTACAGAATCCGTAGCTCTAAGATGATTAAGTAATGACCCCTTTTAAATGGGAGTTTATTTCCCAAAAGAAGAGGCACAATTAAAAAATATAAATATGGCAAATTAATTCCAAATACTACAGTAGAAATGTGCACAAGGAGATGTGGTGCCCGGAAGTCAGGCCTGAAAAAGCAATGATGGAGGATAACCCTGGTAAGTGAACAAGCATTTACCAAAAGTTCACCATGACAGGAGAGAGGATTCTAGCCAGAGTCAATTTTATGAACAAATACTTTTGTTTCCAAACAAAGACATTTGTTTTTGGTGGCACAAAGAGATGTTGGTTTATTATGCTTTGTAATTTGCTGTTTATGTGTTGTATTTTTCAAATGAGTCTCAGGTGATGATCTTATTTTAATAATATAAAAAGAAGAAAGAGTGAAACATGCAAAAAGCACTCTACTCAGCATATGTTGTTCTTCATTTTTTCAACTCTACTGCTACCAGTTCTTACTAAATATTTTTTATATTTCTCAGATTACTACTTCTGTCTTAATAAAGATTTCATATTATTGGAACCCTGATAACTGGATTCCTGCAGTGCTAACTCTAATGGGAGTTCTTTGGTGGTGTGTCTCTATGCTGTTGTGTGGTGTCTCTTTGAAGAGTAAGAATTGAATTGCTGCTTCTATTTGAATTTGTTCATTGCTCATAAAGTCTATCAAGAATGGCTTAAAAAGGCCACAGTGGATGTGGAAACAAGAAATTGGGGGGCAAAATGTGCTGAGCACCTATTACTTTTATGCTTTACATGTGTTATCCTTGTTGTTATCACCGTGAAGTTGAGAGTCAGGTAACAGCATCACTGCTTTTTATTTGGATACAGGATGTTAACCAAGATCTTCTGGTTCTAAAACTAATGCTTTTTTCTCTAAACCATTAGTCAGATAATTCACTCTAAAAAACATTTGTCTGAAAAATACAGTAAACTAGGAAAGTGAAATAACTGTGTTTAAAAATCTATGTTGCACCTATTTCCTACTCTTCTTTTAATACATTTTCCATCTGAAATCATATCATGGAAGGGGCTGTACGAATGTGCTATTGCCAGGAGGATCATGACCAACTGTCCTGCTGCAACATAGCATCTGGTAAACTAGAAACTTCTTCCCAAGTATTCAAATGCTATCTAACATAGTCGTGTGTTGTTCTTTTTTTTCCTTTTCTTTTCCTCATTGCAGAAATGGCAGAGTGATCTGAAATATCTTTAGCAGCTGATATTTTCTTCTTCTTTTTTTAAATAACAGTAATAGAATTTCTGACTTTTTTTTTCAAACATTTTATTTATTTATTTGATAGAGAGTGAGCAAGACAGAGAGAGAGAGGGAAGGAGCAGGTACAGGGGAAGAAGGAGGAACAGAGGTGGAGGGAGAAGCAGGCTCCCTGCTGAGCAGAGAGCTTGAGCCCAAGGCAGATGCTTAACCAACTGAGCCACCCAGCCGCCCTTAGCAGCTAATATTTTCTTAAGGAGATTTTATGAAAATGATTTAAGGATATTTTTTCATTTTCATATACAAAAGAAATACTTTTTAATTAGCGTTTTGTTTAGATTAAGTTTTATTTTTTTGTTCAAGGACTGTTTACCGGGGAACTCAATGATATTTGTTTAATATCAAAGCAGATAACTGATTTTAATAATTTTGACAACTTTGATTAAAAAATAGGTGTTCAGTTTCTTTCTTAAAACTTTCCTTCTCTGTTTTTTGTTCCTTTATCCATAGCGCTCCTGCCTGCTCAAGATTCTTTCCCTACTGTCATAAACATCAACAGATCATTTTTCATAACATCCAGACAATAAAAAGCACTTATAAGTAAATTATAGTGAATGGTAACTCATAAAGAGAAACGAAAGAATTTAAGCCTATCAGTTGAAAGTGGAAATGGAAATTGAAGGATAAAAGAGCTAACATTCAATTTTAAATGATTGACACTGGCGATATCAGTTATAAGGGAAATCATATTCTAAGGTTGACATATCTCTAGAGGTATAAATTGATGGTGTGTATTGGTGAGGTGGCATTCAAATTTTCATTGCTCTTTCCTTTTTTCCCTTTTGACATCTGCTCCAACTCCCAAAATTGGTGAAATTAGATTGCATAGACAATATAGTCAAGCTGTGACTAAGGATGCCTATGATGCCCACTTATCCTTATAATACTCAGGTATTCAACAAATGTATACACATGACAAATTGTCTTATAATGGTTCTTCGATTACAATATTATTTAGCATATATTTTATTTCAAATTGGAGTTAAAATGTTGAAACCGAAGCGCAATATTTTACTGAATTAAAGAACTAATTTTTATGCAAAACTATATCTGGTTCAATGTCTTTAGATAGGTAAGACGTTTTCCAGTCAATGCCAAAGTAATTAGCACTTAAACTAGTTTAATAAATATAATTCATTCAACAGGTTTTTATGCAATACTTAACTGTAGAGTTCACTATGCAAATTACTTGAAAGAATTCAAAGACGTGTCAAACATGGTCTTCACTCATCAAGAACCCAAATTCCAGCTGGGAAAAGATGTAACTAAAATATAGTAGAGAATAATGCACAGTGGTTTATAATTCCTGCCAACATGCTCAGCACACGTAATAAGCTCCATAGGTATTCAGAAAACACTGCTAGACCAGTCAGAGGAAACTTCTGTAGAAGAATTACCACTTGGGTTCACATGAAGAATATATGTCTTGTTACAGAACATTTAGAACATATAGCTAGAGAACTGTAGGAGAGTTTGCACAGTGATGAGTTCAAGGATGATGTACAAACTCAAAATCTTTTACAGCTTTCTCTCCACCTGGATGGCCCAGCTTTCTCTTCTCATTTGCCTTTCTCATACTATGGAACTAGACTCAGATATCCTCACTGCCACCCTCTCCAGTGCCACCATGTAGTCAATGTTAGATGCATCTATAGAAATCTACATATAACTTCACTGTAGCATGTATGACACTGTATAAAAATATACATGTGTGTCAGTGTCTTCCATCAAGCTATTCCTTTCACAACTTGCACTAATGGATTTTTTTTTTTTTTAACTTTGAAGAACACTGCTGTGGAGGTAATATTTGCAACATATCCCAATATCTCAGAGCCTGGAGATGGAATAAATGACTTATTCCCCATTTCTCCTCTTCCAATATGTCTCTTTCCTCCTTCAAAATTTTTTTAAAGACTTATTTATTTATTTGAGAGAGAGAGTACACACATGGTGGGGAGGGGCAGAGGGAGCGAGAGTCTTAAGCAGGCTCCACGCTGAGTACAGACCCTGATGAAGGACCTGATCTCCCAACCCTGAGCGAAGCCAAGAGTCAGGTGCTCAACCAACTGCACCACCCAAGCACTCCTTTCCTCCTTCAAATATTGAAATATTTCAAATATTGAAATATACCTTTGAGGTATATATAACCAAATTTTAGCAGACATTAACTATAATCGTTACCCTCAAATTCATCAACAACTTTAATTTCTGGCTCTTGGGATTTATTTCCACCATTTTTCTTGGCATATTTCATGGCATATTAAACCTCCACATGGGTGCCTGGGTGGCTCAGTCGGTTAAGGGCCTTTGGCTCCAGTCATGATCCCAGGGTCCTGGGATTGAGTCCCCCATCAGGCCCCCTGCTCAGCGGGGATTCGTCTTCTCCCTCTGCCCCTCCCCCTGCTCGTGCTCTCTCTCTCTTTTAAAAGATTTAAAAATCTTAAAAAAAAATAAGTAAATAAGCCTCCACAAAAATTATCCACCAATATCATGGCTTCCAGTTACAGAAGGGCTCATCAGTTTTTTAACTCCTCTGCCCTTCTTTTGTCCTTCACTCTATTCCAGATACCCACTCCCAGGGTCACCCTCAGGACTTTGTCATTATAAATAATTGCAACACCTCAGAAAATTTAGATAACAAATATCCCACTCTGGTCATTACCCAACCTAATTCAAAATATTTAGGTATTTCTCTATCTCAAATCCTTCATGCTGACAGTCTACCTTCTCTTTATCTACATGGGTCACCCTTTACCTGGCTTGAATCCATTGTCTAGCATTATTGTTCTATTTGCAAACACTCAACTCTTGTCCACCAGCCTCCTTTGAATTTAAATTTAGGGGAAAAAAAAACCTCAATCCTGATTAAATTAAACTATCATCTTCTCTTTTGACAGCACCTAAGCAATAGTATATTCCTGTTGGAAAATAACACAATTATGCATTCTGGACTCACTTCAGATTTATAACCGTGATTTCAAACGGTCGCTCAATACAGCCACACCTGTCTATGTCCCTAATAAATTCACACTGCGAGTGTCAGTGATGACAATTACAGAGCTTTCCTACTTTCTCAAATTTCTAAAATTTCTGTCTCTCCTCACTCTGAACCACAATCTTGTTGCATTTCATAAACAAGACACATAATTACACTTAAAAACTCAAGTAAATTGCTATGGAACTCTAAGGAAGCCTTCAATATGTTATAAGTATTGATTTAGTACATGAATAATAGGAGTAAGCAAGACATTATTTTAATCAGTTGTCTACATCTACGTAAAAGGATAAAAATTTAGACTAGAATAGTAATTATAAATTATTTTCTTCTAGCCACTGATAGTTTATGATGGATGTGCAATTGGTTCTGGTAAGAAGCAGAATATAGTATCAATGTTCCTATGCTCAAAAAGTGTTCCAAAAGCATGGGGAAAATTTCACAGTACTGAGGAGAAGCATTATGGAATGATTAATTAATGTGCTGTCAAGTTTCAACTATGCAAACTATGCTTAAGTTAAGGGAATTATAAATGCTTATTTTTACTTAAAGGTCCAGTACATTATAATAATAAACTATTCTCCTATTCAAAAATTCATTGTTTAATTTTTCTTAATCACAATGATTCATAAACTTCTGAGATACATTTTCTTGAAACCTATATTCTGAAAATTCACAAACCCTATCTCAAGTTGATTCAAATGCTTTCTGCTATCCTCTTATCTTCCGTTACTACCTGAATAGCCTTAACTAATCATTTTTTGCCTGCTAGGGCAGTAGGCTCCTAATTGGCCTCATAACTTCAAACACTGCCTCCACTGCTACAATGTAATAACAAGAGAATATTCATAGACAGCATCTTGTAAGTGTGTACTAAGTGCCAGACCTGGTTGACAAAAAGCACCCTAATATGTAATCCTCATGAAACCATGAAGGAGAGGGTAATATTACTATTCTAACTTAAACCTGTAAGAAAATAGACTTGGGGGCCAACTTCACATTCCAAAAATTCCACATTATTAGTTAATAAAAAAAAAATCATGTTCTTTTCTATCTCTAGACATATACAGTCCCAGAGATATGCCATTAATTCTGGGAATATAGCACCACTTAGAGCTCACTAAGCCTATAACAATGTGTCAAGCCTTTATTTTTTTTTGAATAGGACTTCATTGCATATATACTGTTTATATTACTTTTCCATTTTATGCCTTTCTGAACCTCTTCACCCTTTTTCAACAACTAATTTCTACTTATAAAGCAAGACAACTCAGATACCACATTCCCTGGATAACGTCCTTTGAATGAATCCTTCCACTCCTAAAACATTTACCAGCATATAGAATATTATTGGCCTCTTTGTCTTTCTTATTGTAAACATTATGAAGACAGTTGCAAATATTAATAGAATGTTTACCCCCAGTGCCAACCAATATTAAGCACTCAAATAATGTTTGCTGAAAAGGAAATTTGGGGCTGGTAACCTTTCAAAAGGTAGAAATCCTGTTTCAAGGGATTAATGACTTAATGGAAATGAGTAATCAAATATAAACTGTTCTTTCCAGAGATTTTTCTAGCACAAGAAAAGAGAAGCATGGAAAAGTAGACAAAATAAATAACTTCAAGTGATATTTATAAAATATTTTTGTTCTAGAATGGGTAGAGTTCTGTATTATCTTTATTTCTCTCATATGTGTGTATATGTATGTTGTGTGTATATATAATGAAAAACTAAAGGGGGGATTTTATTGAAATCATACATGGAATAAACAATAGATAATGTTTGGTTCATGTATTAAAGACATGGAAGGAAGACCCTAGATGGGGAAATAAGGGATAAACTGGAGTCATAGCTTTATTTAATTTCCATATAATCTTGGGGAAAGCAAGATTATATGGCCTGTTTGAAGCTTAGTTTCCTCATCCGTAAATAAGAGGAATCATTCTGGGGCACCTGGGTGGCTCAGTTGGTCAAGTGACTGACTCTTAACTTTGGCCTATGTCATGATCTCAGGGTCCTCACTCTGTGGGGAGTCTGCTTGAGGATTCACTCTCTCCTTCTGCCCCTCTCCCATTCGCATTCTCTCTCTTTTAAATGAATAAATAAATAAATAAATAAATAAATAAATAAATAAATAAATCTTTTTAAAAAAGGTATTATTCTGAGGCAGAACTTAAGATGGAGAAGGTTAAGATGTCTCTCAAACACAGGAAGATAGTTATCAAGTCATTCTGAGCACCAAGAAATCAATAGGAGATCTGAGAGAACACAAATTACAAGTCTACAAGTAGAAAAGTGACCACCTTTTGGAAGGTAGGAGGCAGAGAGATTTGTCTTGGGGGAGATATAGCTGTGGGTACAGTGGCAGGGAGGGAGCCCTGCTTGCCGAGTCTACTGCAAAGTATTATAAGCAATGGAGTCTAAAATCAGAACTTTTAGATGTCCATTACTGTGGGGGACGTGACTGGTTTAAAGGTGCTCAGGTGGCAAAGCGGGGCAGAATCGCAGGAGTGACAGTATGGTCTGAGGATCCCCTGGGTTGCAAGAAGAATGGGTGGTGCCAATGTGCTGCACTGTTCCCAGGCATAGAAGCAGGAAGCTAGCTGAGAATAGCAGGTCTTGGTGCTGGCTCTCTGCTCTGTTTTGCCATAAACCGTGAACCACTGCATGGTTCTGCAACCACTTTCCTGGGACAGCCAGTAAACAGCAAAACTGTGGTGAGACCCTCCCCCAAAGGAACAGTGCCAGTCTGTTCTGCAGGAGTCCCTAAAATTTGGAGTTTTGAAACTCAGTCATGCGCCTGAGATAAAAAAGCTCAGACACAGGCAGGGTGAATACAGGGTTCTGATAGAAACTGGGAACACAAGAAGAGTGATCGCTCTTCTGTGAGGGCTCACTGAACGGTGTCAGGAGCGAACGTTCAGCTCCAGGGCTAGGTTCCCCACCGTATTCACTCCACTTATCAGTGCTGAAAGACGTGAAGGAGAAAAAACAGCACCACCTAGTGGAGGCCAGAACCGCTTACACCAAGCCCCACCTTCCTCTGCTCTGGAGGCACATTTCCACTAGGGCAAGTCCACCAGAGAATCAGTGCAGCAGGTACTTCCCTCAGAAGACGAGCACAAATAACTAACTTGCACCAAGTTTACTGATCATGCAGGGCTGCAAAGCTTCAGCTCTCAGAGAAATAGGATCTAGCTTCCGTTCTATTCTTATTTTGTTTCTTTTTAATTATTATTTTTTCATTCATCATTCTTTTCAATTCTTTTTAAGATTTTTACTTTATATATATTTTTATTTTATTTTTCTATTTTATTTTATTTTATTTTATTTTATTTATTTTTGGATCTAGATTCTTTTAACAAGCAGATCAAAATACACCCAGAATCTAGTTTTTTTGTTTGTTTTTTCCTTTTCTTTTTCTCTTTTCTTTCTTTCTTTTCTTTTTTCTCCCCTTTTAGTGTTTTTCCTTTCTTCTTTCTTTGGAAAAAATGATGAGATGGAGAAATTCACCCCAAAAGAAAGAACAGGAAGTAGAACTAATGGCAGGGATTTAATCAATACAGATATAAAAGTGAGATGTCCCAACCAGAATTTAAAAAAAGTGATTATAAGGATACTAGTTGGGCTTGAAAAAAGCAGAGAAGACACTAGGGAATCCCTTACTGCAGAGATAAAAGAACTAAAATCTCGTCAAGCCAAACTTAAAAATGTTATAACCAAGATGTAAACCCAAATGGATGCCATAAAAACAAGGATAAACAAAGCAGAGAAGAAAATCAGTAATATAGAGGAAAAAATTATAGGAAATAATGAAGCTGAAAAGAAGAGGGAAAGAAAGTAATGGATCATGAAAGTAGACTTAGGGAACTAAGCAACTTATTAAAATGTAATAACATTTGTATCACAGGAGTCCTAGAAGATGTAGACAGAAAAAAAGGGCAGAAGGTATATTCAAGCAAATTATAGCTGAAAACTTCCTTAATCTGGGGAAGGACACAGACATCAAAATCCAAGAAGCACAGAGAACTCCCATTAAATCAACAAAAGCCAACTATTGCCAAGGCATATCACAGTCAAGTTCACAAAATACACAGGGAAGAATCCTGAAAGCAGCAATGGAAAAAAGTCCTTAGCCTACAAGGGAAGACAGATCAGGTTCACAGCAGATCTGTCCAAAGAAACTTAACAGTCCAGAACAGAGTGGCGAGATATATTCAACATGCTGAATGGGAAAAAAATGAAGCCAAGGATTCTTTATCCAGCATGGCTGTCATTGAGAATAAAAGGACAGATAAAGAGTTTCCCAGACAAACAAAAACTAAAGGAGTTTGTGACCACTACACCAGCCCTGCAAGAAAATTAGGGGGGCCTCCTGAGTGGAGGAAAAAAAAAAAACCAAAAGCAACAAAGACTAGAAAGGACCAGAGAACATCTACAGGTAAACAATGGAACTAAATTGTATCTTTCAATAGTCACTCTGGTTGTAAATGTATTAAATACTCCAATCAAAAGACATAGGGTATCAGAATGGATAAAAAAAAAAAAAAACAAAAAAACAAAAACAAAAAAAACAAGATTCATCTATATACTGCCTAAAAGAGACTCATTTTAGACCTAAAGATACCTGCCGATTGAAAGTGAGGGGATGGAGAACCATCTATCATGCTAATGGACATCAAGAGAAAGCTGGAGTAGCCATACTTATATTAGATAAACTAGGTTTTAAAGCAAAGACTGTAACAAGATATGAAGAAGGGCATTGTGTCATAATTAAGGGGTCTATCCATCAAGAAGATTTAACAATTGTAAATATTTATGCACCCAACTTGGGAGCATCCAAATATATGTCAATTAATAATAAGCATAAAAAAACTCATTGATAATAATGCAATAATACTAGGGGAACTTAATACCCCATTTATAGCAATGAACAGATCATCTAAGCAGAAGATAAACAAGGAAACAATGGCTTTGCATTACACACTGAAGCAGATGGAGTTAACAGATATATTCAGAACAATTCATCCTAAAGCAGCAGAATACACATACTTTTCAAGTGCACATGGAACATCCTCCAGAATAGATCACATACTAGGTAACAAAGCAGCCCTCTACAAGTGCAAAAAGATCAAGATCATACCATGCATATTTTCAGACCATAACATTATGAAACTTGAAGTCAACGACAAGACAAAATTTGGAAAGACGTCAAATACATGGAGGTTAAAGAACGTCCTACTAGAAAATGAATGGGTTAACTAGGAATTAAAAAAAAAAAAATACATGGAAGCAAGTGAAAATTAAAACACTATGGTCCAAAACCGTTGGGTTGCAGCAAAGACAGTCCTAAGAGGGAAATATATTTCAATACAGGCCTACCTCAAAAAGCAAGAAAAGTCTCAACTACACGATCTAAATTATACCTAAAAGGAGCTAGAAAAGGAACAGCAAATAAAGCCTCTGACCAGCAGAAGAAGATAAATAATAAATATTAGAGCAGATAAATGATACAGAAACAAACAAACAGTAGAACAGATTAATAAAACTAAGAGCTGGTTCTTTGAAAGAGCTAATAAAATTGATAAACCCCTAGCCAGACTTGTCAAAAAGAAAAGAAAAAGGACCCAAACAGATAAAGTCACAAGTGAAAGAGGAGAGATTGCAACCAACACCACAGAAATACAAACAATATTAAGAGAATACTATGAAAAATTATATGCCAACAAACTGGGCAATCTGGGAAAAAATGGACAAATTCCTAGAAACTTACAAACTACTGAAACTGAAAGAGGAAGAAATAGAAAATTTGAGCAGACCCATAACTAGCAAAGAAATTGAATGAGTAATCAAAATTCTCCCATCAAACAAAAGTCCAGGGCCAAAGGGTTTTGCAGGGGAATCCTGCCAGACACGTAAGAAAGAGTTAATAACTACTCTCTCAAACTGTTCCAAAAAACAGAAATGGAAGGAAAACTTCCAAACTCATTCTATAAAGCCAGGATTATTTTGATTCCAAACCCAGCCAAAGACCCCACTAAAGAGGAATTACAGGCCAATATCCCTGATGAACATGGATGCAAAAATTCTCAATAAAATACTAGCAAATCGAATTCAACATTACATTAAAGGAATTATTCACTATGATCAAGTGGGATTTATTCCTGGGCTGAAGCAGTGGTTCAATATCCACAAATTAAACAATGTGATACACCACATTAATGAAAGAAAGGATAAGAACCATATGATTCTGTCAAGACATGCAGAAAAGCATTTGATAAAATACAGCATCCATTCTTCTTTTTAAAATATTTTATTTATTTATTTCACAGAGAGAGAGAGAGAGCACAAGTAGGTAGAGAAGCAGGCAGAGGGAGGCTCCCCGTTGAGCAGAGAGCCCAATACAGGGCTTGATCCCAGGACCCTGGGATCATGACCTAAGCCAAAGGCAGATGTTTAACTGACTGAGCCACCCAGGTGCCCCTACAGCGGCCATTCTTAATAAAAACCTTCCACAAAGTAAGGCTAGAGGGAACATACCGCAACATCATGAAAGTCATATATGAAAGACCCACAGCTAATACCATCCTCAATGGGGAAAACTGAGAGCCTTTCCCCTATGGTCATGAACAAGACAAGGGTGTCCATTCACGCCATTACTATATAACATAGTACTGGAAGTCTTAGCCTCAGCAATCAGACAACAAAAGGAAATATAAAGCATCCAAATTGGCAAAGAAGTTAAACTTTCACTATTTGCAGATGACATGATACTCTATGTAGAAAACCTGAAAGACTTCCCAAAAAATTGCTAAAACTAATACATGAATTCAGGAAAGTTGCCAGATATAAAATCAATGTGCAGAAATCTCTTGCATTTCTATATGCCAATAACGAAGCAGCAGAAAAAAAGAAATCAAGGAATTGATCACATTTGCAATTGCAACAAAAAACAAGATACCTAACAGTAAACTTAACTAAAAGATCTTTACTCTGAAAACTATAGAACATTTATGAAAGAAACTGAAGAAGACACAAAGAAATGGAAAAGCATTCCATATCCATGGATTGGAAGAAAAAATATTGTTAAAATATCTGTACTGCTCAAAGCAATCTACACATTTAATGCAATCCCTATTAAAATACCAACAGCATTTTTCACAAAGCTAGAACAAATAATCCTAAAATTTGTATGGGACCCTAAAAGACCCCAAATAGCCAAAGCAATCCTGAATAAAGAAAAACAAAACTGGAGGCATTGTGATTCTGGATTTCAAGTTATATTACAAAGCTGTAGTCATCAAGACAGTATGATACTAACACAAAAACAGACACATAGATCAATGGAACGGAATAGCAACCCAGAAACGGAACTACGATTATATGGTCAATTTATCTTCGACAAAGCAGGAAAGAATATCCAATAAAAAAAAAAAAGACAGTTTCTTCAACAAATGGTCTCGGGAAACCTGGACGGCAACATGCAGAATGAAACTGGACTACTTTCTTACACCAAACACAAAAATAAATTTACAATGGATGAAAGTCCTAAATGTGAGATAGGAATCCATCAAAATCCTAGAGGAGAACACAGGCAGCAACCACTATGATCTCAGTCATAGTAACTTCTTACTAGATGTGTCACTGTACGCAAGGGAAACAAAAGCAAAAATGAACTACTGGGACTTCATCAAGATAAAAAGCTTCCATAAAGAAGGAAACGATCAACAAAACTAAAAGGCAGTCTATGGAATTGAAGAAGATATTTGCAAATGATATATCTGATAAAGGTTTAGTATCCAAAATTTATAAATATTTATACCTGCCAAAACAAATAATCCAGCTAAGAAATGGGACAGAAGAAGACATGAATAGACACTTTTCCAAAGAAGACATCCAGATGGCTAACAGACACATGAAAAGATGCTCAACATCACTCATCATCAGGGAAATACAAATCAATACCACAATGAGATACCACTTCACACCTGTCAGAATGGCTAAAATAAACAACAGAAGAAACAATAGGTGTTGGCAAGGATGTGGAGAAAGTGAAACCCTCTTCACTGTTGGTGGGAATGAAAACTGGTGCAGCCACTCTGGAAAACGGTATGGGGTTTTCTCAAAAAGTTTAAAACAGAACTACCCTACAACCCAGCAATTGCACTACTAGGTATTTACCCAAAGGATACAAAAATATAGATTCAAAGGGGCACATGCACCCCGATGTTTACAGCAGCATTATCAACAATAGCCAAACTACGGAGAGACCCAAATATCCATTGACAGATGAATGGATAAAGAAGCTGTGGTATATATATACGATGAAATATAACTCAATCATCAAAAGAATACAATTTTGCCATTTGCAACAATGTGAATAGAACTAGAAAAATTAGCTAAGTGAAATATGTCAGTCAGAGAAAGACAAATAACATATGATCTAACTCATCTGCGGAATTTAAGATAGAAAGCAAATAAAATATAGCAATGGGGAAAATAAAAGAAAGGAGAGAGGGTAAGAAACCATAAGAGACTCTTGAAGACAGAGAACAAACTGAGGGTTGATGGAGGGAGGTGGGGAGAGGATGAGCTAGATTGGTGGTGAGTATTAAGGAGGGTACTTGTGATGAAAACTCGGTGTTGTATGTAAGTGATGAATCACTGAATTCTACTCTTGAAACAGATATTGCACTGTATGTTAACTAAAATTAAAAAAAAAAGAGGTATTAAATTCTTATTTGAAAAATGCTAATGCCTGTGTCCTACTCACAGAAGTTCTTCTTGATTAAGACTAAAGTATGTTTAAAGCCTACAATGAAAAGCAACTGTCTTCTACCTCAACACATGGCACCCCATCACTCTCCTCAGTCTCAGTCTTCAGAAGTAACCACAATTTGATTCTGATAATTTGATTCTGAAAGTTAATAAATCACAAGCCGTGTTATATTGTGATTACATCAATACCTTCACTAACATACCACCTTGAAAATTTCACCTCTTTCTTAATATTTCAGTGAGAAATTTCTTCAGGGTCTTGGGAGATGGAGTCAACAGATGTTGATGGCAGTTAGGAGAAGAATGCCTCAAAAAGATAAGCTAAGCATTCAAGAGCATACAGTGACTCTGTTAGGTTTATTAGAAGAAAGTAAAAAAAATCATTAGTGGGGTATAGTGATAAGCAATATGCAACATACATTTACTATGATATTTTTAAGGGAGATGAACTTATTAATCCATACTGCTACCACCTCTCCTTGCTCATGTGTTAATAAGGACTTTGCGATATTGTTAATTATTGCTGAATCTGATGCCATGTTGATGCTGTTGAACCAGTGATTAATTATAAAAGTTATTTCCTCAAAATATTAGCATTATAAAATATGTATGTTTATAATATATTTTATTGTTCAAATTCATACTTTCAATGTTTAACAGTCATTCAAGTTTTTACAAATATTTGACAAAGTATTTTTTCTCCTTCTTCAGTGACAGGAATGCAGCATCTACTCAACAGTCACACAGGTGAAGTCAAGATGTTGAACAATTAAGAAAAGAAAGTGATTCCAATGGAAGACGTTTGACTTTAACTAGCATAAAGGTCACCATATATTCATGCCACTTTCTACAGTTGAAAAGGTCTTTTAAAAATACAGCTTTTTACAATAAAACAGTATATTTTTTTCAACACAGCTAGATACTTTTGTGTAACCTGTCACATATTTTCATAGGTCTGATTTTTACTGCTGCAATTATGCCAAAGTGTCTTTTTGTGCAGAGATATGTTTGTTTTTAGTTTTAAAATTACACTGATAGATTAATCATCAATAGAAAATAATTTGAGGATTCCAATTGTGTTCAGATTTTAATTGTATTTTATAACTAGCATTAAATTAAGACACTTAAAAATAGAAATCATTCATATGAAATAATTTGTAAATTAAAAAAAATATCACTAAATAAGACTGGATTCTTTATTAGACTACTTAGAAACTGAATTTGATTCTCTTTTGCAACGGGCAAAAATCAAATATCTAAGTGGTAAACAATTTCACACTTTTTAATGATGAACTTATATGATAAGTTGCAACTAACCCATATCTTTACTTAATTCCAATATCCTGACCTAATTTAAAAACTTTAGAGTTCTGCAAAATTAGCATTATTTTATGAGAGTAGGGATACTGAAAGAAAAAAAAAAAGAACAAGTTTTCACTTGTTTATGTTTTTTTTCCCTCTTCTCTAAGCCTACATCCTAAGTCAGTTAGTGTCTTAGGTTAGGTTCCCTGGGGAAAAAAAAAAAAAGTTGTCAGGTATAGATTGCTTGCAGGAGGTTTACTGTAGGAGTGCTTTAAGGCAGTGAGAGAAGAAGTAGAACTGTGATACAGTTCAATAGAAGACTCATTAGAGGTTCTAGCCTAGAATGAAAGGACTCTAACATAGGCAGATGGAAGGGAGATTGGAAATAGCAGCTATGGTTTTCAGACCAGCTAATGCAGCAAAGTCCTTTTCTGCCTGCATCTGTATACTGAACTAGCTCACCAGTGAAGCAAACTCAGTCTTTTTTCTCCTTCAATACCATGTTGCCTTAGATGTGAGCTGAGGGATCCGTGTCAGTGTAAAAGTAGTGGACAAGAGGAAGGTCTGGGCCACCAGATCACGCAGCTAATGCCGGGCAGGCCCAATCCTAGATGTACTTCTGTTTTTACTCTCAATTGTTGGTGTCACCCTGCTTTTACCTTGGTTGGTCTGATAGAACTCAGTTCATGATGGGCAGCTGTAGCCACATGGTCACTTAGTATTCCCTGATCAGATAGGTTATTTCTAGCATACCAGTAGCTGTTTTTTTGAATGGTGTGGGGCTCTCTCCTGCAGATGGCATGGACTTGTCATTAAACACTCTGTGTTTATACTGTCATTCTTTTATTCTTTTATGGGTTTTTCCAGAAATTCCACATGATGCCTTTCTCACCACAGATTTCTGGTAGGTTATATGGCCCAGGTGGCAGGGCTGCTTACTCTATAACCTAGATCTGCTACAGAGCCCTTCCTTGCTTTGGGCCCCAATCAAATGTGTTAGTTTTTAATGTAACCTAGTAAATAGACCAGTGTGCTATTAACAGGTATTGGGTCTCCATCTTAGTGGGTGGGATGTACAAAGTGAAACAATTTCCCTTTATTTTAGAGGTAATGTTCCAGCTATTCCAAACTATGGGAAGTCTAAAAAAATTACCAAGATTGCCCTAAGACACCTGAACCTTTGTAGGATTCATCGCCCATTCTCCGATGTGCATGTATCTTATCAAGGCCCCCAACTTTCTTTCAACTTTCCTTTGCTCATCTGTACAATTAATATGATGGCACAGATACCATGGAACAATGTGATACCATGTCCAGACAATCCTGGACCCTCCGGAGTATATTACAACAGAATATAAAAATTAACCCAATCTGAATAAGGATGTAAATTGTAAATATATACTATTGTTCATTCCATGAATGTAAGCTCACTTCTCATATGGATCAAAATAATATATTCACCAAATCAACGTGACTATTTACCTGAGGCTGTGTTGATTTACTATAGAATTACCATATCCAGCCCAGCAGTTGAAAATGAATCTACTTGATTAAATTTTTAATAGATTCCTCTCAACCACAAGAAGGCATCTAATTTTCATAGAGGAAAGACTTGTGAATTAAGTGGGGCTTATATGGAGACCACCACTGTCCTTTATGTCTTTAAGGGTAGCACTAATCCCTATCATGTTCAACCTACTCATAGATTGTGATACCACTTTGGATTTACTGCCTTTGCCAGGAGGGGGCAGATTCAGAGACTAGCATTTTGTCTTTGCAACAGCCCAAGGAACTAATGGTGTGGTTAATGCCAGCCATATACTCTCAAGTATGTCCATTCACATTATATATCTGGGAACCATGGAAATATTCACCAGATGGGGCAAAAGCTGAGTAGACTAAGATCTAAGTAGAACTGAGTAGTGAGGGGAACTTGGACTGGAACCCCATTTATTTTATCCAGTCTCCATGAGCCCTAAATCTGAGGCTATGGTGATGCTTTAGATTCTAGGAATCAATTTCAACTTGAACCCTGTATCCTAACTTTGTCAAAATGTCTGGTATTCTCTATTTTACACTAATCAGTTACAGAAGGAAAATGGCCTAAGTTTCCCTTAGAGAAAGGGCTACGAGGGGAATCACTGCCATATACATATCCTATAGTATTAATTTTTGTCTTCCTTATGAGGACTAACCTATCCTTTCAGTTAATGTGTTCCGAGTCTTCAAGATATCTCAGTTCTGGGTACTGAGCATGCGATCATGACTTCTTATTGAGATGGCTACCCTAAATCTCTAGATCATAAACAAATCTTTGAATTATTTCAATTGTATAAATTGTGGAATACCCTAATCAACTGCCCATCTATCTTGTACATGGAATAATGTGTCCTAGTAATCATCTCTATAACTTTCTCTGGGCCAGGAACTTCAAGCTTCTACTCTGACCATGTTGCTCATTATGAAGTTTCTTGTTTCTGACTCTTAATTATATTAGATTCCCTCATTTCAGTTCCTTTTCATCCCCATTGCAATCAGGATGCTCAATTCTGTAACAAAAACTCCTACTATCAACTCTGGACTACGGAAAACAACTACCATTGAGGTTCTCGATGGAATGCCACTCTCACCAGCAGATTCCTTACTGATTTAATAAATGTGGTGTTCTCCAGGACCTCCTGTGGAGAATAGCTGGGAGTTGTGTTTCTTGCTCTTACATAGCATATCTTCCCTAGAATGTAATTTGATCCCTCCCTGAACCATCTGCTGTGAAAATTCTGCCATTTTTACTTAATTTAATGTCGTTCTTTATTTTTCCAAGCCTCCAGGAGCATGTTAACAGTGTTTCTAGTGGTCCTTGCCAGGACATTAACCATCACTGTCATATTGATAAATTCTCTCTTATCAATTTTATGTTACAGTATTCTGATCCATCAACCCCTGCACCCTCTGGATTTAGTGTCATATATACTCTTGCAGCTTCTCTGGACATGCTACCTAGGTGCTGTGTTCTGAATGTTCATGTCCCCCTAAAATTCATCGACATTTTGTTATAGCATCCTGACTGTACTAAGGTACTAGGTTCTGCAGCTTCTCTGGTGCATAGTCATTTTCCTTCTCTGGCAGTATCAGCATTTCTCCAGTTGAGTTGTTTTGACTTGACTCTCATTACTGGTCTGGTGGCCAGGAGAGGAGGTGAAGATTGATCCTAAATGATCTGCAAGTTAAATTGTAAGATGTTGTCTTCAAACTAATGGGGAACATTCATCTTTAAATGGGAGGAATGGCCCAGAGATTCAGAGGGGACCTAGTTGCAAGTTCATCAGCTGTATCATCCCAGATGTCTTGATTCCAAATTTTCCTTTTTTTTTTTTTTTCCAATTAAAGTCCTTACCTGTAGATCAGACCTGCCCAGGTTGAGAATTAAATTTTTATCGGAGCTCCACTATCCTGATAAATAAATCCCAGGCTTGAGTCTGGCTTTTTCTGACTTCTGGCTGTTGAAGATGACAGATGAGAGAGGCCTCAACTGGTGCCCCCTCTTCTCTAATGTACTACCATGCTCTGGGTGTAATATTTCCTTCCCTTTGTCTTCTTCTCTCAGAATAGGGTGAGAATGATCTCAATTGATGCTTGCATATGTGTTAATATTGATTATCAAGGGAAGCCCCTTCCAGATTATTTTTATAGCTTTTATCTCTTAAAGACAATTACTTCATTCAAAGTAATAATCACCAAAAAGACTCCTTGCCAATTATTACCCAGATGATAATATTTTAACCTTATTATCTCAAAAAAGTAAAGCCCTTCCTTCATTTCTAGTAGTATCTGATAAGATTTCTGTCTTATTTTTCAAGACTTCATCCAAATTAGCTTATGCGGCTAAAGCTTCATATTGAAAACACTTGATGATTTTTTTTCTAAGAAAGGACCAAAAAGAAAACTCTTTTCCTTACGTAATTTATATTTTTAAAATATCTATATAAAAATCCCTCTTTATTGTAACTTGATATAGAAATAATCATGCCATGTTTCAATTATTAAATGATTGCACCTGACTCTAACATTTTTGAAAAAAGTATGTAAAAGTATCTTAGTTTAAATAACAACACAAAATCGCTAAAGATGAAAGAGAAGATACTTGGGAGTGTATTGGATACTGTAGGAAAACAAGTCATTATAAATTTCCTTAAATTTTGTTCAAGTGAGTTTCAGAGCTCACATATGCCATCTAGTGGCACTAAAAGAAGCTTCCCTTACAAATCCATGATAATACACTGCATTTCTTAGTGCTCTGCACTTGTGATTTTATTTTTGTGACCCTTGATATGTGTCATCCTAAGGGAAAAGTTCTGTTAAATTGAAGTTCCATAGTTTTCTT
>NW_024425563.1:79337371-79344884 GCF_017311325.1 Ursus maritimus
AAAGCAATTACAAAGTATTGTTTTATGGTTAAAACATAAGAAAGTTGAAATTATGTTGGATTTTGTCAAATGGTTTTTCAACATCTATTGTTATGATCATATGATTTTCCTTTTTTAGCTTGTTGATGTGATGGATTACATTAACTGGTTTTTGAATATTGAACCTGTCTTTCATACCTGGGATAAGTCCTACCTGGTTGTGGTGTAATTTTTTTTACACATTGCAAGTCTATTGGCAATAAGTTCCTTCTTTTTTTGTTTGGGGAGTCTTTATTTCTCCTTCACTTTTGAAGAATAATTTTGCAGGGCATAGAATACTGGTTTGATGTGTTTTTTTCTTCTTTCGACACTATAGATATTTCCCTCCCCTCTCTTCTTGCTTGCATGTTTCCTCAGGTGTAATTTATGTCTTTGATCCTCTATAGGTAGGGTGTTATTGTCCTGTAGCTCCTTTCAGGATTTTTTCCTTTGATTTCTGTAATTTGAAAATTATATGCTTAGGTGTGGTTTTGTTTGTTTGTTTGACTTAGCATGTATCCTGCCTGGGGTGCTCTGAGCTTCCTGTATCTGTGGTTTGGTGTTTAACGTTAACTTGGGAAAACTCTAAGTTCTTATTGTTTCAAACATTTATTCTTTTCCTTTCTCTCTCTTTTTCCATTTGTGTATTCCCATTATGCATATGTCACACCATTTGCAGTTGTCCCATGGTCATGAGTTATTTTATTTTATTTTATTTTATTTTATTTTATTTTATTTTATTTTATTTTATTTTTCAGTCTTCATTCTGTTCACTCTTCCATTTTGGAGGTTACTACTGATATATCCTCAGGCTCAAACAGTCTTTCTTCAGGGGTGCCCAGTGTACTAATAATAAAGCCACCAAAGGCATTCCTCTTTTCTGTTACAGTGTTTTTGATCTCTAACATATTTTGGGGGACAGTTCTTTCTTAGGATTTCTATCTCTGTGCTTATATTGCCCATTTATTCTTGCTTGCTATCTACTTTATCCATTAGGGCCTTTAGCATATAGTTGCTTTAAATTACTGGTCTGATAATCCCAACATCCCTGCCATGTCTGGTTTGATACTTGCTGTTTCTTCAAATTGTGCTTTTGCTTTTTAGCATGATTTGTATTTTTTTCTTAAGAGCTTGATATGATGTACCTGGTAAAATGAACTGCTATAAATAGGCTTTTAATAATGTGGTGGTAATGTGACAGACAGGGAGGGGAGGTGTTCTGTAGTCCTGCGATTAGGGCTCATCTTTTGGTAAGCCTATGTCTCTTATCTATGAACTCAACAAGTACTTCCCAGGTTTTGTTTTTTTGTTTTAACTTTTTTTTTTTTTTTTACTGCCATTTTAGGTGGGACAGAATGGCAACAATGAGCTGGAATTGGCTATTTCCTTTCTCACATGTGAAGGCTAGACTAGAGTTGGCTATTTTCTTTTCTGCATGTCAGTTAGCCTCTGATAATACCATAGCAGGTTAGGTTCTGGTCAGCCCATTTCTTCTGAATGCAGGCCTTGTTAAGAAGAGAGTGCTCTGGTGTATTTCAGAATGGTTCCTTCTTTCTCCTGCTGGAAGAATAGGAATTTTTCTCTGAAAATTATTGTGAGAATCTGGTCAAGCTCCTGCGTGTAAATCTCACAAAAATGTGGGGGCTCCCGTATGACTGGGTTCCCTGGAATGTATAACTCTTGTCTACTGAAGCCTCCAGCAATTTGTCAATCACAGCTGAGAGTTTTCTACCCTGGCATTGGTTGTCACGGAAGTTTCTACTCATGAGTCCACTCAGGTAAGCCGTGACACCCTATATTCACCTTTCTGTCTCTTCAATCTTAGGGCAACAGTTTGTCCAGTGTCCTCACATCTCTTATGGATTCAAGAAGAGTTGTTCATTTCTCTATTCAGCTTTTTACTTGTTAGGACAGATTGGTGATGTCCAAACTGTCTACATGTGGGAATGGAAACTGGGAATCCATTTAGAAAATTTTACAAACACTTATTTATGCTCTTTATATATGGTCAGTATCCAATGCAGAAAATTGTTAAAATATACAATTATAGCGAATTTTCATTCATTAAGTATCCTTGAAAATGTGATATGGACTGTGATATGGTTTTGAAGAAAAATATATTCTCTGTATTGGTTATAAAACAGTACATGTATCTGTCACTGCATTATATTTTACACTTATGTACAAATTACCCTTTGTAGTTAATGCTCTTCCAGGTCTCCTTCCTCTTACCACTTTAGAATATGTTGCCTCAACTTTCAACTCACACCACCTACATGCTTCCTGAGCTATTCTCTGTTACCATACGGCAGGCAAGATTTAATCTCCCTCAAGACCAGCCCTCAACCTATGACTGAAGGAAATAAGGTATAAATGTCACCCCTGATGACAATTCACATTTCACCCTATACTTAGGGTATACTCCGAGGTTCACATTTTACTCTACTCCTAGTTTCCTAGCAGGATAAGCCCCATTATTGTGGTAACTTGCATCCTAAAGGGACCTGTACAGGCTGTCTTCCCTTTCCTGTCTCACACCCCAGTATTTCTGGGCATTATCTCTAAAATATACTAGCTACCCTTGAATCATTGTCTCACTGTCTTTTTCTAGTATCCCTTCCATAAATACACATTCTTGTTCAGATGTTATAAAAGACATTCTGTGTTTTCTTTTCAGCAAATGAAAAATTTATAAAGAATTTATGATTTTCTTGGAATTTCAAAGAAAACTTCTCATGTGCTCTAGATATTATATAAAACCTAAGAAGAATAACTTTTAAATCAATGCTGGTGATGTTGCTAAGTGTTTTATAGCCCTTATCTTATTTAATTCTTCAACAACGTTGTGAAGTAGGTGATCTTTATTACTGTGATTTTAATAAGAAAAAAAATAAAGCCTTGAGAGGCCAAATTCACAGAACTTTGGTTTGAAACTCAGAGACGCTGTATCCCCCCAACTCCAAGCTATCACTTTGCTTTGGTTCAGTATGTGAAATCAACCCATTCAAACGATTCATTCCCAATGAAAGAAAAAAAAAAATGTTTCTTAATCTCTTGTATTGGAATTATTCAACTTGAGAGCCCTCTTCTGTGTTTCACAGTACTCTCTCCTCCTCAGATTTTTACTTGCGGTTCTCCTGAGTCCTTCCGAGGATGAAGCATTCCACCTGGACCAAATTTTCTAACTACACTAGGATTCCCTTTCTTATCTACATATTGTTCTTAGATATGATTAAGATCAATTTAATCTGTTCTTAGATACGAAACAGATGAACTGTTTCACTAAGCTTTCTGTGCCAACATTCTATTGCATCATAGATTTCTTGAAGTCAGAGAATTTCTAATTTTCTGCTAAAGTCCTTGCCTTCAGGGGTACCTGGGTGGCTCAGTTGGTTAAGCATCTGACTCTTGACTTTGCTTCAGGTCATGATCTCAGGATCCTGAGATCAAGGCCTACATTGGGCTCCCTGCTCCTGCTTGACTCCCTCACCTGCTGCCCCTCCCCCTGCTCGTTTTCGCTCTCTCTTTCTCTCTCTAAAATGAATAAATAAATCTAAAAACAGTCCTTGCCTTCAGTACATATAACTGAATTTTTTTATATAATCAGGTGCTTTACATTCACTTTAAAGCCAGCATTCAATATAAAAGCTCATAAGTTTTCTATCCTCACCAACTTTCTCTATAAATAGGGTTTGAAGAGCAAGTAGAATTTTAATGAGGAGTATGTGTGTACTTGCATGTGTGCATGTGCAGTCTCCCCCTATCATACAGAACTCTTCTAGTATCTCAATATTCCACTAGAGGGTACTGTTTTAAGCAAAACTGTTTCATCTCTGTCTTGTCTTTTCACAGAAATTTCTCTTTATGAAATATAAAGGTCTCATAAAGGCAGATTTTAGATACAGCAAAACCATTTTAAATAATTCAAGAAGGAGCATTATATTAAATTATGCTTCAATGTTGTTTTTATACAAAATTGTGATTTTTTTTATGATGGATTCTTGAATCAGAATAAATCTTAAGAATAAGGCAAGATGAGAAGGCAATAAGAAATTGCCTTGATTAAAGACGGAACCAAAGTTTCATCCACTTATCCTCTAAAAGAACCCTAGGGTTCAGTAAAAATAGAAGTTGCCACTTAATGATCACTGCATTTGTCAGCTTTAAGAGAATTAGATGGTTAGAAATATTAAAAACTTACTCCTTCAACTTAGTTTAGTATCTCGAAGTCCCCAAATTAACCAATAATTTGAATTAAGACATTAAAAACCCCTATTAATTAGCATGCCTCTTGGAAATTTAGGTGTTTTGGAGAGGTTTTTGACTGGCATTTACCCCCTCTCTGTGTGGATATCAGCTAGAGTGGAGAGTTGAGTTCTTAACACCCTTTGGTTCATGAAAATGATAGTCATTAGTTTGTACTCGGCATTTCTCGTATTTTAGATCATTTCATTTCTCCCCGTCACATGTTTTCTCTCATTCTTCTGACAATAGTGGCCAACTGTGATATGTGAAATATATAGATATTTAAATTGAAAATATACAATAATGTTTTGTGTGTGTATCCATACATGAAATTATGGTATAAATTTGATTGTTGCTATTTTAAACCCAAAATTATTCTCTTAAGAACCATGCATTGAATCTTAACATATAGACAACTTTAATTTCACTTAATAATTCCAGAGTGCACTCTAGAGTAGCTTCCCAAGTTTACACTTCCATTTCATATCCTCATAAACACTGGCTTATCCAAAATTGAACTGTTTGTATAATGCGTATTAAGTAATTTCTGTCTCTCCTTTTTTTTTTTTACTTTCATTTCTCTTATTACTCATGAAGTTTCAGTATCTCTCAAGCATATAAATTGATCACACTTATTGGCAATTCTTATTTCCTCCTCTACGAAACATATATATCTCTATATATCTCTATATATCTTTGAACATCTGCAAAATTTATCTTAGAAGAAATTTTGTTTTTAAGTAGTCAGATCCACTAAATTCTCATTTTGCAGTTTATGGTTTCTGACATGTTTAAGAAACAGTTCCTATTTTATTCATTTTACTTTATAGTGTAGATCTCTCATTTAGATTTTAAACAATCTGGGAATTACTTTTTCAAAGGTAAGAGGTAAAGAAACAACTTAATTTTTCATCATATTGTAAACTAGCTTTCACAATTTATATTTCCTACTGCATTTGGTATTTTATGCTGCACAGATTCTATACTAAGTTCACATTTCCAGATTGGCTCAAAGTTCAGCATCCTAAGAGTTGTGCTTCTGGGGACTTAGGCTCTTAGTGTTATTCTGCCCCTGGAGGGCCCGGCTCCCTCCTCTTTTCTCCCCTATGCAACACATGGTAGATTATAAACTCTGAAGGAATCTTCTCCTTCAAAGCTTCTGCATTCTTCGTAGGACATGCTCTTTGGGCCACTGTTTATAATCAACCATAATACCAGAGGAGAGAAAACTCATGCCTTTAAAACAATCCTCAAAAATCATGTCACTCTGCAGTTCTCCATCAATGTGATTAACTTTACTCCCCAAAAGGTTGACTTAACTTCTGAGGAGGATGAATACCATAGTAGAACAAAGAAGTACTTGTTTAGCTGTGATTCTCAAGTTAGATTTCTGATAACAGTAATTGAATAAAATACTTTTTAAAGATTTTATTTATTTATTTATTTATTTATTTGAGAGGGGGAGAGTGTGCGAGTGGGGGTAAGAGCAGAGAGAGAGGGAGAAGCAGACTCTGTTCTTAGTGGAGAACCTGATGCCGGGCTCAATCCCAAGACCCGGAGATCATGACTTGAGCAGAAATCAGGAGTCGGATGCTTCACCTACTGAGCCACCCAGGTGCCCCTACTTTCCCTTTTTAAAGATAAAAGTAGGACGGCGTTCCAAGATGGCAGAGGAGCAGGAGACCTAAAGTTTGTCTGGTTCCAGGAATTCAGCTAGAGAGCTACCAAACCATTCTGAATACCTATGAATACAACTGAAGAACAAAGAAAAGAGTAGCAGAAACTCTATGAACAGAAAAGCGACCACTTTCTGCAAGGAGGAGAAAAGATGGCGGAGGAGTAGGGAACCCCTTTTTAAGCTGGTCCCCTGAGTCGAGCTGGATATCTACCAGACCATCGTGAAATTCTACAAATCAGCCTGAGACGCAGGAAGATACATCTGGATCTCTACAAACGAACATCTCCAGCGCTGAATATTGAGGTACGAAGCGAGAAGCCGTGAATCCACACACAGATATCGGAAGATAAACGGAAGGGGGAGGGAGCCGCTGTGCTCGGGCGCCGGGAAGCAGTAGCCACCTGCACTGAGAAGTGGGCCAGACTCCCAGACCCGCACCCCCAAGAGATCAAACTGAGACCGTGAGCCTGGGAATGTGCATGCAACCAGACTGAAAACCGGAGCTCCGGTATGATCACTGGAACCAGACTAAAACCAGGAGCTCGGGAGCGTGCGTGCGTCCAAACTGAAAACCGGAGCTCTGGAGCGCACACTCGAACTAAACTGAAACCGAGAGCTCGGGAGCACATGTGCGACCTGACTGAAAACCGGAGCTCCAGAGCGCACACTCGAACCATACTGAAACAGGGAGCTCGGGAGCGGGCGCAGGAATCGGGGGCGGATGGCGGTGTTAGAAGCACAAAGGACAGAGATGTGCTGGCCCTGGAAGTGAGGGCTGGGACTCCTGCTGTGGGGCGCACATCCCGGGACGCTATAGGGTTTTTAGCAGCACCAACAGAAACAGAGTTAAAGACGCCAGGAGAGCTCAGTGGAGAGCGAACTGCGATCTCTCTGTTCTGAGACAGAGGCTAGTATATGGCCACTGCTGCTCTGATTCTCAGAGGAGGCATAGAAAACCACCAGGGAAAGCTGCCAGAGAACAAAAGTCTGGAAATACCGGCTCACAGCGTGCCCATCCCCATCCCCCCTCGCAGGGAACACGGAGACTCTACCCAAACAGAGTTGCCTAAATATCAGCGTGGCAGGCCCCTCCCCCAGAGGCAGGCTGAAAAATCAAGAAGCCCACATCCCTAAGATCCCTATAAAACAAGTGCACACTGCCTGGGTCCTGGTCAATAATTTGGGCTCTGGGCATCCCCGTAACCTCTCCTCATCAGAATGACAAGGAGGAGAAATCCCCCCCAGCAGAGAAAAGATAATGAGTCTGTGGCCTCTGCCACAGAACTGATGGATATGGATATAACCAAATTGTCAGAAATGGAGTTCAGAGTAACAATGGTCAAGATGATGTGTAGACTTGAAAAAACTATTAATGAAAATATTAACGAGAATATAGAATCTCTAAGGGCAGAAATGAGAGTGAGTCTGGCAGAAATTAAAAATGCTATGAATCAAATGCACCCTAACTAGATGCTCTAATGGCCAGAGTAAATGAGGCAGAAGAACGAATTAGTGAATTGGAGGATGGGCTGGTAGAAGAGAAAGTTAAAATAGAAACTTGGATCAAAAAAA
>NW_024425563.1:79344894-79462011 GCF_017311325.1 Ursus maritimus
AAAAAAATCCAATCTCAAGAATGTAGATTACAGGAGATTACTGACTCAATGAAATGTTCCAATGCCAGAATCATCAGCATCCCCGAGGGGGTGGAGAAAGAGAGAGGTCTAGAAGAGAAATTTGAACAAATTGTAGCTGAAAACTTCCCTAATCTGGTAAAGGAAACAAGCATTCGTGTCCAAGAGGCAGAGAGGACCCCTCCCAAGCTCAACAATTAACCTACGTCACGTCACGTCATAGTGCAATTTGCAAATATTAGATCCAAGGATACAGTATTGAAAGTGGCCAGGGGGGAACAAAATCCTTACGTACAGAGGGAAAAATATCAGAATAACGTCAGACCTGTCTACAGAGACCTGGCAGGCTAGGAAGGGTTAGCAGGGTATTTTCAAAGCTCTATCTGAGAACATGCAGCCAAGGATCCTTTATCCAGCAAGGCTGTCATTCAGAATTGATGGAGAGATAAGGACCTTCCAGGATCGGCAGAAATTGAAGGAATTCATAACCACCAAACCACCCCACCTGAGATATTAAGGGGGGGTTCTATAAAAGCAAAAAGGCCCCAAGAGTGATACAGAACAGAAAGTCACAATCTATAGAAACAAAGACTTTACGGGCAACATGGCATCATTAAAATCATATCTCTCAATAATCTCTCCCAATGTAAATGGTCTAAATACTCCCATAAAACACCACAGGGTTGCAGATTGGATAAAAAGACATGACCCATCCAATTGCTATCGATAAGAGACTCATTTTGAACCTAAAGATACATCCAGACTGAAAGTGAAGGGATGGAAAACCATCTTTCATGCCAATGGACCTCAAAAGAAAGCTGGGGTAGCAATTCTCATATCAGACAGATTGGATTTTAAACTAAAGACTATAGTTAGAGATACAGAAGGGCACTATATTATTCTTAAAGGATGTATTCAAAAGGTGGACATGACAATTATAAATATCTATGCCCCCAACAGGAGAGCAGCAAGATACACAAGCCAACTCTTAACCAGAATAGATATAGATAAAATAAAATAAACATAAAAATAGGTTAATAGTAGGGGGCCTCAACACTCCACTATCAGCAACAGACAGATCACCTAAGCAGAAAATCAACAAAGAAACAAGAGCTTTGAATGCCATACTAGACCAGATGGACCTCATAGATATATATAGAACACTACACCCCAGAACAAAAGAATACTCATTCTATTCTAATGCACATGGAACATTCTCCAGAATAGATCATGCTCTGGGTCACAAAACAGGTCTCAACGGATACCAAAAGACGGAAATTATTCCCTGCATATTCTCAGACCACAATGCTTTGAAAATGGAACTCAATCACAAGGGAAAATTTGGAAGAAAGTCAAACACTTGGAGACTAAGAACCATCCTCCTCAAGAATGATTGGGTAAACCAGGAAATCAAAAATCAATTTAAACAATTTATGGAGACCAACGAGAATGAAAACACATTGGTCCAAAACCTATGGGACACTGCTAAGGCGGTCCTAAGGGGGAAAACATAGCCATACAATCCTCACTCAAAAGAATAGAAAAATCTAAAATTCAGTTTTTATGCTCTCACCTCAAGAAGAAATCAAATTAAACAATTTATGGAGACCAATGAGAATGAAAATACAACAGTCCAAAACCTATGGGATACTGCAAAGGCAGTCCTAAGGGGGAAATACATAGCCATTCAAGGCTCACTCCCACTGGCAAGACTTATCCAAAAGAAAAGAGAAAGGACCCAGATTATTAAAATTATGAATGAAAAGGGAGAGGTCACAACCAACACCAATGAAATAGGAAGGATTATTAGAAACTTTTATCAACAGCTTTATGCCAATAAATTAAGCAACCTGGGAGAGATGCAGGCCTTCCTGGAAACCTATAAACTACCAAGACTGAAACAGGAAGAAATTGATTTTTTATACTGACCAATTAATTATGAAGACATTGAAACGGTGATTAAAAACCTCCCCAAGAACAAGAGTCCAGGGATGCCCCGGGGAATTCTACAAAACATTCAAAGAAGAAATAATACCTATTATCCTAAAGCTATTTCAAAGAATAGAAACAGAAGGAAAACTACCAAACTCATTCTATGAGGCCAATATTACCTTGATCCCCAAACCAGGCAAAGACCCCATCCAAAAGGAGAATTACAGACCGATATCCCTGATGAATATGAACGCCAATATTCTCAACAAGATCCTAGGTAATAGTATCCAACAGTACATTAAAGGATTATCCATCATGACCAAGTGGGATTCATTCCTGGGATGCAAGGGTGGTTCAACATTCACAAATCTATCAGTGTGATAAAGTATATCAACAAGAAAAAAGCCAGGAACCATATGATCCTCTTAATAGATGCAGAAAAAGCATTTGACAAAATACAAGCATCCTTTTCGATTAAAACACTTCAGAGTGTAGGGATAGAGGGTACATTCCTCAATCCCATAAAAACCATCTAGGAAAAGCCTACAGTAAATATCATTCTCAATGGGGAAAAGCTGGAAGCCTTTCCCTTAAGATCAGGAACACGACAAGGATTTCCACTCTCGCCATTATTATTCAACATAGACTAGAAGTCCTTGCAACAGCAACCAGACAACAAAAAGGGATAAAAGGTATCCAAATTGGCAAAGAAGAAGTCAAACTGTCTCTCTTCGCAGATGACATGATACTCTATATGGAAAACCCAAAAGACTCCACCCCCAAACTACTAGAACTTATAGAGCAATTCAGTAATGTGGCGGGATACAAAATCAATGCTCAGAAATCAGTTGCATTTCTATACACGAACAATGAGACTGAAGAAAGAGAAATTAGGGAATCCATTCCATTTACAATAGCACCAAAAATCATACGTTATCTTGGAATTAATCAGAGACGTAAAGGATCTATATTCTAGAAACTATAAATCACTATTGAAAGTCATTGAGGAAGACACAAAAAGACGGAAAAATATTCCATGCTCATGGATGAGAAGAATTAACATAGTTAAAATGTTCATGCTACCCAGAGCAATCTAGACTTTCAATGCTATCCCGATCAAAATACCGAGGACATTTTTCAAAGAACTGGAACAAACAGCCCTTAAATTTGTGTGGAACCAGAAAAGGCCCCGGATCGCCAATGAATTGTTGAAAGGAAAATCAAAGCTGGGGGCATCACAATGCCGGATTTCGAGCTGTACTACAAAGCTGTGATCACAAAGACAGCATGGTACTGGCACAAAAACAGACACATAGACCTATGGAACAGAATAGAGAACCCAGAAATGGACCCTTGGCTCTTTGGGCAACTAATCTTTGACAAAGCAGGAAAAAACATCCAGTGGAAAAAAGACAGTCTCTTCAATAAATGGTGCTGGGAAAATTGGACAGCTACATGCAAAAGAATGAAACTTGACCACTCTCTCACACCATACACAAAGATAAACTCCAAGTGGATGAAAGACCTCGATGTGAGACAGGAATCCCTCAAAATCCTAGAGGAGAACATAGGCAGCAACCTCTATGACATCGGCCAAAGCAACCTTTTTCATGACACATCTCCAAAGGCAAGAGAAACAAAAGATAAAATGAACTTGTGGGAGTTCACCAAGATAAAAAGCTTCTGCACAGCCAAGGAAACTGTCAAAAAAACTAAGAGGCAGCCCACGGAATGGGAGAAGATATTTGCAAATGACACTACAGATAAAAGACTGGTATCCAAGACCTACAAAGAACTTCTTAAACTCAATACATGTGAAACAAATAATCAAATCAATAAATGGGCAGAAGATATGAACAGACACTTTTCCAATGAAGACACACAAATGGCTAACAGACACATGAAAAAATGTTCAAAATCATTAGCCATCAGCGAAATTCAAATCAAAACCACATTGAGATACCACCTTATGCCAGTTAGAATGGCAAAAATTGACAAGGCAGAAAACAACAAATGTTGGAGAGGATGTGGAGAAAGGGGATCCCTCTTACCCTGTTGGTGGGAATGCAAGTTGGTACAGCCACTCTGGAAAACAGTGTGGAGGTCCCTTAAAAAGTTAAAAATTGAGCTACCCTATGATCCAGCAATTGTACTACTGGATATTTACCCCAAAGATACAGACATAGTGAAGAGAAGGGCCATATGCACTCCAATGTTCATAGCAGGATTGTCCACAATAGCTAAATCGTGGAAGGAGCCGAGATGCCCTTCAACAGATGACTGGATTAAGAAGATGTGGTCTCTATATATAGAATGGAATATTACTCAGCCATCAGAAAGAATGCTTACCCAACATTTGTAGCAACATAGACAGGACTAGAGGAGAGTATGCTAAGTGAAATAAGTCAAGCAGTGGAAGACAATTATCATATGGTTTCACTCATTTATGGAACATACGAAAGGGAAGGAAGGGAAGAATGAACGGGGGGTAAACAGTAGAGGGAATGAACCATGAGAGACTATGGACTCTGGGAAACAAACTGAGGGCTTTAGAGGGGAGGGGGGTGGGGGATTGGGATAGGCCAGTGATGGGTATTAAGGAGGGCACATATTGCATGGTGCACTGGCTGTTATATGCAAATAATGAATCATGGAACATTGCATCCAAAACTGGGGATGTACTGTATGGTGACTAATATAACAAAATAAAAATTATAAAAAAATAAATAAATAAAGATAAAAGTATTTTACCTGTTAAAACTTGAGTTTATATATCAAGAGTTAAGCCTACTGCGACGTCTTGAAAGAAGAGATACAGAATGTGATAGAAAAGAAGTCTTACCAAATAGAGACCACCCAAGGGACCTGCTGATATTTACTGTTACTGCCAGTAATTATAGCAAGCAATGGATAAGGCAAAAAAGCAACCGTGGGGAGATATCCCATTGCCAATCTTCCTTTCTTACAAATACTACCTGAAGGGGCTCAAGTCATTCCAGTTCAGGATTCATTGTTAAACTTTACTTGAATCATATTACATTGGTTTAAGCCACATGGGAAGGATCACTCAGTAGCTCCATTGACACCTGTCATACATCGTGTTACCCAAGACTACTTGGGCTTAAAAGTGTAGCTGGTACTACTTTATGTATAACCAAGACGACACCAGGGCAAAGGTGGCCATATAATTTCTATTTGATTACCAAGGCTTGTTGGGTCCTTTCCTTATTTGTCATGGTGTCTGATTTGACCTACCCTAAAATGAAGATATCAGTCAGTCTGAGAGAATCAAAACCACCACGTTTCAGGTGCTAAGTTGCAGCAGGACAAAACTCCCCACACACTGTTCAACCTATTTTAAAAGACAATTACTTGCTTCAGGCAAGTAAAGTCATTCTTATACAAGGAAACTACCTTTCCTTGTGTAGCAATTGTCACGTAAATAATCACTAAAAGTGTAATTTTCCCATTTCATCCTGGATTTTATTTTGTTTTTGCTAGAGCAGACGTAAGAGTAGATAGGGGTCACCTCTCCACACAGGGGAACACTTGAATGGAAGACTTCACTCTAGACTTTGTGAGAGCATTGACAGAACAAGCAATTCTGCTTATACATGCAGTGGATTCTACAAGGACAGCACACTGAATAACCTCAAAGGCTTCACCCAGGAGGTTGCTTTAATTTTCCTTTGTCGTTGTGGTTTGCCCAAACCCTGTCTGTTAAATCCAGGTCCATTTTTCCTCCTGGAGAACACAGACCAAGGGGGTTAACACACATTTGTTGGAGGCTATAGCCACAACCACTAGGATATCATTCTATTCATCTACTGGAACGTGGGAAGCACACAGACAGGAAGGCTAGGCTGTGGGGAACTGAGGTGCCAGAGGAGATTAACTGGGAAATTTTTTCTCCTCGTGTTCCTAACTCCAGGGTCAGCATTTTCTCATTACAAGTGTATCTCCAGGCTCTAGTAAACACCCGACACCAGGGACTCTTTTCTGCAGACCCTTTCCTCCTCCACTGCTATTGGTCCTCCTTGCAGTTCTTGGAACGTTGGCTACAATTTGTTCTTAGTATCCACTCTGCAACACAGCCACATAGAATGTGACTTGGATGCATGTATTCAACAGAGCTATAAAAATTTGTGTCCTTCTCTTCCCCTAAATTCACCAGCATATTCAGCCTTTTTCCTAAAGCAGATGAGATGAGGGTAAATGGGAAAGAGAAACAGTAAGAGCAAATGGATGGGGAGAGCAGCTCCACTCCAGTAAGTTAGATTTTCCAGGGGGTCTCTTTGTCTTGCAGGTTCAAGAATATTTTAATGTTTTCTGTACACTTAAAGTTCTATATCCTCATTGCTGCCAGCATTTATTTCAGTTACAGGGTCCCTTATTGACTCCTTGTCATGACAGCATCCCTCCTCCTGTCTGAAAAAAGTGAGGTAACTTGTTTTAATCCCACCTCTTGCTGCTCAGACCCATTCACAGTAGGACAATAGGGTCCTTATCCGTCCATCTCACCCACATCTTTGGCAAAAGTATATATTAACTACTCCTAGGAAGTCTTCTCATAGCCCTGAACTCAGCCCACCCAGGCCATCCTTCTTTGTCTTACAGAAAGCTATGTCTGCATTTCATCCTTGTTAAAACCATCAGAGTCTAGGGTTTTATCCTTCAGAAAAGCTAGCAAGTTAGTTTGTTACTGTTTTATGGATGCTGGCAGAAGACCCAGCATTCCAGGATCAAAGATAAAAGAGTGTTAGTTAAAATACAACAAGTAGCACAAGAATCTTATTTGCATAGGTTCTCCTTACTCACCCCCAAATCCCACCGGAGTTGTGTGGAGAGGCCCAGATAGACACTGTGTATTCAGGGGTTTTCACTGCAGCTGAGAAACACTGAGCTCAAAGAATTTACTGATCTTATGGTCAGCAGGAGACAACCCAAATCTTTGTCTGGGGGCATAGGTTATCTCATCATTCAAGGTTGCTAGTTGAAAATATAATCCTGAGAAAGGCATAGCCAAAGAGGGGTCAAAAACTGGAGGGAGCTCATGGTCAATGTTATATTGACTCTTACAACAGATAGAAGAAAATAAATGAAACATCATGGTTGTTGGTAAGTGAATACCGAGTACATTTTAACCTTAAAAGCAATAGAAGATCTGCAGATGAAAATACTAATATTTTGAGTAAACATTTAATGTTCTTATGTGTCCAAACCACTGAATTTATTTGAATATAAATACAAAATATATGAGATAAAAATTGTAGTAACTTTTATTTGGAACTAACTCAAACTGGTAGGATAAATCCCAATGTCACAGTAGATAAGTGGGTAAAGGAAATAAATGGGTAAAGAAAAGGAACTGTAACAGCTAGAAATATTTGAAAATATTGCAATGTTAATTTCAAGCATGCAAATGGTAACAATGTTTATATATAAAATTATTATTATTATTGCTGCTGCTGCGGTTGTTGTTGTTGTTATGTTTTTTTAAGAAAAATGCTTAGTATTGGGATGGGATTTTTGGTCAATGTCTGACAAAAGCCTTAAAATGTTCACATTCTTTAGTGCAGGAGTTTATTGCAGATAATCTGTTCTAATGCTTTACTAGAGAGTTAGTATTAAATATACTATGTGTGTTTTTGGTACACTCTGAAATTCTGTTTGGAAAGTAGTAAATAGTAGAGAAATAGATGGTACCTAAAGAAATGTGGAAACATGATAAAGATTTATTGTCAAAAATGTTAAGTTTTCTCACCAAGATTAAAAAATAAAGAGGGTAAGAGGAAGCTTTAGGTGGTGATAGATTTGCTTATGGCATACACTGTGGGGATGGTTTAATGGGTATACACTTATCTACAAACTCATCTAATTGTATATACTAAATAAATATGTCACTTTGCATGTCAATCATACATCAATAAGGTGTTTTTTTTTAAATTCATTTAGAAGGATTTAAATGATGATCAATTGGAAATACATTTTTAAAATAGGGGTTTATATAGATATAGAATATTTTGTCACCAAGAAAATGCTTTTTGTAAACAATCTACATTTTAAGTAGGAAAAGGCAGGGTAAGAACCTGCATAAACAATATGATTGCCAGTTCTTAAGGAAAATAGGCTAGATAAAAGCAGAGCAGAAATGATGATGAGATGTTAAGTTACTGCCTTTGGGCAGCAGGAGTTTATACAGCTTTTTTGTTACTTAGTGTTTTTTAAATATTCCAGTATCATGATGTGATTGATATCATATTTAATTACTTGATGCCATGACATATTTTTAATAAAAAATATTTTAACATTAATTTAAAAAATTATATAAATTCTTATTTAAAACGTAGCACCCAAATGTTAAAATTAACTAGTTTGTACACATAATTCTATTTTAATAGATATACAAAATAAAAAATAGTAGAAATATACTTTCAAGGACGTGACAACTAAATTTAATGTCATATCCTAGATGTTACCCTGGAACAGAAAAAAAGACATTAGGTAGTAACAAAGAAAGTCTGAATCAAGTATGGACTTTCATTAATAATAATATATTAATATCAGTTCATTAGTTGTGATATATGTATCATACTATATAAGATATTAAAAATGGGGAAAATTGAGCATAGGGTATTTGGAAACTCCTGGTATAATCTTTGCAGCTTTTCTGTAGATCTAAAACTATTAAAAATTTTTAAAAATCACTTAAAAATGTTTCTGACGTATGTCTCAAACTGCATCAAATTTTAAATGAGTTCTTTAATTCTGAAAAAAAGTAATGTATGTATGTGGTACAAATGAGATGTTTTTATTTACAAATTACTTTGTCATCTATGTAAACGCAAGACTGATTTTTTACTGATTTATGTGCACTTAGCTAACTTACACAAGGGCTCTGAGAATCATTAATCGTTTCTAAAAAAATAATACATGAATCCTTGTTTCTACTCACCCAAAGAACTTTATGAACAATGAACAGCAGTTTGATTAAAAATGAAAGCCTAGGTATGATCAGATTCGTCTAAATTGTGGATATGATGCCATTAATCACCCCTAGTACTAAGCCCTTCCCAGAAGATGAGGAAAAAATTAATCAGGAGGTTGTTAATCCAGAATAATATATTGTAACACTGGTGTTTTAAATATGCTAAAAGTATAACTTGGCAAGCAGCCCTTCAGTTGATCTCTGAGTTTGAAGACCCTGAACAACCATATCCACTTATTTAGTACTTAGACACTGCTTGTGACCACTCACTTTTTAAAGATACCATTGGCAAGTATGGAAAGATGAGAAAAACAGACGAAGAGGGTATCTAATTACACTGAGTTAATAGCAGAGTCAAATGATCTATCTTAAACTAGATCCTGTATAGCCTTTGTTTGAAGAATCATTTGATGACTACGGAGTTCACGCATATAGAAGTTGTTAATGTTAGCCCCACAGGAGATAAGGTAGCAAACACCGTGGAAGACTGAATGTGGAAACAGAGGTGCCCTGGCAAGTACAGGGAGAATGTATAAGGAAAGGTTACAACTTCCTCCAGAGAGAGTGATCAGTTATCAGCCCTGTGAAGATTTAACTCCTGACGGCCACTCTACCACTAAAATTAGATTTGTTGTTTAAAAACTCTCCTGAGAATTCATTCATGGGAGACTGCCAAGCAATCAAGATTTAGGAGCTTAAACTTCAGCTTATTCAGAAGCCATGTGGACTCCATTAAAATTTGATTTCTACCTAATATTGACATAATATATGGAGAGTCTCATTTGATTTTGTCCTTTGCTTTAATTACTACTTTATTATTGTTATTATTATTTTCACTGTGGTATAACAAAATAATAATTAAAAAATAGCACACATTACCCCCAGAGTGTAGTGTGTTTCTACCCCATTCTGTAGCTTAGTAGAATACTGTTATAGAAACATGCGTCTATCCATAATATTTGAAAAATAATTTGCATTTCTCCACCTTTTTAAAAAAATGGTTGAATGTTCCATTCTATGTTGTAGTATATTTTGCTGCTTTTAAAGAGAATAAGGCATACAATTTTCAAGAATTTTTTACAGCATTACTTTTGTTGCAATTTCTAATGATTTCTAATGATTTTCTTTTCCATTTCACTTTTTTTTTTCATATGACATTGACGAAGGAATCACTCAATATGAAGGATCAAGGAATACAAAAGAAAGCTGGGATAAACATGAATTTGCCCCCCCCCCCCACACACCTTTTTCTCCCATAAAACCAAAGCCTGCCTTTCTGCATTTCTGTCTATTCTGGCTATTTATCTGTGATAATTTAATGGACAATGACAAAATATAAACTGTTTACATAAAATATAATATTATTCACTACATATATTAATAACATTTAAAATAAGTGTGAAACATTTCACAATTGAATAACAAAGCACTATGGAGTTTTTGAGGAGAGAGCACCACATCCTCAGTAAATGATCCATGGTTTCAGGAGGGTAATTTGAGTCAGCTGTATAGGCTTGAACAGTGTTTTTGCTTTTGTTTTTATTTTGATCTCTGAAACAATGCTTCTTTATGGCAACAGAGAGAATGGGCCTCCCAGACCTCCAACTGGGAGAGCATAATTGACCAAGGGCCCAGTGTCTGCACTCTGAAATCTGTTTCTGGGTATGCATGTGCCCAGGGCACACTTCCCATGGGTTGCTCCCAGCCAAACACTGGAGGCAGCAGGGTTCCCAAGAGAGACCCACTTCTCGTAAACAAGGACTCCTTGGACAAGCAACTTGGCTCATGGGCTCCATGAAGTTCTTGCTGAACTTTCCTTTGAATGCATAACATTTCACTTTATGATTCAATAACAGATTTTTTCCTTCAATTTATTATTTTAGCCAGTCAATATTTACAGATATGAAATCATATTTGGTTTTGGTTCTAGCATTATATTTCATGTAATGCTTTTAATTTTTACTGTTTTTCCACCTCAACCTCTTATTATATAACCACTGTGTGTGTGTGTGTGTGTGTGTGTGTGTGTGTGTATATATGTGTGTGTATATATATATATATATATATATGTATAATTGAATGGTCTATATATTTATTTTAGTAATTAATAGCTTTGAGGTACAATGCACTTAAATTTCTATTGATTGACTCTCTACAACAAACAGTGATGAAACTAATACATTCTACATTCCCTCATCCTCTCCTTCATTAGTACATTGTATTGATTTTTTTGGTAGTTATTACCTTTTTAACCTCTATTATTTGATATATTGTCTATCTGATGTTTAACCCTTGCAACAAAATGTAAGAGGAATAGTCATACCAATTCTATCCTCCCTTCTGTTTTTTTCTCATTTATATCATTTATACATAGTCAGGGCTTGTAATATTTATCGTCTGTTCTGTATCAGAACCCTCAGTTATATTAGGCTAATTACTATAGTTAAAAGATGTCAGTTCTCAACTCACTTCTGTTCATGAAGGAGTAGCCAAGACTGGTTTTATACACCTGGCTTTAAAAAAAAACAAAAAACAAAAAACAAAACCAAGACAAAATATATGATTCAATTGTTGTCTGACACATTGGACAACAGGCAGCACAGGACAGTGATGCCTGAGGAAAGGGAAAAAGTTCAGCCTCGTAATGTCACAGCTCTCTGTCTGGAATTTCACGCCACAGCACAGGGAGGCAGAACCCAGTGATCTGCCTGAGTTAAAGGGATGAGACAGAATTGGGAATCTGGGGAGGTCAAAGTGTCTAGAATTCACAGGACAGAGAAACACACAGAAAATAGTAGCAAGGAAAAGGCAGAGCTAAACATTCCTCTCTGAGATTAATTCAATACAAAAGATCATGCTCAGCTGAAGAGTCCCTCAAGCTCATTAAACTACTGCATAATTTCGTTAGAATGTAATATAATGACATGTTTGCAAATGCCAGAGCATTATTTAATCAGACTTAAAATGTAATTTCCTTCCTCTTCTTTATATAGTGTTTTATTGAAGGACTCTAATAGGACAGCTGCAACCATGGGAAGAGATGGTCATTCCTAGGAGAATATAAAGATACAAATAAGTCAGCAGTGTGATCCTGACAGGTAAGGGTAGAAAGAGGAAATAGAGTTTGAGCATAAGATGGCCAGATGGGGCTGCACTGTGTTAACAAGTCATTTCATCAATATTAACAGCCTTCTGATTTAGAGCTGAATATTGTTTGAGGTTAGATCATATAAGAAGTTTGTTCAAAGCTATATAGCTAATGAAAAACTTCTTACATAACACGACTTCACTAGCTGTACACAGCTGGACATCCTCATTTTCACAGAAGAATGAACTTCAACAGAAAAAAGGTTCAGGTAGAAGAAAGCCACGGATATGTGTTTTTCAAAGCATGTGTAAGATCATTTTTTAAAAAATGAACGCTTGAGAGGTGCCTGGGTGACTCAGTTAAGGGGCCTGCTCTTGATTTTGGTTCAGGCCATGATCTCAGGGTAGTGAGATGGAGCCCTGCATCAGGCTCTGCGTTTTAAGAAGCCGGATTGTAAATGGGAGAAAAAAGATATGACCAGCATTAGAGTCATGAGCAGGTTCAAAGGAGAGTTATCTTGTTTGGTTTTGGATTACATATTTATTTTTTAAAAGTAAGATAGGAGGGACTTAGGTCTATATACCACTTTGGAAAAGACTTAATATGTAGAATTTTGTGGAAAGGGAGGTGGGTGGGAAGATGGGGTAACTGGGTGATGGGCCATGAGCAGGGTACGTGATGTGATGAGCACTGGGTGTTATACGCAACTAATGAGTCATTGAACATTATATCAAAAACTAATTATGTACTATATGTTAGCTAATTAATTTTAAATTTAAAAAAATTAAAAAATAACATGCCAGGATTGGACAGGAAAAAAAAATAAAGCTTAGGATCAAATTTGTACAGTAAGAAAAGTTATTTTTAAAGTAAAGCATTAGCAACAAAGTCCAGCTTTCAGATCAACTTGCTCAATGGAAAGAGAAAAGGTAATATTAATAGTTCAAATTTTTATATGGCATTTGAAATTCTTAATAGAAAATAAATGGATCAGCTATGAAAGTCATCAGATACCCATGTTTATGGAAACATGGTGTGCTGGTCTTGCCATAAACTTGGAAATATCTGATTAGAAAATGATTGGATCAGCTGTGATAAAAATCAGATATTTGTATTTTTAGAAACGTAGTGTGGTAGCCTTGCCAAAATCTGGAAATACAAAAAATATATAAGAGAGGGTATAAGAGAGAGGAAGACAAGAGAGACAAGAAATGACTGGTACAAGTGAAGGTACAGAATGTGTAGCGGATATTCTGAGGAATGAGTTGGCCTTCAGTGGGGAGTGCAGAGCTCATCCTGACAGTTATTGTTCATTCTCTAAAGAAATATATAAAGCATTTAATAGTAGAATCCCTCTTCATTCTTCGAGGTATTCTCTTATTTGGAGAGCAATACTTAAAATGTAATGAAAAGAAGAGCAAAGTATATATTGACTTAGGAAAGAAAAATGCACATATATCTGTCTAATCTTGTACTACAATATTTAATGTTATTAATTTATTAAAATAATTACATTTTATATTTGGGAATGCTCTGACAGAGTGTCAAATTCCTTATTTTCCCTTTTTCTAAATTTTTTAAGTATCTAAATTTAAGCTTATCTATGTTTTTGAGAATATTCACTTAATTACAAAACACTACATTGCTATTAAATTTACCATGATGCATTTAGTAAGACTCTTTTTTTTTTTTCCCTCCACAGATTGGAATCTTATTAAATCTATAGTATTTTTACAAAGTAACATGTGATAATAAGATAAAGCAGCAGATGGAGCTCTAAAATTCATTAGTATTTACTACTCTTCTCCAGTCCTTTTTTATTGCCGAATCTGAAGTAATTGGGGATTTCAGATACACATACAAATACACTTATTTTCCTGTTCCCTGAGAATTTTATAAGTATATTATGCATTCACTACAGGATGCTGGCATTTCTGAAATTAATGGATAGAATTATCTGACATTTAAGAAAATAATGACATGGTAACAAATATTATTAGTAATTATTTATATTTCAAAATTTATGCTTCAATGTTAATGTGCCACGCTGTATAGTTTTTTAAATGACATGCACTGAAAATACATGAAAAATGGTTGTTTTATCTTAATATTTTTGTTTTTTTAAGCTACAATGAATAGTTGTCTGATAAAGTATAACTCAACAGAAAATCAATCTATGTATTATGGCTATTGTATCCTCAAATTCACATCCAAATTTATCTCCAACAATTAATTATTATATGATTTCATCTCACCCTCATCAAGCCTTCTTTGACTTACTCCTCTGCAGGTAAAGTTAGCTGGTTTTCCTAGTGCTCTCTTATCACCAGCTACAGCAATTTAAATGAGACTTAATAATTTCATCTTCTAACCCCCAATAAGAGCTCTTTATATTCACAGCACCTAGCAAAGAGCCTGGCATGTGGTTTGTACTAAGTAAACATTCACTTCATTGAATGATTGAAGGTGTGCATTTGGAGTGTAAGAGAGAACAATGAAAAGCAACTCTAGATAAAGTAAGGGACTTACAAGGAAAATAAGTGATGGAGAAGGAACTATGGGAGATTTTCTCAAGTGCTTCATTTAAATCCAATAGTGACATAACTATCTTTGGTAAATAGAATAAAATTGGCAGCTTAAAAGTAACTCCAGACCAATTTTGAGGCCATAATAATAAGAGACACATTAGTGACAGTCAATATCAAAGGTCAGGCAGTTTACTTCAACAAATGAAACAGGTGACTGGTTATGACTATGGAAAACTGAGAACACATGCCATATCTACAAAGGAGATGTCTACTCATCTCTCATTTCCTGAAGCCAACTGATATGTGGAAATGTGGACTAATTATTCTAGATCTTTTAATCTTATAGGGAAAAGTGAAACAATAAATGTCACAATTTTATGAATTGTTAAGTGCAAAATTTAAAAACAATATCTGGTTTAAACAAATTATAATTTTGCATTTGATTTGTCCCAAAGAGAGTTTGCCATTCCTTGACTCAACCAGGGCAATAGCAACAATGATGAAGAGGCAGTGGTGAATTAGATTGGGTAGGAACTAATAACTATGACATACATACATGCATACATAGAAATATACATTTATAGATACAGTAATACAATATTTGAATCCAGTTATTTGTCTGACCTATGGCAAATTTTCTTGTCTTCTTGTTCTGTCTTTACCTACTCCCTAATTTGTTTTAAGGCATACATTAAAAATGAATGCTCCAAAAGTTTTCTTTTCAAAATTGTTAGTTTCTCTTTTTATTTCATTCAACATATATATGCTATTTCATTACAAAATTAACATATACTCCTTGAACATCCAAAGATATATCAAGAAAATCCCTTCTCCTGATTTTATTCCACAGAAACAACCACAAATTAACAATTTGATGTATATCCTTTGAGACACTTTTATAAATGCATAATTCCTTAAATATATACAATACACTGTTTTATGAAAAGTTTGATACATTTTTGTAATGTGTGTATATTGTGTATCTTTATAGTAGCATATTATAATATAGTTCTGCAATTTTTTTATCATAGATATCTTTCCACTATACATTCATTTAACTTACTGAAAGTGAAATATACATAACCTGGAAAGAAAAAAAAAGTAAGAAAAAATATAAAAACTGTATAGACATTTCTGTTCAATAAGCAGAATGTTTCTGCATCAGTGTAGACAAAATTGTCCTTCCACTTCTTTTGTTTCCCTCCGTTGGTTCAAGTTCCTAAGATCATTCAATGACTTTTCTAGTAGGAGGTTTTGCAGCACTAAGTTTGATCTAGTAGTTAAAGATAGTATGTTCAGTAAAACACTGTCTTTATATAGAAATCAACTGATTTATTTAGGGCCATTATCTCCAATGTGATACTTCCCTGAGAGATTTCTAAGAATAATTTGAATTACAAGTAAATTTAGCTCTATACCCTAGCTGTAAAACCTAACTTCCTGCCAAGGGAATTACATGTTATATGTTTTATGACTCTATTATATGTATCTACCTAATTATTTTTTTTTAATTTATTTATTTGAGATGGGGGAGAGAGAGAGAGAGAAAAAACGGGGGGGGGGCGGACAGAGAGAATCAGACTCCCCGCAGAGCAAGGAGCCTGACAGGGCTTGATCCCAGAGCCCTGATATCATGACCTGAACCAAAGTCAGATGTTTAGCTGACTGAAACACCTAGGTGCCCCTCTACCTGATTATTTTTATCAGCAAAACAGTACTCCATTTTATAGATATACAATGATGCATTTGCTGATTCTCTATGGGTATACATTTACTTGGGGAGGACTAATGTCCCTTATTTCTATTCTTTTCATGAATATCTTACCTATTCTAAGTACTTCTTCTAGGTGAATTTTATTATTAATTAAAAAAAAGAAATTAGCTTTGTCAGTATTCTGAAGGGAAATAAATTAAAAACTATGATAATTTTTACTATAATTTATTGAGTTCCTTTCGTGCCAGGCATTCCTGGCATCATTTAAATCTCATATCTCTCTGAAGTAGACATTGCATTATTATTACGAATATTATACAAAGAAGAACATCGAGACTCAGGAATCATTAAGTAACATCACCTGAATTATATAGCAAGTGGGCATTAAGGCTAAGATCTGAAACCAAACATTAAAGCCCCCAACCTAGGCTGGCTCAATCAGTTAAGCATCCAACTCTTGGTTTCTGCTGCGGTAGTGATCTAAGGTCCTGAGACTGAGCCCTGAGCCCGCACTCAACAGGAAGTCTGCTTCCCCTCTGCCTCTCCCACTGCCCCTCCCCCTGCTCATTCTCTCTCTCTCTCTCAAACATAAATAAAATCTTTGGGGTGCCTCGGTAGTTCAGTTAGTTAAGCATCCGACTCTTGATTTCGGCTCAGGTTATGATCTCAGGGTTGTGAAACTGAGCCCCTTGTGGGACTCTGCTCTCAGCAGGGAGTCTCCTTGATTCTTTCTCTCCCTCTCTCTCCACCCCCCCAAATAAAATTAAATCAACAATCAATCTTTAAAACTTCCAACCTAAACCTTACTTCTTATTGGATTTTTATAGGAGGTGTATTATATTCTGTTTTGAATTTAAGAATTAATGTCTTTACAATGTTAAATCTTCCCAAATAGGAATGTGTTGTCTGTGCATCTTTTCTTGTGCCTAAATAAATTCATAATAACAATAATGTAGTATTTGTCATTAAGGTATTGTGATTTTCTATAATATGCACATACATTTATTCACCATTTAGTTATGTTTTTATACATCATCACTTTGCATATCATTTCACGACTCTTTTGATCATTATACTGACTAATTTTTAGCCTCAAGAACAGGTTAGTTTCAGAAATAAAACACTTTAATTGACTGGCAATGAATTTAGCCTTTGTAAAAACAAAGCTACATTTCATTCTAGAAAACCCTAAAAAATAAGAATGTGTTTAAAATGTTAGCAGGCAAAATAAACAGAGAAATGTGTATAATTTTAAAATATTGCTAAGCATCCATATTTAAATTGTTGATCTGATTTAAAATTTCCCCAAAGTGGGGAAGTAAAAGTGTTCCAAGAAACTCAAATTCTAATTATAAACGATTGTCATTCATCCTGGTAGAGTGATGTCCGTTTCCTTCCTACTACCATCAAATATCAGATGGAAAGTAAAATCACTCATAGGAAAAAGAGGCAATAAAGAACTTTAAAAACATAGTGACCACTAGGGGGCATGTTCCACTTTCTTATCAGAGACTGAACTAAATTCTCCCATTTTCAATTTTAGGTAGCCCTGATGAACAGGTGAAGAATTTTGAAACCCATAACCACCAAAAAAATAGCCAAAGAGTTTATTTGTATTATTAGAAGAGCAACGCATGCTTTTTATAAACAACTTAATGTAATGGAAATGATAAAAAGACAAAATCCAAAAGCATTTTTTATTAATACTTGGCAAATTCTGTCAAAGTCACACACAAAGTTATATTCATTCTGCACCTATAATTTTCTAATATGAATATTTTTGAGTTTTCCTTCATACATGAATTGTATATCCTAAGCATTCCCATGGCATTACATTACTTGATTAAATTTAATTCCTTTTTTATATTCCATCTTATATCTATAGTTACATGGTGCTTAAACTTCCTTTTATTATTGGACATTTAGGCTGCCCCTGATTTTCCATTAATATAAACCATATTCTAAAGAGTGCACCAGTAAAAGTATAAGTGCAGGCCAACCTGGATTCATGTCTCAACTATGCCATTTCCTCTGTGAAATGTGGGGCTGGTTATTAATCATTTTAACTCTCACGGGTTTTTTTCTTTCTTAAAATGGTGGATAATAAATAGTATCTACATGGCAATTGCTGTTAGAGTCAGTTAAAATCCAAAGGAAAAAAATAAGTTCACCATATAGAACATACTAAACATATGCTAGCTGGTATTGTAATGTATTTTTGTTATAATTTTTGTACATGAAACTACATTTCAGATTATCTCTCAAACAAATTTCTGGAAGTAGATTTGTTCATTCAAAAGTGAGTGATCCTTACTTCCAAATTGCTTTTCAACAAAGTCGCTCCAATTTATTATCTTTAAAGTTAACTCATTCAGAGAATATCATGGTTTGAGAGACATTAGGATTCAAATTGTATTTCATTGTAAAAATGGCAAACATGCATTAGAAAGCATTATGTTTATCTGATTCTGATTTCATCTTTTTTCAAAACCTGATAATCTGAGTTTCGTAAGTTCTGTGCAAGCATTTTATGTGTACTACATGTGTTCTGTTTTCTTAGGTAGGGAAAACAATAGTCCTCATAAATCTTAGGAAGCTCTGTGTCTCAAGAAAGGCAAAGAGCCATGAATCTAAACATAATCCTCCCAAAATACAGGACCTGCTAATCTGTGAAAAGAACTTCAAATATGTCTTGTTTCTCTGGGTCAGGTATGTTAATGAGTATAGACATATGGTATTACTTTTTATCCTATTTCCTTTGACTTCTATTGCCTATAACCTTTTCTAAAACCTAAAATTAGAAAGTTAAAGCATCTACTCAGCAATATGTTGTAAAATTACTATTTTATTATTTTGAAGCTCACATTAAATATAACTAATTGGAGGCCTTAAAATAAATTCGACCTACCTACTTTTGCTGCAACTCATTCAATTAATAAATGTACTTGTTTTATTCACTCAGTTTGGAGACATGTCTGAATATTTTTGGCCTTTTGACTAATTACATCTAATTAGAAGACATATTGAAATATAGAGAACAACACAGTTCACAGTTCTCTTTCTCTTTTTGAGGGGCTGCCAACTACGTATTTGGAAAGAACTAATCAAGAACCAAATTCTTTTAGGTGCAAATACATTTACTAGTCAATTTCTTTGTACATCCATATGTCCAGAAAGCAGAAAGCCTTGGAAGTTGAAGAGAAAACTAAAGGTAAACTAGTAAATAAAAACAAATAAACCAAATGAAGTCAGTTCTACCTTTGGGTTTTGGGCATTAAAACATATCCTAAAATACGTGAGCTTTTGACTGACTTATTATATAAAACTCTTGAAAAATTTGATTACTTTGAAAAGAAAGATGTGCTTTCCTTAAAAGGATTTTCCTTAACCTTCACTCTTCCTGGGGCTTTCTGGATTTTAGATAAGAATGTCAGCTGTGTTAATGTGAAAGCTCCTTAAAAAAGGAACAGATTAAAGGTCTGAAATACAAATAATTATTGAAAAGTAAGTTGCTGGACACTTCCTTTCTTCTCTGTTTCAACCTTGAGATAGGCAATGACATCATTGGTAAGAGAAAGTAGACCCTTATCTATTCAATTTAGAATTTTTATTGAATTGATAACTTATTTCCTACCTTATTTATTGATATCATAAAGATACAGTCCGAGAAAAAAGACTGTAAGTGGAAAGAAGAGCATGCCAATCAGGAGAGTCTTATGGAAAACTAGATCAAGAAACCATCCACAGGTCCCAAGTCTCTTCTTGCTATCTATTTGGAAAAAGAAAGAAAGGAAGGAAGGATGGAGGGAAGGGAGGGAGGGAAGGAGAGAGAGAGAGAAAGAAAGGATAGAACCAAAGACATTTTCATGACATCAGCGACAAGTTGATCATTTATTGAATCTCTTCCACCAAGCCAGGAATTTAGAGTAAATACTGTGACTCATTAGGCTGTGACTCAGCAGTGAACTTATGGAATTTAATATAATTTGGAACATTAAAAAAAATGAAAATAAATGTTCTACACTAACTTATCTGATAAGACATATTTAATTTAAGTAAAAATGGGCACCGTATTACTAGTAAATCACAAAGTAAGAGACTTGCCACTGTCTCAGATCTCTTCTACCCCCTTTCGGTTATAACTGAAGAAAGTGTCTTACGAAAGATGCTCAGTAAGTCAGGTTTCCTGTCCTTTTAATAACACAGCACCTCCTTGGAGATGAACCCAAGTGAAAGTAAAAGGGTTCTTCTCAAGATCTCCACATAATTTCTCATATTCTAAAAGTAAGACTTTTTCCTGCTAATAGATGTTCCTTTACTAGTGAACAGAGGTTACCATAGGGTCTTGGAAATGATTCACCTAAATAGAAGAAGTTACTTGTTCAAACTGAAGTTATTAACTTATCCCCACAGTAGCCTTATGGTAACCACCCCAGATTTGAAGATATTTATGCATAATAAGTACCACAACTGTCTTGATTATTTACTCTCAGTGCTAGGGATAGCCAATAAATGTTATTTAAATGAATGAATAAATGTTCACAAATATAAAATACATAGACCCTGCCTAACTGAGTAACCTCATTTGTCTCTAAAGTGTTTAAAAACTAGTGATCACATGCCCTTATTAAATTATTCCTATCAAGTTTGCATGCTTCCATAGTTTCCTATCTTCAAAATAGCTGTGTAAATGCTATCCCTCCCCACTTGGATTTGGAAAAATACACTTTTTAAAAAAAGATTTTATTTATTTATTTGAGAGACATAGAGAGAGCATGCACAAGTGTGGTGGGGGGCAAAGTGAGAGGGAGAAGGAAAAGTGGATTTTCTGTTGAGCAGGTAGCCCATGGGCCATCCCAGGACCCTGAGATCATGACCTAAACCAAAGGCAGGTGCTTAAATGACTGAGCCACCCAGGTGCCCCTGGAAAAATACACTTTAAAAAATATTTATAAACGCTTACTTTTTCACTGTTCTAAGTAACACTTATAGAAAATATAAATTTTCAACATAATTCATTAATTTTATTTTCTCTTTATTCTCTTAATTAGAATGATGCCTTAAAACTCTGCATACACAGCCTCCCCCCACCCCCACCCATCCACACGCATGTGTACTCACAATTTTAGAAGAAATATACCCCTCACATGGGGAAATTTTTAAGACTCAGCCTACCTTGCATTCCAGGAAACAGAAACCTAGGGTTTGAATTTACATACAAATTGACCTAAGACTTTCTAATCAAAGTGAACTCCCTTAGGATACCTCCAGGCATCCAGAGAGGGTTGAGAAGATCTAATACTGGCTGCAAAAAGAAACCATGATGAGAAGAGCAGAAACTGTTTTCTGAAGGGGGAATGAAAAGAAGGATTGTAAATCCCACATTGAGGATGTCTGGGGAAGAGTCAAGATTCATATAGAGACAATTCTTACCTTTGGAGTTTTATGGGATGGTGAAACACAAAGAGGATTAGGGTATATCATAGCATATAGCAAAACTCATGATTACAGGGGTGGAATTGAGTAAGGCTTGGAACATAAATAATAAACCACATATACTTAGTATCAAAGAAAGTAGAATAGTATATATACAGCCATAACACTAATTTTTTTTTTCTTTTTAAGATTTTATTTATTTATTTGACAGAGATAGACAGCCAGTGAGAGAGGGAACACAAGCAGGGGGAGTGGGAGAGGAAGAAGCAGGCTCCCAGTGGAGGAGCCTGATGCAGGGCTCGATCCCAGAACGCCAGGATCATGCCCTGAGCTGAAGGCAGACGCTTAACGACTGAGCCACCCAGGCGCCCCGCAGCCATAACACTAATTATAATTTAAATAATTTTCAGTCTTTCATTTCATAGTGGAGAGAAATTGAATATAAAGTAGAAAATTTTCAATTGCCAAGAGAATTCTAAGTCCCTTCAGAATGATTACTCAGGATTGGAATTATAGCAGAGTTTAAGCAAGAAATATTAAAAAAAATACATGAAAGCCATTTTAATTTAACATGTAAACACATATATATGAGGCATTCTAATTCAGATATGAATTTTAGAGATGCAAAAACATTTTCTGTATCTGTAGAAAACCAGTGTCTACAGCTTATCTTATTGGTCATGGTTGTATGTCACTTAAATTCTATGTTTGAAAAAAAAGAGCTTTCTAGTTGTTGATGTCAGAAGCATTTACTTTCTGTACAGAGGCCAGGTCTACATTTTTTTTTTTTTTTTTACTGGAACAATATTGAGTTTCATTTAATTCTCCCATCATTATTGTCACAAAATCACCATGAAGCCCTCCTAATGTACTTTCACACATTCCAAGAAGAATTAGTCCCAGTAAAGAGGTATCTTTTATTTAAGGATTTAATTATTGTGTAGTAGAGAAAAATGCAAGTACTTGTAAGATGTCATTCTAAGAAACTTGAAATTATGTTGTTCCCCCACGTAGATTGCTTTTTTTGTCTTTAAATTAACATCTTAAAATGTTATTTTACATATCACATTTATCTTTTTAAAGCTCTTTTTATTTCTTTGTTTCTTTTTTTAAAGACTATTTTATTTTTAAGAGCAGTCTTAGGTTCACAGCAAAATTGAGAGGAATTTATATTTCCCATATAACTTTTGCCCCAATACAGGCATTACCTCCCCATTATCAATATCCACCACCGGAATGGTACATTTGTTACAACAGATGAATCTACATGAACTCATCACAGTCACCCCAAATCCATAGTTTACCTTAGGGTTCACTCTTAGTGTTGGTATATTCTACGAGTTTGAACAAATGTATAATGACATGTATCTACCATTACAGTATCATACAGAAAAGTTTCACTGACCTAAAAATCCTCTAGACTGCCTATACTCATCCTGTCCCCCATCCAACCCCAACCCCTGGCAATTACTCATCTTTTTAATGTCTCCATAGTTTTGCCTTTTCTAGAATGTCATGTAGCTGGAATCATACAGCAGGTAGTCTTTCCAGATTGGCTTTCTTTCACTTAGTTATATTTCACTTAGTACTATTAAATTTCCTCTATGTCTTTCCATGGCTTGATAGCTCATTTGTATTTAGCACTGAATAATATTCCACTGTCTGGATGTGTCATAGTTTATTTATCCATTCATCTGCTTTAGGACATCTTGGTTGTTCCTGAGTTTTGGCAATTAACAAACAAAGCTGCTATAAATATTTGTGTGCAGATTCTGTTTGTTTTTTATAGCAAGACTTGTAGTTGTCCTTAAGAAAATAACAAATCAATGCATATTAATAATAAATTCAATCAATCCTAAAGTATAACAGGTAAAATAAGAGAGTCCTTCCACCCTCTGACTTGTCGCCCATCCTTACTTCTGCAGTACTGAAGTTATCTACTCTTAATATTTGTATTATATACAGGCCAAACATATAAAAATGTATTTTTAGAATGGCAGGGCAATTCAAGAACAAATGAGAGAAAGATACTGAGATCTTAAGAATTTCTTTCAGTGTGGAGAAAAAAATGTGTTTAAACCATCTGAAGTAAAGATTAATAGATAAGATGTCCAGGTATGTTATATAGATATACCTAGGTTGCCTAGCTGTATTCTTGTTTATACAGTTATATCTTCGCCAAATGTATGACTCGTCAAGATATATTGTCTAGACATATCTAGTTTGTCTATTCTAGCTTTTCTAGATATGTTCTAGAAAAATAGTTAATGAGAAAAAAACTAGAAATCTTTCCTAAATAGATTTTTTCTTAGCAAAAACAAAGTGGTGTCAACTTTATTTTTTTTAAATAACTAAATTATAAATTTAAAATAGTGAGACACTAACGTATTATTTTTTTTTAAAGATTCATCCTCCTATCTTTTTCAATAACAAAAAGTATTTCATAATCCAGGATAACATTTCTAGGAAATAAAGGGTCATCAACAAAATATTTTTTGTAATATTGTGATCATCTTCATAATTTAATAATATCGAGGCCTTAACATTTATTTTTAAAGTTAGGTTTTGAAACACTTAATTTTGAGTTATATTTTATTTTTAATTTTTTAAAAATTTTGAGTTACATTTTAAAAGAACAAGAAGCAAAAATCCTATAAGCTTTTGATATTCAATAATTTAATAGACTCACGATTTTCCTTTTCTCTTGGAATCTTATTTATTTTATTTGAACTGGAACATTCCCTCCTTGACTTATCAGTTCATGGGTTCTTAACTTCAACAACTTTCCAGGCCTAAAGAGAATTCTTAGTTCTTTTTCTACAGTTCACCTCATCATTTGTTAACCATATTTCAACAAGCTACTATGTTTACTTTTCATCTCCTGCTACAGAATTTTCTGTGGTTTCCCTTTTCTCCTTGTAGAAGTTTTACAAATAAATCTTCAGGGTATTAGAGCATAATGTCTTCTTTTGAAACCTCAGAAAAATAGTTATATACAGTAAAGGACTGGCTTTCTTATTACATTTGGGCAGAAAATATCAAATAAAGGAGACCATTTTAGCCACAGAAAAGTAAATTTAGCTTAAGAAAAAAATAAAGTGGTAATAAGAGTCTATCTAATTTCGGAAGTTAAGAAAAACATCTCAAAAATAAAAGTCTAACAAGAAAACATTAATTATACCTAAGTTTCATAATGACTGCAAGTGTCTTATTAAACATATATAGTTGTCCAAATAAAATATTTTAAACTGTTTTTTTCATAAATGCACACACACAAAAAAGATTCTCCAAAAGTAGTAAGATGTCTACCGTGATCTCCATAATCCAGACATGTTTACCCTTTGACCCTACACCATACTCCTCACTCTCACCCACAGGCATTCTCTTTGTACCTCATGTAGGCCAGCAACTGTCAGCACCTTTGTGCATTGCTGTCTATTTCTCTTGTGACTTCCTTTCCCCGGGTATTTGCACTGGTGACATATTCTCATCATGCAGAATTTAGCTCAAGTTTCATTTCCTGACCATATTCTCTAACTAACTTCATTGATACTGGTTTGCTCTCCCTCCTTTTTCTCTATTTTATTGTTTTAATAGCAATTATATCTTTCTGAAATTACAATGCTCATTTGTCTGTTGCCTGTCTTCTCTCAAGATTTATTTTTTATTGTATTATCTTTTTTTCTTATTCCTTTTGTATAGTCCACTTCCAGAAAACTGAAGTCCACATAATAGTTATTGAATATATATTTTTATAATTATTTTAGTCTATTAATGCTTTTAGCAGTTTAACAGCATTAACTCTCCTTGACTGAACCTTGAGGACCATAGCATTTTGCAAATGAAAGGACTTTACATTCAGAGAGAACCGTTATCTTTTCAATGTTAGTGTCTAATTTGAATAACCTTCTCAGGTTGAATTTCCTATAATGGAAAGCCAATACTTTCTAACAAATGTCTTTTCAATATTATTGTAAAGTTATTTCACAGAGTAAAACTAAATTAATTATTAATTCAATAAATATTTTATTTATCTAAGACCCATTATATGCCAGGGAATGATCTAGGGATTGGGATATATGTATATATTTTTAAATAATCTCCACACCCAATGTGGGGCTCAAATTCACAATCCTGAGATTGAGTCGCATGCTCTACTGACTGAGCCAGCCAGGCGACCTGGGATACATTACTGAACAGAAAAACAACAATAAAAAAATTCTTGTTCTCATGGACCTTATATTCTGGAGAGAAGAGATTAATACTTAAATATAAAACACGTGTAGGTGTCAGAGTATATGAAAAGGTGACATGTAGAACAGGATGAGTGTGATCATCATACTTATAGGGTCAGGGAAAGTTGAAATTTTAAAGAACATGTTCAAAGCAGATCTTAATAGAATGAGGGAGATGTGTATAAAAATGTGGAGGTCATTCTGGGAAGAGAGAACTGCCAGCATAAAAAACTTAAAGTGGGAAGAGAGCCTGGATCTGTGGAGAAAAAGCAAGGAGGCTAGTATGACTAGAGTTGCATCAGTGAAATGGAGAAAAGAGTAGGAGGCAAGAGGTGTGTGTGTTTGTGTGTGTGTGTGTGTGTATGTGACATTAGGACGTTACAGGATATTTTGGATATTGTAAGAATTTTAGCTTTTACTGTGGGTGAAATGGGAAGCCTTTGTACAGTGCAAAGTAATGATGTTATCTGTTTTATGATTTAAAAAAATACTCTGGCTGTTGTGTAGAGAATATACTGTGGTGATCAAGCGCTGGAGCAGGGAGGCCGATTAGGAGTATAATATAGCAATCCTCGGGGCACCCGGGTGGCTTAGTCGTTAGGCATCTGCCTTCGGCTCGGGGCGTGATCCCGGCGTTGTGGGATCGAGCCCCACATTGGGCTCCTCCACTGGGAGCCTGCTTCTTCCTCTCCTACTCCCCTTGCTTGTGTTCCCTCTCTTTCTGGCTGTCTCTGTCAAATAAATAAAATCTTAAAAAAAAAATCTATATCTATCTATATATATATGGCAATCCTCAAGGAAGATGATTATGGCTCAGATCACAGTAGCTGTGGTTCAGTTGGTGAGAAATAGCCTAATTTCAGATATATTTTGGAGGGAGAATCAGAAAAACCTTTTGTTATATAGAATGTGAAGTATTGGCGGTGGGGAGAGAAGTCAAGATCTTGACCTTGGATTCTGGTGTGTCTAAGTCCAAGACAGACTGAAAGGTCAAGATTAAGCTCAAGGAAATTAGTAGGGAGGCTAGTGCACCAAAAGGTACCAAGAAATCTAAACTAAAGCCATGATAGCAGAAATAGAGAAGAGAATAGATTTAATCTTTATTTTGGGGTAGAACAATAAGAAAAACATTAACCATGTTAACAATAATAATAAACATTTACTGAGCAATTACTATGTGCCAGACTTTGTTGAAGATACTTATATATTAACATATTTAAACATAACACAACTAATAAAAGGTAATGCCAAGAATTGGTAACTAATTCGGTGTGTGTGTGTGTGTGTGTGTGTGTGTGTGTGGCAGGAGTTGGAAGTAGTGGTATTGACTGATATGCAGAATCCCCATGAAAAAATTTTTGAGAAATATTCCCTTTTTTGGGCAATTCCATTCATCTTACTCATCACTACCAGATGAATTTTCCTGAAGTACAACTCTGGTTATGTCTACCTTCTCCTCAAGAAACATGTAGGAACACTTATCACCCATAGGACAAAGGTCACCCTTGTTATACTAGAACCTATAGTTTTGGAATAAACAATCTTTCTAAATTCATTTCCTCTATAATTTTCCTCACATCTCATGATTCAATGAAGAGCAATAGTCTCTTTCCATTCACACGTCCTACAGCTTCCTATTTCAGTACATTTCTATCTAACTAGGAAGCACTTTACTTGTGACCTTTCTCCTCAGTGTTTGCCCTCCTTCCAGATCCAGTCTAATTGATACCTCCTTCTTGAAATCCTCTCTGATCACCCTCATACCTTTGACTTACCACAGAATTTTAGATAAAATTGTTTTATGGCTCCTTATTATTTTTTCATATTGAATTAGCAGTATTCATTCAATTTGCATCCTTTCTAAGTGTACGTAGAAATTTCAACAAAGGGCAGCAATGTATATTCTAACAAGAAGACATGTGATAAACAAAGTAATAATGAAATTCCATGAAATTTAACTAAAATGAAACTTAAGTTACATGCTTAAGTTCACATAGGTGGTATGTGATGTAGCTGTGATCTTATCATTAAATTACCATCTCACTGTACTATATTATAATATTCCTTAGTAATCTAAAAACAGTCCCTCACGACTGAAACTGTATGCAGGAGTAACGGGATGAGGCTGTGGATGTATGCAGAGACTAAACCATCAAATAACTTAAATGCCATAGATTGTTTGGATTTTATCCTGATACTGGATGGGAGAAATGCTTGGGTAACATGAAAGCCATTCCTGTGTATGTTTGGATTATGCCCTGCACAAGGGCATCGCAACACCATGGATGTCATCTTATCATGTACATTCACACCCTGGATATGCACTACCTCTGTGAGAGCTTAGAGTAGGTTTGGATAGTTCTATCCCTCATGACTAAGTTGTTGAGGGAGAACTTTACACTGTATAACTCTATGCTGTATACATGGCCACACACATGCTCAGGAGCACATGGACACACAGATTCATTGGCAAAATCAAGTGAGCTCAGCTATTCCCTCTCTGGACCATACTTAAACATCCCCAGGGTCACTTTTATTTCCTGCCTGCTGTAAACATGATGCTACATGGGGTGGAGTAGGATGCAAAGTGTGCTTGCTACTGACAATACATGTGCCCCTACAGGGGAGAGCCATTGTGAGTGGGCAAGTCTGGGCACATGAGGACCTATGTACTCTGATTGTATCCCCAGCATCAAGATATTGTGTTGTGCAATAATATTCTAAATTTACTTAAAAAAAAAAAAAACCCAATACATATGTTTGCATCTATTTATCTATACTTCAGGAAGAACAGCTTCTTCTAAATTTCACAAAGGTACCAAATGGACTAGAGGCATTTACAGTAATGTAATCAAAAGTGAACTTTATTCAGGTCTTTAACTCCTTCTACAGATAAGTATTAAGCTATGACTCCAAACAATACATCTGGAGACGATGTGAAAGATGAAGTAGGTGGGGTTTACAACATATAGACAGAGAAATTAAAAGGATATTGCAGAGCCTAGGTGGACAGGTGAAAAACAACTGAAATAAAGAAGAGGATCAGATTTCTCAGATACCTCACCTAATTCGATGGACCCTGCATGTTATTTGAATGGATATGATGTTGAAAGGGGCACAGGAAAGGCAAGGGATGAAAAAGAAAAGGATTACTAAAATTCCAATTTCCTGTTTGCATCACTGGGGGAAATGATGGCAAAATCAAGGCAAAGCAGGTTTGGTGTGCTAAGGGATACCATAAATGCCACTTTTAGACGTACTGTGCTATCTATGGGCTATGTATGTACTTGAATATATTTGTGTTTGTGTGTATAATGAATGCATGAGATTTCTCTGCATTAAATAATCGAGATACCTGGTAAGCACTTATGTAAATTTTCTCCATTGATTTTCACAAGAAGTCATTTTATAGATGAAGAAATTTACCAAAGCCACCAATTTGAAACAGGATTGAGTCAAATTTTAAATTTAGAAAATTGGCTTCTAATCCAATCTTAAACTTTAATATATAATACTAAACATATAATAAAAAAGAACTGGTGTGATATTTCCCAAATCAATGGTAAATAACAAATGCTATTTAAGTTAGAGGAAGGGGATGGGCAGAAGATAGTCTAGGTAGACTTCTCAGAATACAAGGTACTTGAAAAGTCAACTTTTTATATAACTGGACATACTGACACTCATTACCAACTGAGGAAAAGTATGATGAAAGCAGTATGACAAATACTCAAGTGAGACATGGATAAAAAGAATAGTTTTGTTGTTGTTGAAGTTGCCAATCTGGTTGGCATTAGTTGGACATAAGGTGTTACAAGTAGTTTGAGGCCAATGATAAAGAGTTTTGTATTTCATATTAAGAGGTTGGATTTTATCCTGTCAGCACACAGAAACAGTGGAAGTTTCAGCAAGGGAATGACAAGTTGATGTGGTGTTTTAGTAATCTGCCAACAATTAGGAAAGAAGAGAGATGCTAAGACCAAGTAGAAAGCTATTCCAATGACACAGGGATTTTAGTATGGATGATTATGGATTACCTTAAAGGTTTGATGTTCAGGGCACAGTCCTTTGCTTCCTTTTCCTCTAACTCTGTCTACTCTTTCCTCATTATCTTGTCCACTCCTTCAGCTTCAGATATCTCTGTGTTGATGAATCCTCATTGTTTTCTCCACCCCATTCCCCTCATCTAGGGTCCAGAGCCATATACACCCAGTGACTTCATGGAAATGAGTTCTGGATTTTTCTTATAGGCACCATGTACCATCTAGTGGGCTAAGGCAAAATGTTTAACTCCCACCACACTATACCAATTAACCTTTATATTGGTTATATTGGGACTTCCAGCCTTCAAAACTGAGAAATGTTTGTTGTTTAAGTTATCAGTCTATGACAACCTGTTAGAGCAGTCTGAACTAACCAAGACAGTAGGGGAAAATACTTATTTTCTATAACCAATTAACCTTTAAGTCTTGCTTTAAAAAAAAACCAAAACACTACACTCCCAGGTAACTTGGAATCTACATAATCTTTTTTTTTTTGAAGCTTTGAAGTGCATTTTAAAATTTGCTAGCAATTTTTGTCTCTATAGATATAGCAATTAAACTTCAGAAGAAATCTACTTGTTTGGGTAAAATTACTAGAATTACTTTTTTTTTTTCTTCCCTAGAATAATTCTGTATGTTACATAAATGTAAAGCAATTTCTCATCCATTGTCATGGGAAAAAATGAAGTTTCTATTAAATTCATACTTAAATAGTTAGTACAACTTAAAACTTATTGATATATTGATTATTTTCAAACATTGGGTTCTTATTTAGCAAAACTGCTTCCTTTCAGAGTGAGAGAAATATTTATTGTTTTTGTTTCATGGGTTTTTTTCCCCCTTAATTTTAAATATATACTTTGATGTTACTCTCTCTGAAAAGTATGATTCATGGAAGAAATGAGGGGTGTGTATGTGTGTTTGTGTGCATGCATAGCTGTGGGTACATGTGCACGAGTGCATATGAGTGTGTGTATCATAGTTAAGAGTTACCAGGAGGAGAAGGGAAGCAGAGAAATAATGACAGCAGGAACAAGGTGGAGAAATATCTTTATTCCATGTAGATGGTGTAATCTTGAATGCGAGAGCCATATCTATCCTCTTCTATACTGAAACTCCACATGTCTCTTTATTCCACATGGAGTAGAGGTAAGGTTCTTTGCTTAACAGGTCCCACAAACGCTTGTGGTTTATCAATAAGTATTTTCCCCTACTGTCTTGGTCAGTTCAGACTGCTCTAACAGGTTGTCATAGACTGATAACTTAACAAACAAACATTTAATTCTCAGTTTTGAAGGCCGGAAGTCCCAAGGTGCTAGTGTGTTCGAGTTCTTGGTGAGGGCCCTCTTTATGTTTCACAGACAACTACCTTCTCCCGGAATCCTTACATGGTAGAAAGGAAAAGCTCTGGTCCCTTCATCTCCTTATAAAGGCACTAATCCCATCATGGGGGCTCTACCTTTGTGACATATTCTAACCCTAATAATCTCCCAAAAGTCCCTCTAAATACTGTCACGTTAAGATTAAGGTTTCAACATACGAATTTCAGTCTACAGCACCTCTATTTTTAATATCTATATTATAGGCAGGGAAAAAAAAAAGAAAGGAAGCTTTTGTTAATTAGAACATCATTTCCTTAAGTATTTTTGTCTTTGCTGAATTTATATGGAAATTTCCACTCAACTGTCTAGGAAATTCAATCAATGCGCTTTGTAGTTATAGAGAGGAGACTGCATTCCAATGCAGGTTCTGTCACTAAGTAGATATAAGTAACTGAGGAAGTCGTTTAGCTTTTTTGATGCTTTAGCTTTCTCTTCTGCAAAATGAGACTACTTAGCTGGGTGTTTTCTAAGAAATACTTTATTTATAAAGTTCTGATGGTACGGTTAAAAAAATGTAGCATGCACCATTCAATTATCAATAAAATATTTTATCAGTGCAGTTACTTTACTTTTTAAAGCTCTACAAAAATAGACAGTTTTACCAATAACTATTTTGAAGACAGTATTTATGATACAGCATTTTAAAAAGAGTTTTTTTTTTTTAATCTTAAAGAGTAGAGGTAGAAATTAAGATTTTTCACTTGTACTAATTGCTCTTCAAAATAGTGGAAACTCTCCTCATGCCAAGGAGCAAGGAGTCCTGCAGGCTATAATATTAGTCTAATCTGTGCTATGAAATAATCTCATAAGCACAGTGCTGGTAGGGGGTTTGTATGCCTCTTTGTGATGTGGCTCTGGAAATCTTATAGGATTCTGAGATTGAGAAATAATTGCCTTTTAATGCCAGTGCAGTTTTTGGCAGGCATGCCAAGTAGAGAAAACAGCACATGGCAATTTGATAAGGATGAATATCCTCTCAGACAGGGACATATGATCACTTGAGCTCTCCTTCCCCCACAAAGGACTTTCAGTCAAAGCATAAAACTCCTTTAAATATTACTGAATGCAGGTAAGTCAACAATTCAGACTCTTACCAGAAATACATGAAATCGAAACTAATGAAATATTTTTTTACTGTATGAACTCTCAAATGTGCATCAAAGGGAAAACATAGTCTCCTAATTGAAAGGCTATATGTTATAGGCATACAGTCTATAAACTTAACAACAAGCAAGTCCAAATACTTTCTGCTTCTGCGCCACCTATCCCCCCCCTTAGATACCACAGTCATGCTCCCCAAATCACACTTTATAAACATTTCATAATCAGAACTGACAAAGATACTAAGATGCCTTACTGGCTTTGTTAAAGGCTTTCACATAAATAAATACACTATACAAAAATCACGTGAAAGCTGAAATGTTAGCATTCATCTCAGCTGTTCATTTTGTCAGTAATGTTGAATTTGCTCTGTGTTTGGGTGGGGTATAGCAGTTCACAAAAGGGGAGGAACACTTTCTAAAAATAAAAACTGTATGTCAATATATGCAAAATGGAAACATAAACACTGCTTAAAAAACAATTAGGAAATCCTTGATGATACGCAAATTATACAGGGAAAAGAATAATATAAGCACACAGGGCTGGCACTAGGGTGAGCACAGTGAGATATTCATGTTGGGAGCAAAATTTAAGAGGATGGAAAAGAAGACCTTAATAATCAAGATAAGTAATATTTAATGTAATATTTTAAAAATAAAAATTAATGCTAAAATTCCATGATAAACTCTAAAAAAAAATAAAAACAGGATTAGTATTTCTGATTTTTCCTTTTGCCTAGGCTTGGTTTGGAACTTCAAAACCAAGCACCTTTTTTTTTTTCTTTTAAGATTTTATTTATTTGAGAGAGAGACAGAGGCCACGCAGGGGCAGGACTCCCTGCTGAGCAAGGAGCCCAGCGCTGCTGGATCCCAGGACCCTGGGATCATGACCTGAGCCGGAAGATGCTTAACCAACTGAGCCAACCAGGCACCCTAAGTACCTTTTAATCATATATTTCAGAGCTTAGAAAAAGTGTAGAACTTAAGATAAAAGGGTCTAGCTTCAATGTAACGTTCTAATATTGTCCTTTTTTGGCACTAAACACATTTTGCAAATATAGATTGTAGCCTAAATCATTTATATTCTAAATATATTAGTTGTCTCTCTTCAAGTGTATGCTAAGATCTTTAAAGCAGAGGTCATGTCTTAAACTTTTATTTCACATGCTGTCTCATAGTGTTATACCTATTATGGTTGCTTGATGATTCCTTATTAATAAGCTAGTTAGATTAAATAAATGCTGATGATTTACATGGCTTTCCCCATTAATCCCCAAGCTCTCTTTTGTAATCTAGTGACATACCAAAAGAAATACAGAACAAAAGAGACTTGTACATTGACAAACAATATCTTCTTTTCTGATATGTTTTAAATGTATTGAAATGTATACCTTTCATCTTTTTTTGAAAAAAAATTGAGTTGTCTGGCAAATGATATGGAAGTAACTATATTTCTTTGGAAATAAGAGGGAAAACAATTTTGTATTTTCAGTTTATCAATGTAACCAAGGTATATTATTTTTGGAAAAAAGTAGTTTAATGTGAAATATAGGATAAGGACAATAGAGAAATGAGAGAAAAATAAAATTAAGGAGTGTTTCACTTAATCAAACACTTCAAACAGTAATTCCCTTTTAATAGAAAATAGAAATATGGTTAACATAAAAATGTAGGTGAAAAATATGCTTTAATTTTTATCAAATTCAAGTCAAAAACCTCTAAAAATTAAATACATGAACCAGTTTACTTATCAACCAATCTTTTTTTTCTTTTGCCCATAAATTTTCCTCATCTGTTGTTTATATGTAACCATAACTATTACACAATTAGTAAGACTTTAATTAGTTTACAAAAAAAATCTAATGTTTTTGCAAAATGCAGGAGGAAATTAATACTCATAATTTTGTACCATTTGGGTACATTTCACTCAAGTCATCTATACTTAATGTACCTGGCCTTTGTCAAACAGGTATTCCATTTCTCTGACAGTCATAAATTGCCTTCTCAAACTCAAAATTTTTGTGATACAGTTTTCTATCTCACATATTCTAGTTTTACTATATGGTGACTATTATGTGTTGAATTGTATTACCCCAAAATTCATATGTTAAAGTCTTTCCTACCCTCCAGTATTTCACGATGTGACCTTATTTGGAGATAAGGTCTTTACAAAGGTGATTTGGCTACAATGAGTTCATGGGGGTGGGCTTCTATATAATGTGTCTTTACGTAAAGGAAGAATTTGGCCACAAACCCTTGTTTGATTTGAAGATGAAGACAAAGATAGGGGTGATGATTCTACAAGCTATGGAATGTCTAAGATGGCCAGCAAACCACCAGAAGCTAAAGAGAGGCATAGAACAGATTCTCTCTCTCAGCCCTCATAAGGAATCAATGCTGCTGATACCTTGATGCTGGACTTGTAGCTTCCAGAACTGTGAGACAATAAATATTTGTTACTTAAGCCACTCAGTCCGCGGTACTTTGTTATAGCAGCATAGCAAATTAATACAATGACCAAATAAACTTTTAATTAAGATTTCAAACATTTTTTTTTAAATTTTAAGACAATTTACGAATTGCTTAATCAGTTGGCATGGTGAATTTCATAGCTTTTGAAAGCAATGATTTTGTATGTTGGCTTTATTTCTTACCTTTTCACACAAACAGATACACATCTATATGCCACTGATTTAATAGGCAGGTGGGGGAATGATTTCAGAAGCAATAAATTAACTGCTAATGCTATGATATGCAACAAAGTTTCATTTGCACTCAAATATGGAAACAGATATTATGAAGAAACAAAAAGTTCAGCAGTACAGCTTTACAATGAAACTCTCTTCCAAAGAAATATTCTATATTGATTTTATTATATGTATGATTTATCTCAATAAAAATTGGTGTGTTCTATAGGTGAAGTATTGTAATGGAAAATTCATCTGAAGATGGAATGTATTTACTCTGCATTCAAGAAATCACCCTTTAGTAAGTTTAAAATGATTTCAATATAGTATAGTGGGGTTATTAGTAAAAGCATGCTCAAGCAGCAGGTTGAGCATAGAACAAAGAGTGACTGATTGTATTTAGTGTGGGATCAGGAAAGTAAAGACTTAATGAAGATAGAAACAGTAAAGTTTTAAAGGACAAATTAAATTCTTTGAGTGGATAAAAGTGCAGTTGGCATTTCGGACAGAGTAACATAGACTATAGAGACAAGAAACATGTTTAGAAGCCACAGCATGGAATGTGTTCAGTGGATGGGACTGGCAAATCAGGGTGGTGATGAGAACCATCTTGTGTAAAAAGTCATGGAAGGTATATAATGGGGATGTTATAAATTCAATTTTCACATAAAAAATAAATTCTAATGGAGGACTAGAAGATAGTTATGGAATGAAAAAGCACCAGTAATTATTGTTGGAATTACGATCACTGTGTATGTCCACTTGGGGGCACCATTCTCACAGACTGCAATGTGCCCTGCAGCAGTTCTGCAGGCGATTTGTATGGGGAAAGACACAGAGGTCCTGAATGATGGTAAGGCCGCACTGAGAAATGTTAGAAAATAAAATAAAAATAAAAGGGAGACTGTTGGATATTGGGGGTAAGGTAGGAGGAGGAGTCTAAATGATTTTTGGTATTTTGCCTTTAATTGCTAAAAGTATTCCAGATAAGACCAAAATAGTTTTGGTTGGAGTCTAAGGAAGGCAAATATATTGTGTTAATTTCTTTTTTCCCCAATATTCACAAGTTAGTATTTAAGTGGCTATGTTAAAAATAACAGCATTGTGTTCAAACTGATTTTGAATTTAAATACTGTTCCATTTGTAAAAGAATCCCAGCATATGGTGTGCAACTGTCAGCTCTAAAATGTTTTCACTATTGGCCCTCATCTCCTCCCAAAATGTTGGACTGTTTAACTGTTTAGAACAAAGGAAAATGGAGTTCAGTAGTCCAGTCAACAAATTTCTGGTTTTAAATATTGCTTGAATCAAAGTTAATACATTTCATTATAAAGATCCATTCCGTATCTAATAAATGGTCTACAATTGGTGAAAATTTAGTTGCTGATATGTTTTTTGTTTTTAACATTTTATTCAGTTAATCTATTCTAAGTGTTCTTTTATTAAGCTAGTAAATAAAAGAATAGTTGAAGAGATGGCAACCTAGTTACAAATAAATGCCAGCACAATGGCCAAGAGCTTAAAAAGTTCTTATACACGAAATCTGTGAAACTGGATTGTCTGGCCACATTTTTGCAAAGGCATTGTTAATAAGTATTCAGATTAAAACTGAACCTCCTGTATATGAAGTGTTTAAATAATTTTGCAGAGAGGAAAAAGAAAGAGAGAACGACATGCAGGTAGAACTAAGTCTAACACAAAACTGAAAATTGTAAATAGAAGAAAATAAAAACATGAAGTTGTCCTGATGGCAAATGGATTGACAAAAAGTCTGGTTCTTTTCTCATTCATGAGAAGCAATTTAGAAAGTGTGGTTTTTGAAAAGTTGGTGGGCTGGTGGGATTGAGTGCTACACTTGGAATAGTTTCTGACCACAGTGCCAGATGAGAAAATGGCCCGGGGTTTCAGGAACCTATCCAGTTCGGTGGTAATATTTTCCAAACTTAACATGAAATACTTTGCTAAGTCTTGTTTTTACTGGATCAGATCTGAATGAGTTTACTTTGTTGTATCATTCAGTTGGTTTGAGCCTTGTTGGTATGGCACATAAACAAAATATTTCTTTTCCTTGAATAGGAAAAGAGATTAAAAGCATAGAACTTTAATTTGAAAAACAGCTTCACTGCTGTTACGCCTTCCCTTCCCCTCCTTGTTAGGTTCATTGTAAAAGTACATATACTTTTTCCAGCTTGGAATTTAGCCCAAGACTATCATTATTTGCATGGAAATAACATCCATAAATGTCACCTGGACTCTTTATTAGAATATATTTTTAGTTTACAGTGTCAAAGAAAACATTTAGAGTCAAGTTAGGATTTAAATTGCATTTAAATTGCAACTGACACCAAACAACATAAACATCAAATACTAAATTCTTTACTAAAGATTCAACTTGAATATAATTCACATCTTTGCCTTTCTAAATCTCTTTAAATTTTATCTCCCTTGATATTCTTGTTACATGAGATATTTTCATAGCTTCTTGACCAAGACAGAATGGAGAATTTAAAATACTGACAAAAGTATTTTTTTAAGGCCTAGGTTCAAGAAAGGCAATATTTCACATATCTGAAGCTTAATGCCTTTCAACTTCTTCTTAACAGCTGTTTTGTTTCTGTTTTTATTTTCAGTTTGTATGAGGTTGAACCAACTGAATAGTCTGAGCACTATCTGTATTGCCCTCCTACTAAGTGGGGGCTGACTACACATTTTTTTCTACAGGTGTAACAACTCATGACAAAGCAAATAAAAGAAGACAACTCATGCTTCCTTTTAATGTCTTCCCACACTTTGCTATGCCAATAAGACATTTCAATAATTTAAAACTCATTATATAATAAAGATATTTGATCAGTAATTTTGTCTTTATTGATGAATTTGAAGTTCACTTTTTCTGTTATTTTTCTGTCAGGCCAAGAAATCAGATATAATTACTAAATTTTTAGTTTTACAGATATCATTTCCATTCTACTACTCTGCGGCCTACAGACATATTGCAACTCCAAGAGCATGTGGTTGACAATGTTGTATAGCAGCTGGTACAGAAGAAAGCTGGCAGAGCACATCTCAGAGAATAAAACAAGACTTCACTAGTTGCCATTGTAAGCTTTCTTGTCTTGAATATAAATTGTTACCAGAACTGTCTTGTTAGCAACTGTCTCTATTATAATATTATGAATGTCTATATTTTTGAAATAATAAAAGCAAAGTTTCCATAAATATTTACATATCCTCATTATATTTGAATAAATGATTCTTCCACTTGGCACAGTCTCCTATCTAACTATATACACACTACAGGAAATACTATCAAACCAATTTAGTCATAGTGTTGAAACTTCTGGAAAAAAATCAATTAAAATCACAGAATTTATTTAATATCAACTACCCAATGTCTAACTTAATTCTGATGGATTTTAATCTTCAAATGAATTCATATTTAAATTGACATAATTTTGGTTATACAGAGATATATGCAGAAATCTATTTGTTGAGTTGAAAAATCAGGTATATCAGAGGAATGCTCTCAGAAAGAGGACTTTAACTAATACCATGTTGGTCTTGGTATTTATATCACATAATTTATGTGTTGCATTTTGAATAGCAAAAAAATAAATAAGATATCTCATATCGTTTGATATTTAAGTAACTTTGTCAGGTGTTGAGCAGTCTCTAATTTTTAAATTTTAAGTTAATTTCCTAGTAATTCTATTAAAAATTATTTGCCAGTGGTTATCTGTTTTGGTTAATCTGCTTTGGCAAGTCTTGTAGTATCAGAAGTTTTTGAGGTTACCCATCCTTTGCCCAGCTTTTGCTAAACTGGTTACATCCAAAGAATTCTCTTTACTTCTATCGAAGGCTGTGTTTAATTGCATTTTTAAATTATGTGTGCATATACTTCTATCACTCATTTAATGAAAAAGTTATTTTATAGGAAAGACCATATTCTTATTTTTTTTCTCTCTCCAGTGCCTAGCATGGTAGGCATTAAATAAGTATTGTCGAGTGGCCATTTATTAAAATACTGCTTGCCTCCAAAAGTGCATTCTTTCCTTTCATAGCCTCCTCTAATGGCCATGCAAAATCAACATGAATTGTTCCACATGTGAAATCATAAACCCATACACTTTTCAGACTTCACCTCTTATTCTTCCTCTATCAGTAATTTCTAAATGTTCGTGGTCTGACGTTATCAATACACTTATTAACCCTAGAACTCCTTAATTTATCTATAACTCCTCTTATTTTTGTATCTCTGTCTAGCTTGGAAGCCTGCTATTAGCACTTTCATTACTATTTTCCCAATACCATTCATCACTTGGCCATTAACACTGATCACACGTTGATCATTATTACAGTTACAACTATCGCCCATTTTCCTTGAATCTTATACCAAACAATCACTTGACCTCTCCTCTTCCTTCACACAGAAAATTAAAGCTGCCACAAAGAGATTCTATAAGTTCCTACCTCTAAACCTCAAGTCTTTTTCATATTTCTCCTTCCTATTATAAAGGAAAACTATTACTGTAGCTAATAATAAATAATATACTAATATCATACATAAATCTTTGGGTACTTCATTAGTTATTTCTTACATCAATCTCGTAATCAACAATTTATAGTTTTCTTGACTCTGAAATGCTTATATTATATGATAGATAACAGATATCAAATGTAACATTTCAATATAACTGTTATTCATCAAGTCAATAATATTTACTGAATTCATATTAGTTGTCAAATATTGTTTTGTTACAGGGAATACTGCAAAGCCAATACAAACCCTTTTCCTATTACATTCTCATGGGAGGAGAGAAACCAAAAATAAAATAAAATAAAAATAAAAATGAGTAGAATGCATACCTTATCAAAAGGCTTTAAGTACTAAAGAGGAAAACAGTAAGGCAGAAAGGTGAATAGACAGTCCAGACATGAGGTTAGTGCAGTTTTGAATAGAGTTGTGCCTTAAAGTCACACCAAGAATGGTAGCATTTGAGTCAAATTCTAAAGATGATGAAGGAGAGAGTCAATAAAAATATTTAGAAGTGTGTTTTCTGGGCACATGGAAGGGCAAATGAAAAGTCCTGAAGCAGGAGAGGGGCACCTGGGTAGCTAAGTTGTTAAGTGTTAGACTCTTGATTTTGGCTCAGGTCATGATCAGGGTTGGGTGATTGAGCCCCAGTGTTGGGCTCCCCACTCAGCGGAGAGTCTACTTGAGATGCTCTTCTCCTCTGCCACTCTTGTGCTCTCTCTTTCTCTCTCTAAAATAAATAAATAAATCTTAAAAAAAAAAAAAGTCCTGAAGGAGGAGAAAGTCTGGCATGTTTCAGGAAATGGCAAGGGGGCCTGTGTAAGTGAAGCAGAAAGTGAGAGGTGACACATGGGAAGAGTTCAGATCAGAAAGAGAATTGGACTCCACTACAGGAAAAGAGTGACACATTTTGATTCAGATTTTAAAAGAACAACTCTGTTTACTGTGTTGACAAAAGACTGAAAGGAACAGGGATAGAAGCAGCTAGCGAGCCTCCCAGCTACTGAAGTCATCCATGGAAGGACAACAAATGGCTTACAACAGGAAGGGAGTGGGGGAGGCAGTGAGAAGTTGCTGAGATGTGGAATTCTTATAAAGAGATAACTAACACTGATGTGTGATATAAGGGAAAGAGGATTCAAGGATGATCCTAAGATTGTTAACACGTAGAATTATCGCTTACTTTGTAGGGGAAATTGTGAGGAGTAAGTTCTGGGAGAAGTTTAGGTTTTGGCTTGTTATTAGATGCCTATGCATTATCCAAGTGAAAGTAAAAGTATCAAACAGGAAGTATAAGATAATGACACTGGAGTTCAGAGGACTATCCTGAAGTTCAGTTGTGATGTGAAAAAAGAGCATAAAACGGGTGAATTGAATTTGTATGGATAATTAGGGTAGTTAGTCTTCCTGGAGGAAATGATTTTGAAGCTAAAGCCTAAATAATAAGAGAGGATTAATTAAATGAAGAACTTGGGGATGGCTGAGATAACTCTAGGCAGAAGGAATTAATGGGAACATGTGATAACCTGACATAAAAAGAAACTGTTGCAATTGAGGAATTAAAACATGGCTGATAATTTAGATAATTGTGATATGAGAAAGGAAATTCATTAACTTATAGACTAACATAAGTTTTGCTATTCATCTACAGACTAATGAGAAACCTTGAAGAGTTTTACACAAGCTCACATATACTTCATATTTGCATGTCATTAAGCTAAACCTGCTTGCATTTTGGAAAACTGATTGGAGAAAATAAGACTAGAAGAAAATGCCAAACCACAAAACAGATTAGATGTAAAAAAGGCTACTTAAAAGGTTTAAACTGGAATCTAAGAGATAATACAGGTGGGCATTACTAATATGGAGAAAGTGATAAGGCTGAGAAATTTTTGGAGACTTTGTTGTTGTTGTTGTAGAACCAGTAAATTATTAAGTTGGTTTGGCAGTGAAGGGAAAGGAAGAAAGGCTGATTCCAAGTTATTTGACCTGGCCAACTATTTAAATGCCGGTTCTATTTATTCAGCTGACACACACTTTTGTTAGCTGGAAAGACGAGTTCACTGCTGGACAGGCTGTCTTCTAGGAGTATTGTTAAGTACCTGTATACCTAGTCTAGAGATTAAAAGAATTGTTTTGGAAGTTGTCCAGGGAAAAATTATTAGCAGCCAGACATATAAATGACATTTCAAAGTATGAGAGAAAGTTTAAAGTGAGGAAAGAAGATGGCCTAAAATAGAAGCCTGAGGAAATCCAATATTAAACGGCATATAGAGAAAACAGTATGCAAAGGAGAATTAAAAAAGAACATCTCACTAAAAGGGAAGAAATGCAAGGAAGCTTGGTGATAGACAAGCCAATACTGATGAAAAGCCAGGTTACGTAAATACTAAAAGGGACCTTGGCACTTAGGTACAAGGAGGCCACAGGTTATTTTGGCGAGTGCAGTTCTCAGCAGAGTGGTGGACATGAAATGACAAGTAGGTGAGGACATGGAGAAAGTGAATAGAGTTGTCAAGAAGTCTGCCTGAAAAAAAAGAAAAAGAAAAAAAGAAAAGAAGTTTGCCTATGTTACAGACAGGAGCTATAGAGTAGCAGCTAGAAGATATGAGGTGAAGCCAGTAGGTCAGTAATTTTTAGTATGGAAAATAATTGAACATAATTAAATGCTGATGATAAGATAGTAGATGGGGGAAAAGTGAAGACAGAGGAGAGAAAGGCCATCTTTGGTAACTAAAGGATTCTGAGAAGAAAAAAGGAGATGAATGGACTCTAGGGACCCTTGTTAGAGGGAGAAACCATGTTATAATGGAGTGATACCACTAGATTTTCAGATTTTGTGGTGGGAAGCAATGAACACTCACTGGAGGAGGTAAGATCAACAGCTAAGAGAGAGGAAATTATTATTGGAAGGTTGTTTGGGCTTGAGGTGGTTGGAGAACTTCTTAAATAGTAATCAAATGGGAGTGAGAGACCTAATTAAAGGATTAGGATTGCTGGGCATATTAAAGACCCAGTTGAGGTGGTAAGCATGGATTTACCAATCCACCTGCAGGTTGCTTTGGAAGCTGCATCCTCTTTCATTATACATTTAGACTCTGTCTAAACAAAGTTACCATAAAACATCAGCAACTTGATCTGTTTCCTGGGGAATATGACCATAAATTGTGTTAAAATTTTCTACCAGAAACTCAAACTTCTAAGGGGTGCCTGGGTGGCTCAGTCAGTTAAGCATCTGACTTTGGCTCAGGTCATGATCTCAGGGTCCTGGGATGGAGCCCAATGGCAGGATATCTGCTCAGTGGGGTATCTGTTTATTCCTCTCCCTCTGCCCCTCCCCTTACTTATGCTATCTCTCTCTCATATAAATAAAATCTTTCAAAAAAAGAAACAAACTTCTGAGATTATAATGTCTTCATTAAACAACAGCAACAACAACAAAACACCATTATGGTATATATTGTTTGAATTACTAATTCAGATTAAAATTTGGGATAAAATAAATAATTTTCAAAGTATTATTTTGTAATAATTTTACTCAACATCTTTGATTTTCTTTTTGATATTTTGATCATTGGAATTAGAATTTTTATAGTTAAGATTAGGAAGGTAAAATTATTTTTTTACAATATTTATGAGGAATTAATGTTAATTAATTAAGGAAACAACTGGTTTTCACTGGTGAAACTTTTTATAACTGGCTTTATGAAGTAATATTCAGGCAAGTAATGATCATATATTTGCATAATAGAAAACAATACCATATTCTTGATTATTCATTTCCAATCTTTCATGTTGAAAAGAAATAAGGCTATTTGTCTAGCAGGGTTTCATCCACAGAAGTTTTACGAAGATTTCATATACACAGGCACACACCCACTTTATGAAAGTTTTTAATCCTATAAATTATGGAGGATGATATCTCTTATAACTGAAGAATGAGGAGACTTATAACTTGCAAACAATTTTGCTTGAAACTATTACATGTGCTGACCATGATCTTGAAAGTGGATGAATTTTCTATATAAATGTGCTGACAATGTGAATGGTGCCCCAGAGCTGAAGCAAGGTGATGACCCTGATTCCACTATATGAATGTAACATAATTTATTATCTTTCTTTTTAAAATTTTTGCATCTTTTTTCTTGCAATGATGAAAAAATCACTATTAGCATTATTTTACATATCTCTTGAACATATATGAAATAATTTCTCTAGACACTCTAACTAGAAGCGGAAATCTGGTTGTAGTATACAGAAATGCTTAACTTTACTAAGTAATACCACCTGTTTTTCTCAGAGATCTTATCAATGTCTGTGGCCACTAGCCATGTGTGAGAGTTGCTATTAGTCTTTGCCAAGACTTGATTTTGACAGACTGTTTTTTTTTCAACCTAGAGGCTATAAAATGTCATTTTGATTTTAATTTCTTTCTTTTATTATTAATGAGATTGAACATTTTTTTTATATGTTTATTGTCCCTTGTGTTTTCTCTTTGGTGAAGTAGTCATTCAAGTCTTTTGCCCATTTTTCTATTGGGTTGTTTGTTTTTGTCTTATAAATTGTTCCATGGAATAGTTTACATCAGTTTTGATATGTATCCTTTGATAGTTAAATATGTTGCAACTATTAAAAAAAAATGAAGAAAGCTAAAAGCCATCTGAACATTGTGAGGGTTTCCACTATAAAAGGAACACACAAACACAAGCACACAAAAATTCTTACTGATATCAGAGGTTCCTAATATTTGCAATCTAAATGTATTTTGAAAGGTTAACGTTCAATAATTAACTTTGTTTTCTCCTATTAGTGCAATTCCATAGCTATAAGACGCCAAATCAAAGGAACAATTCAACTTAGTAAACCATTTTGAACTATTTTAAGGAAAAGGAAGACCATTAAAATATCTATTCTATAGCCAGCACAATTTATAAAACATCATGTCTATTGTTAAAATTATCCTCTGTGTAACAGATGTGAATAATGTTATCTTGGTTTTTGGTGAAAAATTAAAAATGTAGACTTTATTATTATCACTTTGACAGCTAGAACAGATACCTATAAACATTTGAAATTGGCAGGTAGCAAATTATTTAAAAGAGGTAATGAAAGCCTATTGTAGGAAAAGTATGGGATTTTTACAATTTCTTTTTAAAATAGTTCATTTTTTGTGTATAGAAACAGCTGACTAGTTTTGACAACAATTTCTTTCATATGTCACCAAAGCACAGGCAACAAAAGCAAAAATAGACAAGTGGGACTACATCAAACTACAACCTCTCTGCACAGCAAAGGAAGCAACCAACAAAATTAAAAGGCAAACTACAGAATGTGAGAAAATATTTGCAAATCATATGTTTGATAAAGGGTTAATTTCCAAAATATATCAGGAACTCCAACAACTTAGTAGCAAAAAACCCCCAATAACATGATTTTAAAGATTGAGCAAAAGAGGAGAAGACATTTCTCCAAAGGAGAAACACAAAAAGACAACAGATATATGAAAATATGATCAACATTATTAATTATCAGAGAAATGCAAATCAGAAGTACAATGAGATATTACTTCACACCTAGGAGGATGGCTATTAATAAATAAATACGTACATACATACATACCAGATTTGACCAAGTTGTGGTAAAATTGAAATCTTTGTACAATATTGGTGGAAATATAACATTGTGCAGCAGTAATGGAAAACATTACAGAGGTGACTCAAAAAATTAAAAATACAACTACCATATGATTCAGCAACCCCACATCTGGGTGACTAGCTAAAGATTTGAAATCAGGATCTTGATGAGATACCTGCATTACATGTTCACTGTAGCACTATTCACAACAGCAACATATGACTACAACCCAAGTGTCCATCAGTATATGAACAGATAACGAAAATATGGAATATTAATACATGGACTATTAGTCGCCTTTGAAATGAATGAAATCGTGCCATTTGCAACAATGTAAATAAGCCTGGAGGACATCATACTAAATAAAATAAGTCAATCACAGAAGAACAAATACTGCATGGTTTAGATATAAGGTATCTAAAACAGTCAAACTCATAGAAGCAGAGGATACAATCGTGGTTGCCAGGGGTGGAAAGAGGTTTGTTGTTCAATAGGTATAAATTTCAGTTATGCTAGACTAATAAATTCTAGAGTCTTTCTTTCTTTCTTTCATCTTTCTTTTCTGCTGAATCATTACCTTGGAGTATTTTATTTTTATTCTTTTAAAGCTTTATTGAAGTACAACTGATATGCAAAGAACTTCACACATTTAATGTGTCCAATTTGATGAGTTTAGACACAGGCAAACAATCATGGTATTATCACCACAACAAAGGTATTAGATATATCCAACAACACCCAGAGTTTCTCTTTGTCCCTTTTTGAGGGGATGGGGTATGGGTAGGTATAAAATCTAGTCTCTTCACAAATATTTTAAGTGCACAATACAATATTTTGAACTATAGGCATTTTGTTATATAGCAGATCTCTAGAATTTACTAGTGTAGCATAACTATAGTCCCACTTGTCTATTTTGCTTTTGTTGCCTGTGCTTTTAGTGACACATGAAAGAAGTCATGGTCTAAACCAGTCAACTGTGTTTCTATACACAAAAGATAACTATTTTAAATAGAAATTGAACAAATCTCATTTACAATAGCATCAAAAATAATAAAATATTTAGGAATAAACTTAATCAAGAGATAAAACACTTGTACACCAAAAATTACACAAAAAATGATGCAAGAAATTAAAGGGAACACATATAAATGGGAAGGCATCCCATTTTCATGGACTGGAAGACTTAATTTTCTTAAAATGTCCACAGTATCCAGAGTGATCTAAAGATTCAATGCTATCCCATCAAAATCTTAATGTCATGTGTGTGTGTGTGTGTGTGTGTAAATTGAAAAAAAAATCCTAAAATTCATATAAAATGACAAAAGACCCATGATAGCCAAAGCAATCTTAAGAAAGAAGAAAAAAACAAGAGGCCTCTCACTTTCTGATTTCAAAATATATTACAAAGTTATAGTAATTAAAGCAGTATGGTACTGGCAGAAACACAAACATAGAGACCAATGGACTAGAATGGAAAGCCCAGAAATAAATCCTTACATATGTGGTCAACTGATCTTTGGCAAAAGTGCTAAGAACACACAATAGGGAAAGGGTAATCTCTTCAATAAATGGTGTTGGGAAAACTGGATATCTACATGAAAAAAAAAATGAAATTTGACCCCTTACTTACACCATATACAAAAATCGACTCAGCATGTATTAAAGACTTTAACATAACTAAAACTGTAAAACTTCTAATAGAGAGCATAGAGGAAAAGTACAAATTTCTTTTAAATTGCAAATGTATGAAGTTTTCTATCATGTAACCATCAGAAATAATTCCTCTAATTAAATTCATAAAAAGGAAGATATAGGATTTTCATCTTTTTTTGTAATAACCTAATAATAATGTATCTCCCTACATGAATAAAAACTAACCCCCAAATATTAACAGTTACATATGAACATTACATACAAGTTCATCTTATTAATATGTCATAAATAAGCTATGCACTTGAAAACATATATGACTTGGCAATGAATCAATTCACACACTATGTGCTTTTAATTCTGGTTAATAATGGAAAATATTCATAAAGAATGGAGAGTTTATTGTTCAAAGTAGCTAGCTTTAGAATTCTGCCTTTTAGGCTAAAACATAAGAAATTTATTTATTTATCTATTTATATATTATCATTGAGATGACAAGTCATACACTAATACCAACTACCCTAATATAACCTTGGTATATGATATCATTCCCTGGAGTCCATCAATATTAACATGCCCTGATTTGACTGTATATTGTTTGTATGTCTCATATGAACTGAATGTGATTCAATAATATGTTTCTAGTTAAAATTAGATAAATTACAGGATGAATGTTTAGCTAGTCACTAACTCAGGATTTTTTCTGAAAACTGCTTAAATTATTTTAATTTATTTTACTTTCAAATAGCCAACATATAATAATACATCATTAGTTTTTGACCTAGTGTTCAATGATTCATTAGTTGTGTGTAACACTAGTGCTCATTACCACACGTGCCCTCCTTAATACCCATCACCCTGTTACCCCATCCCCTAATCCCCCTCCCTTTTGTAACCCTCAGTTTGTTTCCTGGAGTCCAGAGTCTTTCATGGTTTGTCTCCCTCTCTGATCTCTTCCCATTCAGTTTTTCCCTCCTTTCCCCTGTGGTCCTCTGTACTATTCCTTATGTATTATTTCATTTTAATGACATTAAACTAACTTCCAATGTCAAAATAATATAGTAAAATTTTATAATAATAATATTTTGATCACTTACCATGATACAGGCATTGGATTAAAGGCTTTACTTATAAAACTTGTTTATTACTCAGAATTCTCTAAGGTACTCTGGTAAGTTATTTATATTTTAAACATGTAAAGTCTGAGATTGATAGAGATTAACATGTAGAACATACAGAGATAAATGTTAGCTAATACTCAAAGACTTAAATCTTAAGAAATTCCTTATTGAATTATTAAAAAAAAATTCAAAAGTCACCTTAGTCTAAAAAATATTTTTAATCACCTGGTGATAATATGAGGAAAAATAAATATAATTCTCTGTGACTTTTGTAAACTAGCATGTCTGTTAGTGCTTGGAACATCTATTTCTAAATTTTAAAATAAAATTTAAATTTTATTATTCACAAAAGTAAGTTTTCTTCATATAAATGTGTACTTACATGTCTTTTGAAAATAAGATTTATTACCATATAAAAATAAAGCTGAATGGTAGCAAATGAAGATCCATTGAAAATAAAATGTCTATTGTAGCATGCAAAATTTAAACTCGGAAAAATAATTTTAAAATCTATTTGGAGTATATATCTTCACAATTTACCTAATTAAATTATTCCTTTCTATAAGTTATATTTTAAAATATGAACAGTATTAAATTTCAATACTTTGTTAAATAATTAAATCAAATTTTTACATCTTATAAAACAATGATAGTCATTAAAATAAGACAGTATCCTACTGGTAAATTTAAAAAGAACACATATTTTCCTGTTTCTGTTTTTTCACAAAATGGAATTCCAAATATTGAAGTGAAACCCTGTTGGTAAAAATCTGGGATGAAAGCACTAGTTTAAGGTACAAGTATATAATTCATTTATGAAATCAAAATGTAGACTACGCATTTTGGTAAGTTTTATATATTATCATGTGCATTAAATATTCAATAAATACTTTTTAAACTGAGCCAAAAACTGTTCAAAGAACTGGGGGACACAATGTGAAGAAAAATAGTCTTTCTTTCCCACCAGACCTTAAACTCTGAGACCAGCGGAAACGATGAACAGTCGTTTAAAATGTGAAAAAAGGCCTTTGAGAGCAGAAATGCATGATATTGGGGAATAAACTAAAATATAACAAAGGGAGATGGAAAGGACAGAACATCATCCTGAAAGAAATGCTGACACAACTGAGACCTGAAATCTCTGTGGTATTTGCAATGAAAAGTGAATTGTAGGAAGAGAGCATGGTTTCAACAAAATGCTAGCCTTTTATTAAGAGAGCACAAGACAATCATGGAAATGAAAGTAATTCTGTATATATTTTTAGTTGAAGTAAATCAAGTTTTGGAAATCCTCACTTTAATTTTTCTCTCCTCCAGGGTTTCTGCTGAGGCAGAAATTAGATAATGTATAACATTAATGATATGCCATTATTCTAATAACTGGGCATGTCACCAATAGTACTAGATATGCAGCTAGAACAAATTAACATAAATATGACATAACATGGAAGAACAAATTATGGTTTATTACACTTTTACCAATTAGCCTAAAATGACTAAGCCCATAGACCAAATCCTATCTGATCTGCCCCACAGATTCAGGTAAAGAATCTGGGCCACAGTTAAGAGCAGGTGGATCAGAGTAAGCAGCAGGTATTGCCCAAATATGTTCATGATTATGGGAGGTATAAAACACAAAAAAAGGTCAACATATGGGCACAAGAAACACAAAAGATATAATGGAGCCTGAATAGTGCTCTATGTACTAAACTGTACAAAACCAATGAGATTGCAAGTATTCTTTCACTGAAAGTGGGTCTGGGAAGGCAAAAATTTGACCTGTCAGTGTCCAGGAATGGCAATGTCTCAGGGTGTGTGGCCGGGGGTGGGGGAGGTTACTTAAGTGGATTGCACAGAAGTAATTTGCACAGAGGTCAGGATCATCCACACAGGAACTGATGAAGTCCTCAAATAAGAGGACTTATGAGACTTCAAAGAAAGAAAATGATTCTGGTTCTGGAGTCTGGCTGAACAAAGAAAGATGACAATGAATTTGATGAGACAAAGAAAGTTAGTGATACAGACAGAGAACATGAGTCTCAAAACATGAAAGCTATTTTATGATGGGGTAGAAGAAAAATATTCTTAAAACGACTTTGTGAATTCAAGGATTTTATGGTGGAAATTTTTAGAAGAGACAGAAGTAGGAATTTAGAGCAATGACCCAGTGAGGAAGCAGAAAGCAATACGAAGATGTGAATATAATAGAACTTAAATGACTGGAAATGAGTAGACAAGACAAATAGAGAAATGAACTGTAGAGGGATGGTGGTGGTGAGAAACAGAACTTCTCTATTTGGATTAAGCTACTTTCTAGATTGTTTGAGAGATTCAGATTTGTTCTTTGGCTGCCAGAGAAAAGCTGTCTTTCTTCAGAGCTCTTGACATGATGAATCCTAGGGAATGACATAGAATGTATCTCTTAAGGCTGGCAAATGGAAAAAGCCCCATTACTTATGATATATTCTCTCAGTCCTGGGGCCAGGTGCAGCCCAGTAGTATGTTTAATATGTGTATACACTGGGTTTATATAGATATGATGTATGCATCCTTAAATTAAAAATTCAGACAAGCATACTTCCTCAAGATGATAAATTATAGATAACAGAAAATGAATAACAAGAATATATTTATTTTAATTTTATAACCATTAGATTTGAATTAGATTAATTCATTTTTTCTTATAAATTTACCAATTACTCCTTGCTTTTGAGTTTCAAATAATGATAGAAAACAGGAAACAGAATGGATGATATAATATGGAAATATAAGCAGATTATTCAATAGAGGTGTGTGTTTGTTCACTATTACATATGATTGCTGGTGGCAAATAAATTTCCCAGCCTGCTTCTCAAATCACTGGAGTTAGTGGTTCCATCCTGAATGAGACCTGCCCACTAGTGAAAGGGGCAGATGCAAACTGGACACACTGGGAAATTGTTTATTTTGATTTGGCTGTCGTTGTTTAAGAGTTTGCTTAGACTCAGCCTCCATCTTCATTTTCCCACAGAATAGAATCATCATCTTGGCGTTACAGCTTAGTTTATTGGTTATTTTATTGGGAGTCAATGAATTAATAATAAGGGATTTAATCAGGTAAAGTCACAGTAAAAATAACGTCAAGGGAAAATCTCCAAACCAATGACTCTGAGGGGGAAAAAAAAAACCAAAAAAACTAAATACTTGTGGGTGCTAAAAAGAATCTGAATTAAAAACAGAACCTAACATCAATATAGTAAAAGAAAAAAAAATCACTTTTGTTGACGACAAAGTACAATCTTTATAAAGTATTTATATAAATACAAGTTGTTGAGGCACCTGGGTGGCCCAAGTGGTTAAGCATCTGACTCTTGGTTTCGGCTCAGGTTGTGATCTCAGGGTGCGTGTCAGGCTCCCTGCTCAATGGGGAGTCTGCTTGAGATTCTCTTTCCTTCGCTCTCTGCCCCTCCTACTCATGTGAGTGCTCTCTCTCAAATAAATAAATAAATCTTTAAAAAAAAAAAAACAAGTTGATGATAATAAACCAACAAGATTAGAAAGTTTATGTTATAACATTAGTAAATTATAATACATAATTTCAAAGAGGAATGCAGAAAGTGATGCTAGCAATGACTACGTAGAGATTATCTACTATACAAAAATATGACAAATGTTGTCTTAGTACATTATGTAATAAATACATTATTGGAATTTATAATGTAATAAGAGGAGCAAATATCTCCATTTCTAGTATGTTACACAGTTTTATGTCTTCTACTTAAAGCTAAAAACATTTTTTCTAATATATAAAATGCTATGTATCTTGAAGGATTAAAATCTTATGACTCAATATAAAATCTTATAACTCAATATAATTCAAATCTTATAAGTCCATTATTCTCTAGTACATACTCTTAATATTTTGATACCAGTTAAAGGTCTAGTTTCTTAAATTTCAGACTGAGGTTGTAATAAATCTATGCCTTTAGAGTGCAAGTATTCTGTTTATTTTTTTAAAAACAAAAACCATAAAATTACTTTGTTCCTATCTTTACATCTTTTGTTGTCATTAAAATGGCCCAAACATTTAATAAATGTACATTTGATAAGTACCCACCATGTCCTTATTACTTCATAGGTCCCATGAGCTATGATCAAGAAAAACAAACTAAAATGAACAGAAATGAAAAAAAAAATATCAAATTTTGTGGCATTGATTTTATGGGACACCAGAATTCAGTGAAAGGGAGATCGTGTTTGGCTAGAGAAAGGGTAAGCCTCATGGAAAAGACAGATATAAATTATAGGGACAAAAATACAGGGTTAATTGCATGGGCCACTGTGAGGAACAACAAGAAGCAGGTTAAAACAAATTTAAACTTGAACAAATAGACATAAACTCAACATTTATGTATCCTCCTCATAGATGTAGCATAGAACTTTTCTTTTGTATATATTATATATACTATCAAGTCTGTATAGTATATATGTATGTATATGTATTCTGTATCTATGTATATATGGTGAATATGCATATATGTACATATATACTATATAACACACACACACACACACACACGCACACACACACACACACTGGTCCAAAATGTCCTGAAAATATAACTGACTCACTCTTTAGACCCACAAATCTAGAGCTCAACCAACAAATCTAGACCAACACTCTAGGGAAATAGCTGACTTCTTTTAGAGAAGGTCTTGGACCTGCAGCTTCCCCCATCCTCCATCCTCTGCCCTGTACCACCCTCCATAATTCCCTTGAGAAAAGCTGAAGAGTATGATACCAGGATTATGTTACAAAACAATGTTCCATCCTTTTTGATGCCACATTGAAAATGTCATGAAAGAACTTGCTTCAAAGGGTAGTAAAAGATTGTATTGGGCAACATTCCTAAAGGGCCTGTAAATCCACATTGTGTGAGAATAACTGTGAACTAAGTAAGCCTTCCCAATGTTCATTTCCAAATAATTACATATGTGTTAACATTCTTTAGAAGTGGACACAGATCTGCTTTGGTTCCTTAGTTTTCATTTTGTTGCCTTCTTATTAGTAAGTTTAATACTAGAAATCTGATAAAAACAGGTTTAAACTTGAGATTGCCCATTTAATGTTAAATGGATGGACAAAATTTATATTCCCAAAGAATCATACACATTGAACTTCAAACATAATTTTGAAGTATCTACGGTAAATGGAAAAGGCAGCATCTTTCTGTCTCAGAAGGAATGAAAGAGGGAAAGAGAGATGGATTTCCTGAGGACAACAGTTTGAATGGTTATTTTCATATACAAATGTTTTACAATAATTGCAAGTAACATGAAACTCCCTCATCAGCAGACCAGTGTTTTGTGTTTCCTGAAACAATTGGAACCACAGCCATAAACACTATTCCACCTCTTGCCTGGCTCGTGTCCATTTGGAGACACAGACAGGTATTCATAAGGCTCTGAGATCTGGAAAAGCTAAGTAGAAAGCCTGTTTGGCAGAACCTCAAATTCTCTTTTTTATTGTTTTTCAAAGAATTGAACCTCAACTTTAAAGCCATATTTGTGGCAAAGAGAGTTTAATCTATACCATATAGAATTGCTTACTCTAATCTCATCCAAATATCATTTTATAGTAACTTTTTAAATATCCAAAATGCCAAACATTTGATTTTCATAGTACTGTTTTGTTTTTGTGAATGGCAAAATTATTTATTAAAAGAACAAACAAAAAAACTGCTGACATTTGGTTTTCTGAAACCAAGCAAATATTTCTGAAATACAGAGGTAAGATGCATATCCTAGCCACATTTCTAGCATATCTGGTGAAAGTCATGGCATATGTATATAACTTTCATCCAGTAACTATTAATGCATACACACACACACACACGTAATTCAGCAAGAGAAAAACATACAGGAGCGCCTGGGTGGCACAGCGGTTAAGCGTCTGCCTTTGGCTCAGGGCGTGATCCCGGCATTATGGGATCGAGCCCCACATCAGGCTCCTCCGCTATGAGCCTGCTTCTTCCTCTCCCACTCCCCCTGCTTGTGTTCCCTCTCTCGCTGGCTGTCTCTATCTCTGTCAAATAAATAAATAAAATCTTAAAAAAAAAAAAAAGAAAAGAAAAACATACAAAAATTTTATATTTCTTTTCAGAAAAAAAAAAAACTTTGTAGTTAAATTTGAGATGAATGACAAAAGAGATTTTTCAAGAATATGTTTCTCCTATTTTCCCCCTGCATTTGTAAATGAAAATTATATACAGTACTTTGAAAAAAAAGGTCGGAAATCTTATCTAGGAGGTATAAATAAAGTTGAGGTATCTTTAAAGTTTCCTGTAGTTTCTTTTGTTATTTTTTGGGGGCAGGGTGAGGGTTGATAAGTACTCTGTACTTTAATAGTGAAGTACAAATTACCTCAACTTTAATTATTTTTATTTAAAGTCTAAATTCTGCGTCTCTTCTCAGCATAGGATTTTGAAACTACTAGAACAATTAGGTCTTGTTTTAATATTGTTACTTTCCTTTGCACAACTTTCTTAGAAAATGCTTATGAGGCTCATTCAAACTTTCTTGGCATTTGACTTTTCCATTTCTCTCTAACTTTTATTTTATAAGTGTCAGCTGGCTTTTCCACCTGGTTAAAAAAAACAAAAACAAAAACAGTAAAATTCAGGAAGTTTTTTAGCCAAGTTCATCTCAATCATTCATTAGCACTTGGAAATGTTTAGGCACAAAAATAAAATTAGTAGGATAATGTTTCTAATGTTATAGGTTTTAAACACTTGATCATAAACCAATAGTTGCTAATATTTGAATCAGATGATGAGAAAGAAAATCTGATGAATGCAAGGATCAATCAAGTTTTTGTATTGCATGGCTATTCAATTTTGCTTTAAGTGCTAATTTCTGAGCTTCCTTCCTTTCTTCTTTTTTTTTTTTTTTTAAACTGGAATATATACATTGGCCCAAGTTTTGATCAGAAAAAGGTCTTTGTATGACATTTTTCCTTTAGCAGCACCATTAGAATATACTTCTATAGCCAAACTTCAAATAATGGGGATTTGGTGAATTTCACTATGTCCTTATTGTGATGTGTATTCCTCCTCTCCATTTTGTTTCTGCTCATTTATTCCTCAATTCTTTGACTGATCTTCCTTTTTCCCTTTACTTGCTCTTTCTTGTACCTGTAACAACAGGTTGGCTTTAACCTTTCTTAGCCTGTTTTTTTTCTTCCATGCACTTTTCCTAGACCACACTGTCCACATACTTGGCTTTCTCAAATATCTATAGGTTATAAAGTCCCCAGTCCCACTACCAGCATAAGATGGACCTCTCATAACCCCCAAGGTCTCTCTGTACCTTCTCCAAGCACTATAATCATTTCTAACTAAACTTCTTCCTCATTTTGCCCTCCAAATTCACTTTTCCCACTATATTCTGTTGGCCCAGAAGAATAATTTTCCTTTTTTTGGATTACCTAAAGAAATGAAGTTATGCGTGCTTTCCTCTGGGCAGGACGCCTCCCTCAAAATGCATACTTATAACAGTATTTCCATCCTCACTTTACATAAACCACAGCAGAAATATAGGTTTATGTATTTCTCAATAAAATTGAAATTGAGGAGAGGAGCTATTTGTTCATTTCTGCATTTGGACTCCTAACTCACAGCAGATACTAAATGAAAAATAACTATTTGTGGAAAAAAATGGATGAATTTTTATGTTTATCATCATTTGGACTGTTCAGATCCATACTGATTTCATGTTCAGCTAGTAAAATGTGAAATTTATTTCCAAGTATATGGGAAGCTAACCAAAATTTTAGAAAACTAAAGATCATCGTTCAGTTCATTTATTCTTTTAATGACTATAATTAATATTGAACAGCAAATTACTTATTAAATTATTGAGGAAAATATTTTATTTTTTAAAAGATTTAATTTATTTATTTGAGAGAGAGAGCATGAGCTGGGGGGGCGGGGCAGAGGGATCTCAAGCAGAATCTCAAGCAGACTGCGGGCTGAGCAGGGAGACTGACTGGGGGGCTTAATCTCACAACCCTGAGATCATGACTTGAACTGAAATCATGAGTTGGATGCTCAACTGACTGGAGGTCCCCTTGAGGAAAATATTTAACAACTTTATTAAAGTATAATTGGTATATAACAATCTACACTCAATTAAAATGTTCGTTTAATAAGCTTTAATATATTATACATCTGCAGAACTAATCACCACATCAACAAATTCATCACAAAAAAGTTTCCTCCAGCCTTTTTGTAATCTCGCTCTCCTGCAACTCCCACTCTCTGAGACAACCATTGATACACTTTTCCTCACTATATATTATTTCATATTTTCTAAAACTTAATATAAATGGAAATCATACATTATGTATTCATTTAATTTCTTTCATTCAGTAAAAATAGTTGAAATTATGTTATTGCATATAGCAATAGTTCATTCCTTTTTAATTGTTCCAAATATTCCACTGTAGGGGTATATCACAATTTGCTTACCGATTCACTGACGGACACTTGGGTTGTTAGCATTCTGAGACTCTTATGAATAAATTTGCTATGGTCAGTCTTGTACAAGCCTTTTATGTGCACATGCTTTCATTGCTCTTAGATAAATTCCTAAAAGTGGGATGGCTGGATCACAGGCCAAGTCTATGTTTAATTGTATAAGAAAGTGTCAAAATGTTTTCCAAAATTAATGTTAGCATTTTAACTTCCAGCAGTGTATGAGACTTCCAGTTGTTTCACATCTTCACCAACACTAGTATGGTCAGTCTTTATAATTTTAAGATTCTAATAGATGTGTAATTCTAACTTATTGTGCTTTTAATTTGCATTTGCCTAACAACTAATGATCTGAACACCTTTTAATGTGTTTTTTGCCATACATACACCGTCTTTGATGAAATGTATGAATGTTACAAAGAAATTAAAACAAATGAATCACTGATATACATGTCACCACGAATGAATCTCAGAATGTCAAACAATATAAATGAAACACAAAGAAGAGCATACTACATAATTCCATTTTTCTCAAGTCCAAAAACGAGAAATCTAGTCCGTGGTGATTTTTTTCAGGATAATCATTGACTTTGGGGCTCTTTCCTAAAAGGGACCACATGACTAAGGCTTCTTGGGCTACTGTCATACTCTATTTCCTGATTTATGTGGGAATTACGCAGGTTTTAATTTGTTTTACTTTTAACAGTTTATCAAACTTTTCACTTATGACTTGCTAACTTACATATGTGTGCTATATTCAATAAAACGTTTAATTTAAATAATAATAAATTAAATAAATAAATGATAATAACAATTTTTAAATAGCTAATTTTATCTTAACAACAAAATGAGAGCAACAAAAATAGCAACCAGTAACTTTACTAAATGTTTATTATGTGCCAGGTTCTATACTAAATGAAAAGCTAAGAAAATAGGAAGGGTGAGAAGTGGTAGTACCAAAATATTCTTACACACAGAAAGTGTTTAGATGGGGAGTTCATAACTCAGAAGAAAAATGCCTTTATTACTTAGTATTTGCTGTCACAGTTATCTTGCATTGGAAATATTGACTTGAAGCCCACTATGCCATGTGTCAAGAAACTCAATGGATAAATATATTATGATGTGGAGATAGGAATACAAATAAAGTTAGGAAAATAAACTAGAAATGTTAAGAAATTGTGGGGCACCTGGGTGACTCAGTCAGTTGTGCAGTTGACTCTGGATTTCGGCTCAGGTCACAATCTCAGTGTCCTGGGACTGAGTCCTGAGTCTGGCTCTGCACTCAGTGGGGAGCCTGCTTAAAATTCTCCCCTCTCCCCTCCCCCCAGTTGCACTCTCTCTCTCAAAATAAATAAATCTTAAAAAAAAAAAAGAAATATTAAGAAACCTGTGTACGGAAATAGTTGGTTCTTACTGAGGGTAAGAGTTTCTGTTGTTTTGATTTTTTTTTTCTTTGAATGTTGTCAGAAGTTCTACATCACAGTGATAGCTAAGACACAAAGAATGCTTTTACAAGCATTCACTTTGCTTTTCTAGTCTTCTTTTAAAAAGACAACACATTTTCAGTAAGTGAGGGATAAATGACAAATAATTTCCATATTTTTGTTTTGAAAAGTGAATTCAGACTGCATATCTTCACTGAAATAATTGATCATATGTAATTGTCAGATTAAAACTGAACATTCAAAAAAACACCTTTCAAATTCACCTAATTTTCTAGATTAAAAAAAATAAAAATAAAATAAACAGCTATGATTTATAATTTAAATAGACAAAACTATTTTGGCAAGATATCATTAAGATTTGAGGATAATACTCAAAATCCATACATTTAACATTTTTGATAGTACATTATCATGGATAAAGCACATCAGCTCATTAGAACATCACCTAGTTGAGAACATTCTTGTGATTTGATGCATACATATATGCAATTCTATTGGGTTATTTACCTGGGAGTAAATCTGAGTCAGAGTAAATGTATATTCAGCTTTCGTAGATTCTGCTAAACAATTTTACCAAGTTGATTGTACTTGAAATAAATACTGAACAAATACAGTCTCCATATATCCTCTCTAGGATTCAGTGGGGAAGCAGAAAAGTAAACAATGATTTCAAAGTATGTTGATAAGCACTGCAATAGAGGTTTATAACAGAGTGCTAAGTACTACAATGTGTGTATGTATACATACATGCACATAAATATATGTTGAAACTTGTAAAATAATATTATCATCTTAGAATATTACTGCTTCTGTGTTGTAAAATAACTGAAATCTGAAACTCAAATAATTGACTCCCATGAGGAAAAGTAATATTTTAGTTTTATTTAGGAATTTGCGAACAATGCCCTAAATGCCATTTGCTTGAAGTCTAGGATAGTAAAGTTCAGTTCAAGTTGATTCCAGATGTTCAGCCTTATTGACTTATTTTCAGTTTTCTAAAAGAGCTAAGCTCCTTCTTGCTCCTCTGATTTAGATACCGATTCTCCAGGCATCCCTGATTATAGAAATCACCACACTCTACTTGTCAGAAGAACAAACTATGTCAGGAGTCAACACGTGCTAATTAGAGAAAATTTTCCTGATCCAGCCATCTGTCTGTCCCTGACATGCCTAGGAAAAAATGGTTTTCTGTGTAAGTATTGAAAGGTGGATTACTGAAACTATTATTTCTTAGGACACAAGGAATTTTTGCTGTGTGATAACCCTTTATGAAAGTTATATTTGAAAAACCACCTCAGTCATATTGCAACAAGTCACCAAAACTTAGAAAATCAGCAATACCTGGATGTAATGAGTAGGGCCCACTGGACAGCAGGCAACAGTCATAGCAGTTACAAAACATATTTCTTTGAGCTGTCTCAACTCTCTGGATCCCAGCCAAGGACATTAGTCCTCTGTTTTAGCACCAGTAACAAGGAGAGTCTAAATGAATCCCACACTAAGAAGAGGGGTTGCTCAGAGGTCAGTGGTTCCAGGGATTTGTTGTGAGGGACACATCTGAGTATCACCAGCAAGATGCCATAAGCAAACATGAGAATTACTGACTTGAGCAACATAAGGAATCTTTATTGTGAAGGCAGGCACCATGTTTTGCTTGCCATTGTATTCTTCACATCTTTCAATACAGGGTACATTGTAGTTACTTAACACGTATTTGACAAATAATAGAGTGAATGAATTTCCTAGTTAAAGAAAATAAAATATGTAGTAGAATAGATATCAAGTTGAATGAGCTACAGTAGGGGTCTGGAGAAATATATTGAAGTTGTGTGTAGGTAATGGTGTGTGTAGCAATGAGTGTGTGTGTGTGCACACATGTGTGTATAAAATCATTTAAAAAATCATTTAAAAAATGTTCATTATCATGGATTAAGGCCCAGGGAGGAATGTGAGTGGCGCCAAGTCACACAATTAACAACTAACGAGTGCCGGGTTGGTGAGTTCAGAAATTTTGGCTTCCAGTTAAGTTCTTTTTTCAACTAGACAATGATGTTTCCCTGGGGGTTATAATAGCAAGTACTGGGGAATGTAATATCTTGGTATTTTAATATTATATCTACATCTGGATATATTATAAATTTGGGAGTAAAGTAAAAAAAATACTTAGAGGTAAAAGTAAAGAGTCATTAAAATAGTGAAAATTCTATTATGATAGCAATTAAAAGGTATCTGAATTATTGAATCTAAAAAATAGTACACTGAATGTGAATATATTCTCTTTATAAATAGACTAAGAATAATTTGTAAAAATTGTATCCAGTGAAATCTTACATCTAAAAAAATATATTTACTATCCCATACCATATGTTCACCATTTATATACACTGTTAAAAATATAATTTACATTCTTTTATTATGCAATATATTTTTTTAAGTACAGAATTCACAACATAGCAGATATTTTTCTAAGTACAAGTCCTCACATTAACTCTGAGGGAGGGAAAGGAATTTATCTGGGGGCTCCTCCTGCCTTTTATCTGTCATTGGTCAAATTTATCTCCATAGGGTATTGAAGCCCTAGTTCTTCAAGATGAAGCTCATATCCCAAGGAAGCTCTTCATCTGAGTTTCAAAGTGGTGGGAGGAACCCGGACCTCCCCCTTTGCTCTTTCATGGTGGACTCTTAGTGCTGGGTAATCTGTGATTTCAATAAAAGTAAGGGGCGCTGTTCCGTAGCTCCCATGGTTACTAGGGGAGGGAGAGACAGGCAGCAGTATTAAGAGACAAAGAGATTCTCAGAAACTAAGGATCAAAATAAACGTGGACAAGGGGAAAAAAAGAAAAAAAAAACCTGGTCCAGTCAGAAAAAGTATCATTTTATGCAGATGAGGAAACAGTGGCATTCAGAAGTAACTTGCCCAATATCATACGGCTAGAAAATGGCAGAACCAGGGCCTGAACCCAGATGCTTCTGACACCAAAGCCAGTGCTCTTAGCTGAATAATGAGTTGGCTCTAGTTTAGCTTAAATGGTATGCAGCATAAAACAATAAATATTTATGGAGCACTTTCCATATGTCCAACAAATTATGAGAAGTCATAAAAAAAGTTACAAGGGAAATACGTACGAAAACAATTCTAAAACAATTTTTACCTAGACCATAAGGTATAAAAGATCAAAGAAACATTAAAATCACTTCACATCATTCAGTGTGGGGGATGTGGTCATAGATAAAGTGGACAAAACTTTGAAAGATTTGAGTTATTAAAGGGGTGGGTAAAAGTATATGCATGTATGGAAAAATAAGATCTCTATGCTTTCAAAATGAGAAATGCAAGTTGCAGAACAATATTTTTAGTAATATCATCTTTTTAAGAAAAATATTCTGAGGCACATAAACCAGTCAGACTGAATCCCATGAAGGAGTTAGAAGTAGTTACTTCTGCATTAGAAAGGATGAAGGAAGAACTTCACTTTTTATGTTATACTTCGGTATTCTTCACTTTTTAAAATAAATATTTCAAATAACTAACATTTTATATATTCATGTTGCGATTTTAAAAATTAATATGCATTGCTTGAAATTAAAAAGCTATTTTCCCTTAAAAATTAAAATCTTTGGATTATTGTTGGTTTTGTTTAGTGGGAGATTTATTTTAAAAAGTATAACTCATTTCTCTCTTATGGCTCTGAAACAGATTTTTTTAAAAGATGAGTAATGACCTAGATTTCTTATCATTCTTCAATTTAACCTTACCAACTTTATTCAGTAAGCCCATCATTACATATGTGTCATTCTTAAATCTAGAAACTCTAAACATGTTGCAGGAATCTAACAGATTTTGAAGGTCAGGGAGCTCCTGGAAATATTTAGGCTACACACGAGGGTGTTAAAACAATTACTTATCTCTAATCTTTTCCTCTATAAGATTAAGAAAAAATGCAATAAAGCAAAACAAACATGTTACATTCAGAAAGAAGTCTGACTTTTGCAACATCTGATTTGTATATCCTAGGTTACACCAAACTGGGTGTCACAACAAGGGCATACTATCTTTAAGAAGACGAAATCTCTCTGAACCCATTGGCCAAATTTGCAAAATCTCGGGCTCCTCAAATTCCTCCTCCAGGTTCATTAAAGAAGTTCACAGAGTTTCCTGGGATTTCTAAAAGAGGCTTGCACATTTGGTGTTGTTGGAGACTATAGGTACACCCTTCTTTTACTACAAGAAATGGCTGCGGGCCCTAACTGGCTATGATGAGACCTTTGTGGTTATAGCAATTGTGCCAGCTATTTTTCAGAATTGCTATTGACTGACTCCTGTGTGCCTCCCACATTCTTTCTTTCTGATCAGGACTGTCTTCTGTAGTTTTGCTATGCCTGTCCCATCATTCCATGTTGAGTAGACTGGGGCCAAATAACCAGGCTCATTTGTTCACAGGCCTTCAGATCAGAAAGAACTGGATCCAAAGGGGTTTCATTCATAGCTGGCACTATTTTAGAAGGTAACATCTTTGAATTTAAGCTGCTTTATGGGGGGACAGCTGCTTTATGGGGGGGAGACCGTGGTGCCTTTGGGTGGGGTGAGTCATTTTTTTCTGTGGGAGAGAGATGAATATTTGAGGACAAGACGGTGGACTGGGGTTGTCAGTCTTACGGTGAGAGGTTGGCTGGGCATGTAGTCTAGCTCTAGTCAAGCCTTTTGATAACTACCCTTAGCCAACATCTAACCATAAGTTTATAAGAGATCCTAAGGCAGAACTACTGAACTGAGCTGCTTTGATTCCTTACCAACAGACACCATTAGAGATAATAAATTGTTTCAAGGCAGGAGTCTACAAAACCTTTTCTGTAAATGGACAGATAGTATAAATTTCAGGCTTTGCAGAACATATGGTCTCTGTTGGAAATATTCAATTCTGCTCCTTTAGCATGAAAATAGCCTTACTAGACAATAATTAAACAAGTAAGCATGAATATGTTCTAAGAATTTTTATGGATATTGAAATTTGAATTTTACATAAATTTTATATGTCAGGAAACACTACACTTCTTTTAATTTTTTTCAACCATATAAAAATATAACTACCACTTTTAGCTCACAGCTATATAAAAATAGGTGGCAGGCTGGATTTGGTATATGAGGTATAGTTTGCTGACCACTATTTTAAGCCATTAAATTTTGGGCGATTGGTTATGCAGCAATAGATAACTCATAGAGGGACCATCTAATATCCTAAATAAGGAAAACTTCAATCAGCAACAAGCGCAAAGACAAAATTCTTGATATGAGATAGGCATCTGTGACAGCTTGAATGTAAGAGTGCACAGCAAAATGAAAGATTCTATTACCCCAAATAATCTCTCCTCTCTTGTTATTAATTGGATCAAGCTTTACCACTGTAATTCTTACACATCACACTTCCACTTTAAGGCATGCTCAGATTTGAAAAGTGTACTTAGCTTTCCTCATTCTAAGTAACCCAAAACCTCTTCCCCATTAAGTAATTCCTTCATGTTATGAATTTTAATAACCGCTTTTGTAATTTGAATTTCCCAATTCATCAGTTGTGAATACAAAACTCCAGCAGTTTGGTGCCTGATTCTGTCTATCAAGGTAGAGTAAGACAATGGGTGCAACAGTCTAGGCTTGACTCTCTTTTCTTCAGTAACAGAGCCCTGCTTCCAAAAGCCTTGAGGTAAAATGGTCCAGTTCACTTCCCGAACATGACAACTACTGAAGGCTTCTCTGATCTAAGAAAGATAGCAGTGCCATGGATTTCCTCCCCCACAACCAGACCAGTCAGTGTAGTTCATCTGGACTCTGGAAAGGCAGAAGAGGGACAAATACAGTTTGTACCAGTGTTAAAATCAACTATCGTTCTTCTCAGGGCCAAGTGCTCCTGGGCTCCTAATGACCTCACTCTTTCTGATTACACAAAGAGCCTTTGTTCACAGCACAATCACATAATCAGAGTCGGCAGTACTATCAGAAGATATTCCAGCATTAGCTCCTTAGAGTGATCAGAGCTAGTTCTCCCTTACATCCTTCTAGGCTCTGATCTCAAAAAGCCAACAACTGGTTAAATCTTCTTTCAAAGTGAGATTCTTGTTGAGGTTTTACTTTCCTTCCAGCGCGATTAGCCAGGATTAATGCATCACAGTAGAGATAAAAGTAATGAATTGGGAAACTCAGAGGGAAAGGATGGAAATCCTCAACTCTTTTCTACTGAAGTCCTTTTGGCCTCTACACAAAAGTTCTCACTATTTTTCCAGAATTTATAAAAATTTCCTAAACCAGCAGATGTGGAAAATGAGTATTAAGACTATATTTGTGTACCTAGCCCGAGGTGTAGTTGTTGGCTTTGCCAAAATGTGTCTTGTAGCATGATTCTTGAAGGATAATGAACCTTTTTTTACTTTATCACTACATTATTAAGGAATCACTAAAGTTTTTCTTCTCAAAAAATAAGTCCTATACCAAGGTAACTTCTAGAAATTTCTCTGAAAATAGATGCAACTATGGACTACTAAATGTCCATTTGCTTAGCTAAAATCAATTTAAGAAATTAAGTACTAATAACTGATTCATTAATTCAACAAATATTTATGGAATACCTGATATTTGACATTATACAAAGCATTAAAGAAGAATATACTATTAAATATTAAAGTATAAGGTAAAGGGAGTGTCATCAAGTTAATTCACAATTAAACTATTTCTCCCTCCTCTCTCTCATACAAGTGCTTACATATCAATGAGTGCTTTTGAAAATAGCAACGTATTATTAAGAAACTAAAGAATATATGATTTAAGATACTTCTTTAGACAAAAAAATTTTAAATAACTCTTTAACTAGTCTCTCTTGGCAGATGAACCATCCATAAAAGGAAGAATTCAAAATAAAGAATTGCAAGTGTTTTGACATTGAAATAAATGAATCCATAAAGGAGATATAAAGAAGTTGCTAGATTTACTAATGTAATGAAAAATACTTTTGTGGATTTGGAAATCTTCTGTACTAATGTGGTCATTTTGGTATGCAGGTCAATTTTAAAGCTTTCAATTTGCAGGAGTAAAGGCCTTTGTTGTGATCGTTATTGCAAAATCTATGAAAGTATATTAAATTAAAAAATGGGAATTTCTCTCTCTGTGTCTCAATTTATCTCAAAATCTCTCTTCACACACAAATATTGTATTTTTGCATATTTCCGTGTGTGTGTGTGTGTGTGTGTGTGTATATATATATATATATATATATATATATACTATATATACTGCATATATGTAAAAACAATATATGTATATAAGTATACATGCATACAATTGTTGGATCTAAACCACAAATATAAGAGGTGCTCATTATAAAAAGTCAGTGAATAAAGTTGTGTAAAAAAGCATTTATATTGAAACCCCAAGAATCTCTTTTTAATCCTCACCCTTACTCCTCTAAATTAATCAAGGATAATAACTTGATTTGTATCCTTCCATATCTTAGCTATGTTCATTAGCATACAGAATATTTTTGTATTCACAGAGGTGTTTTTCTTCCTTCCTTCTTTCCCTTTTCCTTTTTGCCTTCCTCCCCTCCTTTTTTTCTTTCTTCCATATTAATTCCTTTACTTTCACATAAATGTTGTGACACTAGCATTTTACCAATTGTGGATTACTGCCATTAGCAATCTGTGAAATCAATTTAATGATCATTGCCAGCATTAAAAAAACTAAACATTAAAAACAAGCAAAAATAACAGAATGGAATAGAAAGTAGAATGTATCATAAATAACAGATTATAGTAAGGGCATTTCATTTTATCAAACTTTTATTTCCATTTATATATTTTTAAATAATGGTGTGTGTGTGTGCCTATGCATGTATGTCTCTGAGTATGTATACACACACAGAAGAGTGTGTGCCTGAAACAAGTGTGATGTGAATGAACACTGAATTTGAATCATTATAAAATGAATTTCTCATGATGTGTAATAATAGAAATAATGAGTAAAAGCTTTCCTTGGTAAAATATTTTCCTTTTGGTTTTCACACTAATTGAAATAAAGTTCAGCATGTCAAGCATCTATTATTAAAACTCATAGAGTACAGATAAATGAGCTATATAGAGCCCAGCAACTGACTTGCTCCTTGCACAGTAGTGCAACATATTAATTAAATTATTTGTAAAGTGGCTTTCATCCCTTGAATGCAAATGTTTCTAGCATATATTAAATACTTGTCTTGAAAGTAGTATTAACTTCAGCACTAATGAGTGTCATTCTAAGAGTACCACAGAGAAGAAGCTGGGGCAGAAGAAACAGCAGAATAATGGAGTAAAAGTAGCATAATTCATATATTATACTATACATATTTACTAACCCCATCAATAACACCATAAACACAAACTTGGATTTGGCTATAATTTTCTTTATCCTTAAATCAACAAAAGTGTAGCAGGGGCAAAAATATTGCGACAAAGATTTTCATAGCCAAAACCTTTTGAAAATTCTACAGCTTTTACAAGATATTTCTGAAAATCTGAACATACCTCCGTGGAAGAAACTGTCAGTGTGCTTGTGGTTCTAATGTTAAGACTAAAGTTAAACTTTCACCTATGTGGTAGTGATTGGGAGAGATGAGAAACGACTGATATCCTGATTCCTTATTCAAGGGACTCAACATTTTTGGAATATAAGAAATGATTATTCATCTCTAGGGATCATGATTCAGATAAAATGTGTCTAGAACAGCAAGCAAAGTTTGGAAAAGGAGGTCACCAGCAGTACTGTAACAGAAATCATAAGACCTCCTCCCAGCTGCACTGGTCTCAAAACTTGGCTTACTGAGTGATGAAAAGTAGCTCCCCAGTCGTATTGTGACAAAAAAAAAAAAAAAAAAAAAAGAAGAAGAAGAAGAAGAAGGAGAAGAAGAAGAAAAGTAACATTAAGACAGACATGCAGATTGGAATCGGCCCCAAAGCCCAGGATGTAAATATGATTAGGCCAAAGATAACAGAAATACTGTTCATTCATATCCTTACTTCTCTCAAGTCTTGGCTCAGATGTTATGTTTTCAGTGAGTCATTCTCCTTCTCTTCTGAAAATAATTCTTTCCTAAATCCCTTTCTTTTACTTTTGTCCCTTTGACAAACTTTACTTTTGTTTATGAAACCTATTTATTTGTTTATTTGATTATCATTGGCCTCCATCACCAGAATAAAATTTCTATAAAGGTAGGGACTGTCCATCTAGTTTACTGCACTATCACCAACATCTGGAACAGTCTTGCCACTCGGTAGATGCTCAATAAATACTTCTAAAATGAAAGGGACTAATCCTTTTTAATTCCAAAATGATCAGCAACTTAGGAATTGTTTGGACTTCTCGACTTCTTCTTCCTCATCTTCCACATCAAATCTATCACTGTTTTCTCAACTAAACAATGCCTCCCTTATCTTTGCCTTCCTCTCTATCCCTACCTTCATGACTTGGATTCAAAATCTTCATCTGAAGCAACACAATTACTGCTAATTTATTTCAGCCATTTAGCAGTCAACATAGTAATATCAGAATATGAGGGTATTGATTTGTTGTTGTTTTAAAGGTACCAAATAGTCTGTACAGTGGATCCCCTGACCTTATTCCTTCTACAAGACTTAGCTTTCCCCATATTGTTCTCCCCTTTCTTGGTGTCCTTCTCTAACTACATATTAAAACAAAAGCAAATTGCATGAAATTAAATCAGCACTAACCAAATCTATGTAAATTCACCGTTCTTTTTAAATCAATATTTTTTTTCACATATTTGAAAACTTCTGAGATGGCTGTCCCTTTCTTATATAGGTTCATACTTTCATTATTTTCAAGAATAAACTCACAGGGTCCAGTCATTAAATTTTGAAATATTCCAAAAGAATTCAGAATCCTATTTTTATAATCAATGACTAACTAAACAGTGTATTGTGTGTTTGTTTTTTGGTCAATGTAAATCATTATTCTTTCATAACCTGCTAAATATAAGATAGAAATAAAGGGTTTTGGTTATTATTTGCAATCTCAATTATTTGTTTGGGCCAGATATATTTAAATGTGTTCCAAATATTCAGAATTATTTGAGACATAAAACATGCAAGTCATTTAGTACTGAAAAACAGCTGTTGGTTTCTTATATTTTTATGTAGAATCATAGATATTAAATGAATGAGGTGAATTTGAGGGTTCTCAAATGTGGTCATAAAAACCATTCCTGATCAATGACATAGAATAAGAAATGGGAAGGGGAGGTGATGTAAGTTAAGATTTTCTATCGATCTGTCTATATATATCTATCTATCATCTATCTATATATCCATCCACGTATGCATATGTGTATATGTATCTGTGTGTAAATATTTTCCATTGAAAACCTTTCTGAAGCTCTGCACTGTTTACTGTGGATAAAGTAGAAATGTTTAAAGGTATGTTAGAGAAGACCATGACAAAGCTTATACTTTCCTCTCTAGCTTTGTCTCCTACTATTTCCCTACTCAGATGGTCTAGCCATTAAAAAAAAAAAAAAAATTTCCTCTATTTCCTAAAAGGACCGTGCTATTTTATGCTTTCAAATCTCTGATGTAATTAGCTTACTCTTAGTGGATACAGAAGGCTGGACAATAAAATTTCAAGCTTCTGCAGAAAGAGGGATTATTAATAGGCAGTACAATGGTGTCAATATTTCTTCGCATTTGGGGACTGTTTACAGCTGAATATCTGGAAATTACTGTTTTATCTCAAAAAGCCAGGAATAACAATCCTCTCCCAACTTTAGCAAAACATAAAGCAGACATAAAAGGGAATCAGGTAATAGACAATGTTCAAAAGAGACATAAAGCTACAGGTCCATATAAAATGATGGAAACAATTCCTGGGATAATGAATAATGGGTGACAACATTTAACAGAGTGTATTTGAGGAAAATAGCAAGTTTTAAATGCATTAGATAATATTTCTGTATATAAAATCCAAATATTTAATAATGTCTTGCAAAAAGAACAAGAGATTTCCAAAATTAGGATAAGTGTTCTGAGAGCACAAAATGACTAATCTAGTACAGAACTGAATGGACTGAGAAAGGAATGGGAATCAGGAAAACAGGACATCAACATGGAAATTATGCAGTATGCAGAATAAATAGATGAGAAAAGATAAATTCTTACAGTTGGACTTCGCAATCCATTTTCATTATTCCTAATTAAAAAAACATTGAAGGCCATTGTATACTATTTGTAGTTGCTGAATATAAATATATCAATAAATTGTCTTAGAACCATATTTCATTCTTATTCTTTAGAATAGCGCTGCTGTTTTTCCATTAGTCTTTCTTTATGGTTGCTAGTCTTCAACAATTCTTAAAGAATTAACTCTCGGTCTACTCCAGATATTTTTTCTAGGAATTATTCTAGTACTCTGAGTCACAAACAAGGATATGAAAAGCCCTATCAGAAAAGATTATCTTAGCAAAGTTCATTCTTATCTATTTATGCTACTTAGCACTTCCGTATGTAGTGTTAACTGGAAATGGCTTCTTGTTCTTTGCTTGGTGAGTTGTTACTACTTTTAAACTGTATCAAACAGTATTTCAGCCTCTGTGAAGTCTCTGTCCATGGCCCTCAAAGCTCTTTCCCCCAATGTGCCCTGAGAATACTTTATCTGTACTCAGATTATAGAATTCAATTCATAGTAATGCTATTTTATGGTTACATACAATTTCATTAGGTAGAGCACATTAGTTTACTCATAGTAATCATATGACACACTAAAATGTAAAAGATATGAATGGAAAGAAAAAAGGAAGGATAGAATTTTTTTTAAAAAAGAAAGGAAGAAAGAAGGAAAAAAAAGAGAAGGAGGAGAAAAAATGAAGAAAAAAGAGAGAGAGAAAAAAAGAGAGATGAAAGTGTATTAAGCATTTCAGTTCATAACCCACCTTGAAAGTCTTCCTTCTACCTGGCATAGACAAAATTTACTAAAGGTGAAAAATGGAAATTCAGTAATTTACCATTTAAATTGACTTTTTTTTTTACAAATCAAACAAGATACAAAAGTATTATCTTCTTGTTTAATATTGTTTTATTAGTTTGTAAGTTCTATGACCTGAATACATAGTCAAAAACATTAAATGATTAGTTCATCATACTTTAATTTATATTGTACCATATCCAATGTCTTTTTAAATACTTGATAACTAACAGTAATGTCATGCCATAAACATTCTTCTTAATATTTTTTCAAGTCCTACTAACTTTACGTGAAAAGTAGATAATATATCCATAAATACTCTATGATTCTTTTCAAGTTTTACTGTGTTTCACATACAAAGACAAGTTAATAAATTTTTCACAAAGGATATGTTAACAATAATAAGAATCATGTGTGGGTTGCTTTGTATTTAGTCTTTCTAAAATGTAATTTTCCCTATTCTGCTTCCTTAACAACGGGCTATCACTAATATACATACACTTTACTTTTTTTTTGCTTTTTTTGTTTAAAATTCAAAATGTACAAAAATCAAATTTTGCCATCTAAACTATTATTAGGAGATATGAAGCTCAATCCTCAAGAAAATAAAATATGAAACAAGGGATTAATTAAAGTCCTTCAGAAATTCATTATTAGCATTTTTATTGCAAAGTTAACATTACAGAAAACATTTTGGAGGGGAAGAATACACTAATATTAACATACATTTTATCAAAATTGCTTCATATAATGCATAGATCTCAGAATTATGAACTGTATCTCTATGCATTTAGCTAGAATTCTACATGGAACTCTTTGATAGTTTGCCAATGACCATATTAATTATTAGCCTGTTTTTGTTGAATAAATCTATTGGACTGGCCATGGTAAAAAATGCTTCCCAGTTTTCAAACTCAACCTTTGATTATTTATTTATTGGGCATGGGCAGCAAAGCAAGGTTTATTGAGTGATATCAAAGTGATAGTACAAAGCTCCTGAGGAGGGAAGGGACCTGAGAGGGTTGCCACCGGAGTTTCTAAGTCTAGGGGTTTTTATGGATTTGTTGACAGGTTGTTTTAATCTGATAATTTTGAAATGATGATGAAGGATGTGACCTGGACAAAGTATGACTGTTCTCAGAAAAACAGAAGTCACAAGAAGGTTAAAAATAGTAATAGATGACTGTCTCCGGACAGTTTGAGCTGAAGAGGTATACATGGATAAAGATATTCCACAGTACTGGCTGTGAATTTGAACCCTGAAAGAGTTTAAAACTGGAAATATAAATTATAGTGTCAATTCTAATGGGATGTCTTAAGTTTGACTTCTAGGGTAAATTTAAGATGAAGTAAATTATGCTTTTCTGCCTTCTCCTCTTGATAAATTACTAAATATAAATTTAGTAAAAATAATACCAGAAAAAATTGTAAAAGACTTTGAAATAGACCAAAAAATTATTGGGTGTCTTCAATGGAAAACTGTAAATTGTTTAAAGTACATCCTTTCGGTTTATCTGTTTTTAAGCGTTTATACCATTTTCTTTGAGCTATTTGATAATCCTGTGAGTTGTAAACAACTGAGAGAAATATAAAGATTCTTGTCTACAGATGTGAAAATGATTCTGTCTGGTGGAAGGCAACTGATCTTCCTCCATCCTTTATGGAAAAAGCCAGTTTTTCATCTAATTGTAAATTAACCATTCTTGATTGACTTATAAACGAGTGGTGCTTTGAATTCTCCTTTGAAATAACTGTAACATTTTACTGGCTTACTCATTAATTAATGTGTTAAATAATATCTTAGACATATGTTCATTTTATATTTATATAAGTCATTATTTTACCTTTGCAAATTATCTTTTAATAATATTTAATATCTTATGAAAGTAAAATGCTAAAACTGTGGCTGGATGTATGATGACCATAAATGTTCATGCATTATTTGAATAAATACCTATCTTTCAAAACAATACAAAGAAATTATATGAGTACATGGTAAGCTGAATAATGACCTCCTTCCACCCTCTCCCAAAGATGTCCATGTTCTAATCTCTGGAACCTGTGAATATGTTACCTCACATAGCAAAAGGGACTTTGTAGATATGATTATGGTTAAGAGTCTTGAGATGAGATGATTATCCTTCACTATCCTGGTGTGCCCAATGCAACCAAAAAATGTTCTTATAGAGGGAGACAGAAGGGTCAGACTTAGAGGAGGAGATGTGAAGATGGAAAAAGAAGTCAGAGAGGGGAGACATTTGAAGATGCTGCATTATTGGCTTTATAAATGGAGGAAAGGGCTATGAACACAGAAATAAAGACAGAATCTAGAAGCTGGGAAAGACAAGGACCGGATTTCCCCCTGGAGCCTCCAAAAGGAATAGTATTGTGCGAATACCTTGATTTTAGCCCATAACATCCATTTCAGATTTTTTACCTCTACACTGTAACATAATAATTTTGTGTTGTAAAACGTGATAGATTTTTTTAAGCCACTAAGTGTGTAGTAGTTTGTTGTAGCAGCAGTAAGAAATTAATACAAGTATTAGAAATTCACACAAAGGCCAAATTTCATTAAGTGTTTGTGTAAGCACTAAAATTATTAAAAGAATAAATATTCTCAAACATAACATTGCTTGACTACTACAACTTCAGAAAATGTTTATAAATGAAAGCAAAGTTTATTTCTCATTTACAGGAGTTTTAGAATTCACTATCTGGTTCTTATTTATTCTAATTATTAAAATGTGTTAAAAGTCTTCTGGTGGTTAGTCTTATGTGTCAACTTGGTTAGGCTTAATATCCAGTTATTTAATCAGACAGCAATCAAGTTCCTGAGGAGGTGTTTTGTAGATGTGGTTATCATAAAGTGTGGCTTAAATAAACGATGTTACTCTTAACACTGTGGATGAAGCCTCATCCAGTCAGTTGAAAGTCTTGAGAGGAAAAACAGTTTTCCTGAAGAAGAAATTCTCCCTCAAGACTGCAGCATTCACTCCTGCCTGAGTTTCAGCCTGCTGCTCGCCCTACTAATTTCAGACTTGTCAGCCCCTAAGATGCTAAAATGAAGATAACCATCCTTGTCAAGAGTACGCTTTCCTTAATCTGTCAGTGCCAGAGCATGACTTACTAAAATGCTTAAAAAATGTTCAATGTAAAATTAGACTGAAAGAATATACTGAAAGAATAGATGAGAATAAAAGAGAATTAGTATTTATTAGAATGTATTGCTAGTATTATATCCCCTAATTTTTCTTTTTTACTCTGATTTTATAAAGATAATCAATTTCTATGTGATACTTAATAAAATAAGGAAAGAAAGTACATTATAAAAGTAAAAATGTGTATTTTACCAAATTTTCAGGAAATTAATACATTTTATATCAAAAATAGTGAAAGAATCATCTAAAGATATTAACATTTTATATCTCTAAACGGAGGAATGATCAGAGTTTTTTTGTTGTGCTTTAACTATAAACAAGCCTTCTAAAGAAACATGTAACAATTTTTTTTAATTAAAGTATATATATATTTTTAATATCTCTACCCTCATCCTGGGGCTCAAACTCATAACCCCAAGATCAAGAGTTACATGTTCCTCTGACTGAGCCCAAGAAAACATGTGACAATTTTAAACTAAAAATAATTTATCAAAACTACAATAATGGTTTAACATTATTTTGAGACATGAATTTTTATATTTACAAATTCTTTCCAGAGAAACTAGATCTTTTGAATAGTTTTAATATCTTGTAATAGCTACAGATCTCCCTGGGAAAGAAATGTCTTCAGGAACAAGCTATTAGTAATTAAAGTCAAATAATATGAATAACTAAATACTCCCCAAGCCATATGTGGCATTTTTGTTAGCCTACTATACTCCTCTTCACTCTCTGGCTTTTTCTTGCCTCTCTCATTCCCTCCTATTGTACTGCTCATAGCAAATGGTTCAGGGATGGCACCTGATAGTCTGTTGCAATCAGAGACCTCTCCTGGATAATATTCTATGTGGAGCTAATATGAATATTTTATATATGCACATACTTTCCCCCACCTCCCCACTAGGTCCTAACCTTCAATAATGTCAGCAGCTAAAACAAATTTAAGATGACAAAAGCCTATGTGAACTAGAAGAGAATGAAGACAGGATGATGACAAAGAAGAAATGACAGATGGAGAAAAAAGAGAGAATACAGATGAGATTTAAGCTCAGATTTCCAGTCACTGAGCTTCAAGTGGCTAGTGTGGTTCCTGTTGATCTGTGTTAATTTGGTAAGGTACCACATTATCTGTCCAGAAAAATTCTTTACTCCATAAATTGGTAATAGTGCTGAAAAATTAATATATGCATTAAATTTTTAAAAATAAGACCTATTCCTTAACCAAAATAATATATAATCATTGCAAATTATCTATTAATTAGAGAAAAAAAGTATCTGCTTGATTATATAGCAAATAAAAACTTCTCTCCCACTTTCAATCTACAAAATTAGAAATTAAGAAATGGCAAAGAAAATACACTAGAAACAATTCATATTTAAGTTTTCAAAATCATCATTTGCCTGTGTCCTCTTTCCATTCCAATGTCTAGCCAAATACCAGGGAAAGTTTCTTTTGTGGGGGAAAAAAATATCAGTCCATGGCTCTGGCAAGATACTTAAACCTAGTAAAAAAGTATATAATCTATACTTCAGATATTACAGTTGAAATATATCATTCAAAAATTCTAATGTAAAACAAAGGTAATAAAGAAATGTTTTCCTCCCCTAAGATTTAAAAATAAATTCTCTGGGAGGTAATATACATTGACATAATCTGCTAGTGAACAAGCAAAAATAAAAGGGGTTAATTGCCGTAATCAGATAACAGGTGCTGTAAAGCTCTGCTCTTCACTAAAACTCCAAACAGTTCATATATAACATGTTAGAAAAGAGCACAACATAATTCCAAATGACATACAAATAAGATTATATTATATTATACTAAGTGTCCACTAGAATCTTTTCAATAATCAATAAAATGAGTACCATTGGGTTTCACTATAAAATGAGGTTTTCCAAAGAGGAATCTGAAAAACAAAAAAGCAAAGCCCAAACCACAAACACTTACCCTAACCTTAACCTTTATAAAATTATAAAGACCACTTTATAATGAAATACCACAGTTTATTCAAGGGAAAATGAGCATACACACTTACGTATCTTTCTTTTTTGGTTTAATGTAGAAATTGTATGCCATAAATATATCAGTCATATCCCTGAAACCTTATAAATGTAATCTTAACTGTATGTAATTTAGGTGAGTCTTATTTCTAGGTGTTCCTGATATGTAAGTAAGAGAGGTTGGATTACTCAAAACAATTATTTAATTTATCAAAATAACTGCCTTGTTAAATGAAGTAGTTGAGGACCACAGTATATGGTCCCAATGCTTTTCTCCATTCTAATTGAAAGAGATTCTTTCAGAGTTGGTAAGATTAATGCAATCTATGTAGGATAAAATTTCAAGAGGGGCCAATACCCATTTTATAACTCATGGCATAAATGCTGGTCATAGCAATTATTAGCAGCTTCCTGCCTAATTATAAAATGCCCTATATTCTCATTCATGTTCTTTGGTAAATTGTATCCTGGCATTTTATATCACTAATTATATCTCCTTTAAATATCCTCCAAAAGAATCTGCCCACTGAAGTTTCCTCTATCTCAGGGACTTCCTGATCCCTTGGCAAAGTCATTTAATCCTCATGCTTATCATTATAATATCTGTCCTCCTAAGTGTTCCTTATTTTGAGTTTTTCCTGTCATACTTAACCTCAAAAGTATTTTAGAAATGAAAAATATGTATTTTTTTCTATTTGAATACTATCAAACCACAATATTGAGATGAACAACGTATGTCTTGTACTTAAATATCACCAGATCAATGACACACAGATTGATGTCTGAGCTAATATCTTAAAATAACATGTACGCATATAACAATACATTAACAACAGAAAAATGAACTTATTTGACCCACTGCATGATAGAAGCAAAGTATCAGTATGCTATTTTTATTTAGTACTTTATATGTGATACCTTTTATATATATTCCCTTGATATTTCACCTTCATACCCAAACCTTAAAAATAGGCACATTCAGAATAGCTCATAGATACATTCATAATACATTTGAGTGTCTTATTAACAGATAGATGTTTATCCAATCATCCTTGCAATATGCGCTTCAATCACTGAAACAGGTCTTTTATTTAAATCAAGAATATTTTAGATTTTTGTTTTCAAAATGAGTTTACAGCCTGTTCTATATGCCAGGGGACACTGTGGTTCAGTGTTAGTGTTTCCTATTGTTCCACAACTTGATAGTTAGCTGCTCATGGATTTTTGTAGTACTCTTCTATTTTTTTTTTTTTCCTTGTACGGTGAGAACATCCCTGAGTAAATTTACAGCAATAAAACACAATCTTGTTGATGGCCTGCTTATGACTTGCCAGTTTATTGCTGCTAGTCAATAAGAAGTACTTTAGTACTGAGTGCGTATTCTGTTAAAGAATATGAAAGAATTCTGTATAACTCACTGTAAATTACTTCTAGTGAGCTGCTGGAACATATTTTACTCTAAATCATAAATAGCCTCTCTGATTAATACAAATACTTGGGAGCATATTGAAGAGTTTGAGGTCTGATTACTTCTTAACATTCATATGCTAAGAGGACTCTGTTCTGTTGTTAAATACATCAAGAGTCTTGAAGTCTAGGCTTCTGGTTATAGACTCAACAGAGTATGAACTCTCAGGTTTTTCCTATGTTGTTACACCAAAAACCCCACTGGTATAAAAAAAAAAAAGAGAAAAGTTAAATTAGAACACTGAATATTACATTTTCAGACCTCTATCATAATGCTATTGCTATTCACCTAGTCTCACAAGTATACTTAATTTCAGGACAACACTTCAAGCCTCCCATATTTTTCTCCCCCCTCTCAAAAAAGTGCTAGATTCTTGAGCTATATTATCATGACTTGGGTGACTGGGTGTTCCTCAGTGTGGACGTGGCACTAGGTGGGTGCTTCTGGAATGCAAACGGTTTCATTTCCAACTTCTGAGTCTTCACTGATGACTATAATGACCATTATGCCTAACTAATAGGACACATCTTAGTTTAAGAGCTAGTCTCAGCCAACATATATTAAATACCATTTGAGTAAAAACTGCAGATTGATTCGATCCACTTCCATTCTACCCTCTTTTAGAGTGCCTGCCTGTTCTAGAGACGCTGCCAAGCTGAAAATTTTTATCTCCCATAATCTCTTACAGTTAGAATTCTGGAGAATTCATAGTTTAAAATTAAATGTGTTCTCACAAGATTTGGAAGTGAGGTGAAAATATCTCTGGTTTCTTCTGATGCATTCTGTTGTCTAGCAGTTATCAGATTAGATAATGACTTGTGGAAATTACCTGGCACCCAGCCATGATTGTACCAACATATAATTAGATTAGAAGTATGTCTTCCAAAATAATCATATTCTTTCTTTCTTTCTTTCTTTCTTTCTTTCTTTCTTTCTTTCTTTCTTTCTTTCTTTCTTTCTTTCTTTCTTCTTCACATCAAAAAGTAACTTCAGTGATTTCCTTGTGAGTTTGCAGGTAATATTATTCTGTAGGTCTTATCCTGTCTAAATACTAAGACACAAATTCACTAAATGATGGTTTTCAATTTTAACTGAGGTTATGGAGTGTGTGTCATATAAGACCCTGAGCAAAGCTGAGCCAAATATCACAATCATGCTGATCATATTCAACATTATATCTCCGGAAATGATTTTCCAATCCTACTATCATTAGAAGACATATCTCTTCAGGGTTATAAGACATCAAGTTTGGGACAGTACCTGCTGAGGAGTCATTAGAGTCACCATGTAATATTCCACTACTGTGGACTTTTCAATTTGTTTGCTATAGCTAGAATAATAAAGCTAAGACCTTGAGAAGGAGAATTGCCTTACTAATAGATATTAGCTAAAGGTGTTAAGAAGATTATACGTACTGGGATGGTGGGTGAAGTAAGCTTGAAGAAGGAAACTCTGGTGTCCCACTAGTCTCTATATCCTTGAAACTCCCGACAGATGTATGCTTTAGCCACCCCACCTTAATTTTTTATAGTGATAAACCACCTTATCAAAGGACAATTCTTTTATTCCTTACTTACTGCTACTAGCAAATATAACCTTATCATTACTCTAATAGGATCAGGTTGATTTGACAAATTATTTGTCTACTAAAAAATCAAGATTGCTTGCTATTTATGGAAATTTGGCCTAGGAAAAGAACTCAGAACATCATTGAGTATAAAGGGCTAAGTGGTGCTAAGTGGGTGACCAGGCATTCATGGAAATCATGTTTTGATGCATATAATTTGCCAATCTTTTTAGATTACATTGGAAGTAAAAGCCTAAACACAGAGTTTCAACTGAAGTAACAGTTACATCTATTTTCAAACTTTTTTTTTAATGTTATATCATCCTGTCTGTAACATAAAATACTCAGTATTCAATTTTTGTAGAAAAGAGCCTGAGTGGCCAAAAAGAGAAAATAATACCACGATGAGAAGGTACTTGCATAGAGAAACCAGGTCCCAAAGGAAAGGGATTTCTCTAGGCACCCAGGTCTATATATGGGACAAAACCAAATTAGAATCAGAAGTTTGGTCTGCAATTGGCACTAAATTTAATAAATTAATAATTCGGTGGGTGATTCCACTCTTTGACTGAATAGACTTGAAAGTAGTTGAGTTCAATTTATGTCTGTTGTCAGGTAAAACAGTGTTGAAAAAAACCTACATGCCTGTATTTAGCTGAGGCTGAACATACAGCCAAGGAGGTTTTTAGTAAGTGAGGTCACTAATAGACAAATAATCCTATATGACTCTGAAGTTGGTGGGAGGGTGTTTGCTGGAGACATTATGTCTCCAGAAGTAATGCAACTCATTCTAGACTATGTTTCAGAGCAATCTTACTGCCATGTTTCCTTTTCCTCCCTAAGACATCTTCCCAATTTCCTAAAGTACTTAAGTAGGACTGGTTACCCAAACATCTTCAGCAGTCTCTGACTAGGGCCAGCCTAACCATTTTAAGTAGAAAGAGATTTATTAGAAGATATTGTGTGGTTTACAGAATCCTTAGAGGAGTCAGAGGTGAGAAGATGGCTAGATGCAGCCCACAGCAAAGGCAGCCAAAGGAAGCACTACAAGACTGCTCCGGTAGAAAGCATACAGATACTGGCTCAGTTCATCTGGCACCTATGATGATAGGAACCAGAGCTAGAGTCTCTGCTTGAGCTGCCACAGAACAAAATGCCTCCTCTTGCCTGTTTACACAATGTACCTCTATTTCCTCCTATAGCTCAAGGTGTTCCCTCTCTCAGTGGTTGCAAGGGAGTCTCTTAAAATTTATTTTTCTTCTTATTTAAACAATGCCCCACATTTAGAAAGGCAGGCTAGAAGAGGGTTGAATGAAATTTTTTCAAAGATTTATTTATTTGAGAGAAATGGCATGAGCAGGAGGGGCAGAGGGAGAGGGAGAGAGAATCTCAAACAGATTCCATGCTTAGTGTGGACCCGATGCAGAGGTCAACCCCAGGACCCCAGAGATCACGACCTAACCAAAACCAAGAGTTGGAAACTTAACCAACTGTACCACCCAGGTGCCCTGAGGAGGGGGTTGAATGAAATTAAGCAACCCAATTCATAACATCTTCTGGAGACATGTCATCCCTTGTCAGCCACTCTGCTTACACAAAGTAGTCTGAGGACGGAGAATGTAACTAAAATGGTCCAAACATCTAAATAGTGTAAATACTTTCAGTGGAAATAAGAACACAGCAACATAAATTAACACATCATCAAAGCTCAAATAGACTTATTTGGGAATATTAAAGCTTAATAATTATTTTTTGAGTGAGTTCTATTGAATAAATCAAGCTATGTAGAGATGTATGTACTTTTTAAATTGAGCTATTAAAAACTTAAAGAAAAAAACATGAGAAGTATGGATTACTTTTGTTTTCTTTAAAACTATAAATCATTGAAGAGATTAAATGCATTACATGAATATTTTTCTTTCATCTTTTGACACTGTACTATCCTTTTAATTTTTTACAGTTTTAATCTTTTCTCTTTTGGCCTCTTCACTCACAAATTTTGAAAGCTTTATTAAACAAAATAACTAAAAGATCAATATCTACAAAACCCAAGTGGGGCCCTCGATAAACTATGAAGGAATGTAGAAAAATACAAGGAATGCAACTCCACCCTAGAAAACGACTTAATACACTGTAGAAACACCCTTTGGTTTATGTAAAGAGAATTTCATGAAGATGAGTAATGTGTTTTTTCTCTCTTGGTAGTGATTATCTTTCCCTTGCTGGATAATTCCAATATGAATTTAATAAAAAAAAACAATTTATTAGGTGTCTATAGTGTGCAATACACCGTCCTAGATGTTGAATTTTAGAGACTTCAAATTTACTTTTCACAAAATGTTAACAATTTCCTTAGGTATTGTGTCAAAATTCTAGAATATATATTTATATATAACATACAAAATTAAATATATGTTTGAGAATATATAGTTCTAAGGAATACACAGCCTGTTTTTAACAGTTCATATTTTATTAATGATATATAAATCTTTTTTCTTAAATCACATAAATTATTATTTTAAGGATGTTTTTCCCAAAATATGCCTTTTGTCAAAAGAAATGCAAAATAAGAATTTCCATCTCTGAAATTAATTCTAAAGCAAATCTAGTTTGTGATTGTAAAAGATTCTATATAAGCCATTTATAATCTACTTTGTCTTTTTCTTTTAAAAAATTGTATTTGTTACTATCAGATAATCAGATGATGTTTTTCCTTCCCAAAGGATTGTCCAGATTAAATCTTCAGTGTGATCAAAATCATAAGCAAACTATTTTCCAGTGAAAATTACCTAAAACTACCATACATACTCATTTTTAAAAAATCATAATAAATAATATTGTAGATCAGACCCATGGGTTAAATAGCCTCCCAGTTTTTATTTAATAAGAATGTGTTTCCAGAAGGACTACTTTTCTTACTAAACCAGTAATGCTCAAACTGAATGCCTGTTAGATTCACTCATGCATCTTTGAGCACCCAAAAATTCTGACTGAATTAGTCAAGGAAATAGTCTGGACATTGGTATTTTCTTTAAAGTTCTTTAAGTGATTATACTGGCAGCCACAATTGAGAGATGCTATGCTGGTCATTAATCTCAGAAGGTTATGAACCAAAAACCTACCTGTTTCTATTAATTAACCTATCACTTATCTATAAATGCACCTAAGCAGTTTTTGAAGTTTTAGGTTTCCAATCCGCCTTTATTTTTAGCATTTGTCACAACCAATTATCAAATTTAATATTACTATTTATATTACTTAAGATGATTTTATTTAATGTCATTGTTTGCATCCTGATGACTCCTGTATTTGATATAAAATATATTTTCAGGTTTTTACCAAATATTATGGCATCCTGTCTGAATATGATCAGTTGATACTCAATAAGTATTCTACTCTTCTTCTAGCACCACCTGCAATTATATCTTAGAAAACTACAGATTGCACTTCTTAGATCTCTTTGGAACTGGGTTCCAAATGTGTTTTGACTTCAGACAATAAGATTGGCCTTGCATGGTATTTGTAAGGTGGTCATGAGCAGAGACCAAATTTTTGATGCAACTACCATTTTTGCTGGTAAGTACAAGTATGGACGTGTTTAGTTTTCTGATGCAAATGAACAGTGGTTTCAGTATCCCATCTTGAGTTTGGGGAGTGTCAAAAGGCAAGTCCTAGGACATCCACTTTACCAATATGGTTTACAATAGGCAAAGTATAGTTTTGTAAATGGCAGTAGTAGCAGCTGAGGCTTCCTGATTATGCAACCGTTCCTATGTCAGGTTTATGAATCTAATAAACTCTCTGCTTAAACTAGTTAGCATAGTTTGTGGATGCTGAAATTAAACTCTGAGTATTAGCTATCTTCCCACATTTCACCTATTTTTCATACACACACACATACACATGCATATACACATATGCACACATACATATGTATTTTAGTCTGTTCTCAGATGTACTAAAGAAGGAAGTAGCATTTTGATTTCCTCAATCTGAAACTTTCCTTAGTTCTATCATATTTTTACTGAGGTATTGCAACCAAATATTAATGACGTATTTGTTTTGGTTAGACCACATAACTTTATTCAACTGTAATATAATTCCTCTTGCCTCTGAGCACTAAGCTGGGAGGGGCAAAGCACAGAGGAAAAATTAGACCAAAGTCATGTTTCCAGGTAATAGCTTATACTGGTTCATATACTCCTGTCTTAATCATACTTTAAGATAAATTCTTCAAACAACCTTATTATTGATTTGAGAGTTTTATCAATTGTCCAAGTTGAAAAGACCATTACAGTTACTTGCATGGCAATATAAGTCACTTTTGATATAAAATTCTCTTTCTAACTCTGGATTTCATAGGTCAGGGAAGGACTATGGTAGGACAAATGAACAGAGAAGATTCCAGGAGAAGCCACTAGAGACACATTGTGACACTGATGATGACATTCAGGGAGTGTTAGCTGGCTCTAATTGACTGGGGCCAGAAACAAGCTCCAGGTAATAAGCTGAAGGCTAATTGGTCTTCTTTAACAGGGATACCGATGGAAGAGATGCCAGGTTCAGCAAATAAATATACAAGACACCCATTTAAATACGACTTTCAGATAAACAACAAGCAAGTTTTGATATAAGCAACATTTGGGGCATACTCACATTAAAAAAAATTCCATTGTTTATCTGAACCCAAATTTAACTGGGTAAACTGTGCTATCTAGCAACCCTAACTTTTAGGCAGCAACAATAACCAAGTCATAAAGACCATGTTTGGATGCAGACCTCCCATCTCTAAAAAAGCAGGGCTGTGCTTCTATAGAAAATGAAGTACTAGTCAGAATTTCAAGATGACATATGGGAATGAAAGTGTACTCAGTGGCAAAGCTTACACACCGATGAAAGAAGGGGAACCAGGATGACTGCTGAATTTAACAAATTGCTGAATCTTAACAATTTACCTGGATTTTATCTGTTGCCCTTTACTGGACTCTAGTTTTTCCATAACTGGGTACCAACTGTTCCTTTCATTGCTATTTCTACTCATTGCCTTGTTGAGTCTCATCCTGAATTTTAATCTTTCTTATTTGCCATTACCAATAGCCTAGTATGACATCTAGAATATATTTTAGAAATCAAAGCGCATTATTTTTTGTAAGTATGGAAAGGGCATTTCCTCTCTAATTGCACTATTTCTGCCATTTTCTACCCAAAATCTTACTATTTTACCATCTCCCCTTCATCTCATATACAGAGCTTTGAAAGATCCAATATATCTTTCTGAACTACATTTAAGAACACTAATTAAACTCTGAGGTTTCATTTTTCATTCTATCTTATGTATAATCTATAAGATTTATTTTTTTATTATTAATTTTATTATGTTATGTTAGTCATCATACAGCACATCATTAGTTTTTGATGTAGTGTCCCATGATTCATTGTTTGCATATAACACCCAGTGCTCCACGCAATATGTGCCCTCCTTAATACCCATCACCGGGATAACCCATCCCCTCACCCCCCCCTCCCCTCTGAAACCCTCAGTTTGTTTCCCAGAGTCCATAGTCTCTCATGGTTCGTCTCCCCCTCTAATTCCCCCCCCTTCATTTTTCCCTTCCTTCTCCTCATGTCCTCCATGCTATTCCTTGTCTTCCACAAATAAGTGAAACCATATAATTGTCTCTCTCTGCTTGATTTATTTCACTTAGCATAATTTCCTCCAGTTCCATCCATGTCGAAGCAAATGGTGGATATTCATCCTTTCTGATGGCTGAGTAATATTCCATTGTATATATGGACCACATCTTCTTTATCCATTCGTCTGCTGAAGGTATCACAGCTCCTTCCACAGTTTGGCTATTGTGGACATTGCTGCTATGAACATCGGGGTGCATGAGGCCCTTCTTTTCACTACATCTGTATTGTGGGGTAAATACCCAGTAGGGCAATTGCTAGATCATAGGGTAGCTCTATTTTTAACTTTTTGAGGAACCTCCACACTATTTTCCAAAGTGGCTGTACAAACTTGCATTCGCACCAACAGTGTAAGAAGGTTCCCCTTTGTCCACATCCTCTCCAACATTTGTTGTTTCTTGCCTTGTCGATTTTTGTAAGGTGGTACCTCAATGTGGTTTTGATTTGAATTTCCCTGATGGCTAATGATTTTGAACATCTTTTGTGTGTCTGTTAGCCATTCGTATGTCTTCTTTGGAGAAGTGTCTGTTCATGTCTTCTCCCATTTTTTGCCTTGATTATTTGTTTTTTGGATGTTGAGTTTGAGAAGTTCTTTATAGATCTCAGATACCAGACCTTTATCTGTAGTGTCATTTGCAAATATCTTCTCCCATTCCGTGGGTTGCCTCTTTGTTTTGTTGACTGTTTGCTTTGTTGTGCAGTTACTTGATGAAGTCCCAAAAGTTCATTTTTGCTTTTGTTTCCCTTGCCTAGACATGTCTTGAAAGAAGCTGCTGTGGCCAGTGTTTAAGAGGTTACATACAGCCTATGTTCTCCTCTAGGATTTTGATGGATTCCTGTCTCACATTGAGGTCTTTCATCCATTTAGAGTTTATCTTTGTGTACAGTGTAAAAGGATGGTCGAGTTTCATTCTTCTGTATAAAGCTGTCCAATTTTCCCGACACCATTTATAGATTTCTATATAAAACTATGACAAATAAGACTGACGTTTAGTGCAGTCCTTAGGGTTTTGTCTACCTTGAAACTGCTTTGTGCATATACCATTGCCTTGATTTTAGCCATTGTCCTCCATTCCTTTTTAATTCAAAGTTTAAAAGTTTTGGTATGGAGATAAGTTAAAACTTTTCGAAAGCCTAAATACATTTCCTCTTTCCATGTAATTATTTTCTTTTTCAATGAGAAGGAAGTCTGTTATTCAAATTAGGCTTGATTAAAACAAAAGTTTTATGTCCATTTGTGCCTTTCTCATAGTAAACTGAATGACAATGAATATCTGTGGCAAATGGATGTGACGTAAAAAGTCTAAGCTGTTTTTAGTCTTAAACTTTTTTTTTAATTTTAGAGCGAGCCCAAGGGTGTGTGCGAGTGGGGGAGGGGCAAAGGAAGAGGGAGAGAGAGAATCTTAAGCAGGCTCCATGACCAGCCTGACATGGGGTTTGATCTCACAAACCTGAGATACGTCCTGAGCCAAAATCAAGAGCCGGACACTTAACCGGCTGAGACACCCAGGTGCCCCTTAATCTTTCAATTATATGTCTACATCTTGTATCTCTCCTCTGAATTCTAGATTCATATATAAACTATTAGACCCCTTCTTTTGTATTATAACAGAAATCTCAAACTTAATATGTCAAAATTAAGTTCTAGTATTTACTTCACAGCTTATCTTTTTGAGTCATCCACGGTCAAAAGATCAGAAACATATTTTCCCTTCCTCCAAATCCTATCTAACCAAGTCCCTTTACTGGTTCCTTTTCCAAAGAATTTATCTTATCTCCCTACATTTGTTCTACCTTAAGCTTTTGCGGAGACATGCATTTCAAAAGACATCCATCTTGAATAAACATATTGCCCACTGTATGACACAGATACTCCAGAAACCAGATAAGGAATCAGACCACCACCCCCGTGAAGTTCCCTTTTTCAGAAATCCGTGGGTGACCTTTTGAGTAACCCTGATTGTCCCTTCTCACACCTTAATTCCTGCTTTTTAAAATTAGTCAATAAAGAGTGCACCCTTGAAACCCTAGACACCACTCCCCTGGACCCTATTAAAGGCAGAGCCCCAGGTTCTCTCTCTCTCTCTCTCTCTTTCTTTCTTCCCATGACCTGTGGCCCTTGGGCATGCTGTTTATACTCCAGGACTTGTAAGTAATAAATCTTATTCCTCAAAGTTCCCAGATGGTTTCTGCTGAAGTGTGGCCTGTAATCATAATAGCCACAACATTGGCCTGTGGGGGAAAGTCTGTGGAGTCTGACTAGGAGTAACATGGCCTAGGTGAGTGCCTTAGGCATTCGCAACTAGGAACTTCACTGTCAATAGGCTAGAAACCACATTACACCCCTACTTGTGTCATACTCCACCTCCCAATTAATGATTAATTGATGATCTAATCATCATCAACAGGAAGCTTTTAAAAATTCAGTAAGTTCATGACAATCCATCTCTGCTCCCCACAACACCTTCAGGGACTTTCACTGCACTTAAACAAGTTGCCAAACTGCATGAGCTGCCTGGGTTACACCCCTCCATTGTCCACACATACCATTTCATCTTTATTTGTTCATGTTCCTTCAGCCACACTGGCCTCTTTTTAGTTTTTAAAAAATGTGGATCCTTTCACCATCTTTCATCCTTATTTTTTTTTAATTTACATACAATTAGCCAACATATAGTACATCATTAGTTTCAGATGTAGTGTTCAATTATTAATCAGTTTTAACACCTAGTGCTCAACACATCACGTGCCCTCCTTAAAATTTATTGTCCCTTAGGCATAGGATGCTATTCTCCCAGAGCTTTGCATGACTTGCCAATTCCTTATTCCAGGTCCCACCACAAATAGCACCTCTTTAAAAAAGTTACCACTAGTTACAGTCTATCTCATCACCCTGTTTATGTCCATCATTGCTCATACTGCAGCCTATAATTATCTTGTTTGCTTTTCTATTTGGTTAGTTATTATCTCTATTGTCAAAAAGAACATATGCTTTATGCAGACAGGAAACCATATCTGTTTAATTTACCATATTGTGCTCAGCTTCTGGGACCCTGCCTAGAGCATATTTGAGAATCAACAAGTATTTATTCAGGATATGAGTGAACAAATTCTACAAAATCCTCTAATGTGTTGAATACATAAATGGTTTATATATTTTCTTGAAAATAATGTTAAACAAAACAATGTCACAGTAACAGATTCACAATCAACAGATTACTGTTTAATCTAAAACATAGATGCGTTGTCTTTTATTTTGACTATTATGCAAAAAAACATTTCAAATTAAGGAAAATGATAATTTCAAATAAATTCACTTTGATTGTTAAAACATTAAAGTCGAAAAGCAAAAGCTTTTCTAAAATTGCAGCAACAAACAACACTCACTACCTGAGGTTTCTTGAAATAGAGCAATTTGAATTTAATCTGTTATCTTAAATAACTTAATACCCATTGTGTATTTTAAAAAGTCAATTTAAATTTTCTGACTTCTTTACGTATTTGTCTATAACTTGGTAAATAACTGAGTATGGCTTTATATAGTCTCAAGTGTCATTTGGTTGATGCTCAAAGCATCATGCACAACTATTTCAGTAATTTTTTTCTTTAGTTTTAAAATTAAATATTTCCCTTTAAGCTATAAAAATTTTTAGTTTCCTAAACACATTTAATAATTATAAGTAAATAAGGGCAAATGTTACCAAAGAGCCATAATCCTATCAATCTCTGTGTAAACTGGAGATGAATATAGTTATTATTAACCTATTCATCCTGAAGAATTATGTTGTATTAGCCATATATAAGTATCTGGTTTTTGCACACACACACACACACACACACACACACACAAATATTTCTATGCAATTAATTATACTAGTTACATAATTTAAAAAGAATTCTAAATTAAATTTCAGGAATAATAAATGAGTATAGAGTTAATATAATATAAACAAATATTCTCTTCATCATGCATTTGTTATAATAGGATAAAAGACAAGGAGTGATTTTAACATCTGCTTCACTTAATAGTAGACAAAATCACAAACATATTTTATAATTACACAAGAAAAAAACAAAAAAACCCAGATCATCACTCTGTCTAGAATTTAACGCCAGCCAGACCCTCAAAATATTCACTTTTTGTAGTTTCCAGTACTGATTCTTCTTAACAAAATGGAAGTTACAAATGTACAGAACAATATATTTTGGTAGAACAATACAGATTATCTTATCAGTGAAAAATTGGAGGTTCTTTCTTCCCCTTTCCCTCTCCCCCTCCCATTCATGCACACTCTCTTGCAAATAAATAAATCAATCTTAAAAAAAAAAAAAAAAAGAGCAGGAGATGGAAGTTACTTATCATGGGATAGAAGAGAGGTAAGGTGCTTTACATGGAATTGTGGCCAGCTCTCCTGGGAAAAGCATAAAATGAAAATAGATATCCAAGTTTTTCTAAACGTTCCCCTATGCATTCTTCCTTTTCCTTCCTCTGTTGAGTAGAACTGTTTTAACATGGAGGGTCTCTATCATATCAACACTGAGGTTATGATAAATCTGAAAAGTTGACTCGAATGCAATAATTTATATGGGTGGTAAATCCTCCTGGAAGTGAACTGAAGTTTCAGGTAGGTACAAACATGTTTACTATACGTAGGGGGAGAAGAAACTGAAGAACAAGATGGGGCCATGGCGGCGTAAGGAATATGGATTAACACTGAAGTCCCTCTGGAAAATCCCTATGTAAAAAGAAGAAATCTTGTCTGATGAACTGTCCATGACAAGATCTAGGGGAGAAAATATTTTCAGGTTCAGTATGGATAAAACTCTTGCCACTCTTTGAAAGGGAAAGTACTTACATAAAAATAAATAAACAAAAACATATAAAATGTAATAATAATATTAATAATATTTTTAAAAGAATAAAAGGTCCAAGTAACTCTTTTGTGGAATATTCACAAAGAAATGAAGAGGGAGGGTAGCATCTTACTTGTGTGAGGTGATGCTGGTTAACCAGAACAGAACAAGTCACTGCAGAATGGACAGCAGTCACAAGGAAGCTCTGTGGTCCTGAAAAGAGCAATAGAGACAAAGTAGCTAACTGGCTTACAAGGAGCCCTGAAAGGGTAGCTTGCTGTGTAGGGCTTTAGAATAGGCTAAAAATGTAAAGAAAAGTGAGAGGAGAGTTCCAGTAACTATTCAAGACTGATGTAAGAAAAGATATGAAATAGTGTGTTAAGGTACTCCCTGAGAAAAGATAAAAAGATCTGGCATAAGCTCATAAGCTATTACGTAAAAGGCCTTTGTATCTAACTGATAAGGTACCATGCTTTTTATTTCCAAGCCAGGGAGGTGTGGAGAATGTTAACACTTGACTTGTTGAGTTATACTAAGCAAAGTGTTCAGCCTGTGCTTCGTGCCATATGAACAGTAAATTAGGTTTCCATACTTGAGTAACTATATTTTCAAATAGAATATATAAAGAGCTTTATGACTCAAAGGAACTTTTTACAAACTTTCATCTCTGATCACAACTTTCCTTTGATAAATTTCTGTCTTGATATTTGTCCTCCAATCCAAGCGAAATTTTCAGTTCATGATTTCTTTTTTTTCTTTTTTTTTTTTTTAAGATTTATTTTAGAGAAAGAGAGAGAGCAGGAGTGCACATGACCATGGGGGGAGGGGCAGAGGGAGATTCTTCAAGCAGACTCCCTGCTGACTGCGGAGTCTGAGGTGGGGCTCAATCCCAAGGACCGATGAAATCATGACCTGAGTGGCAACCAAGAGTTGGATGCCCAACCAACTGAGCCACCCATGAGCCCCAAAGTTCATGATTTCTTACCTACTCTAACCTGAGACGTTTATAATCTTATACTTGCAATTTCCAAATCCAAAAAATTCTAAATATTTTATATGTACCTCACTAGTAACAAAAACTGAAGTACCTCTCACATGTTTAGGATGGAAAGAAGAAAGAAAGGGAGAGAGAAAGTAAGAGAAAGGGGAAGGAAGACATAGTGGATCTGATTTGGAATGATATGAGGCTATTTATATCCTTTTACTTGTTACACTGATAGTGTAAATATCACATATTTCACTGTTTTAATGTTTTGATTTATAGTACAGCTTATACTCCCATAAGGGGGTGTTTCATAATATACAGCATATATAACTTCCTAAAATATGTATTTTTAAATGAATTTTGAGACACTTTTGTCCTCAAAGGTGAAGAACAAGTGTCTTTGGATCTGTTGTAGAAATGGATTATGGACAATCAGAATTAAGTATTTTAAAAAAGTAGGTAATAGTACTTAACTTAATAAGCTGGATAGTCTACCTGCCTGTCTTCCTCTCTCTCTTCTATACCTAAATATTTACTAAGTAGTAGATCAGTGCTAGTCACACTTGACATACAACTATAAAGACAGTCATGCTTCATGTCTTTGTGGGTCTTTAGTAATTAATTAGGCAATTTAATCAGAGTATAAGTATTATATCAGAAGATATTCAGATTACAGAAGTATGTGACAGATACACAAGCTAGGTGTAAACAGTTTGGGAAGTTTAATTACGTTTTATAATAGAGTGAGAAGAATTTGGAGTTAAGAACTATCAGGAAAAAATGGAGAAATGGGGCCATGATAATAGTAGTTAATATTTGCACAGCACTGGAGTGCCTGGGTGGCACAGTCTGTTAAGCGTCCAACTCTTGGTTTTGGCTCAGTTTGTGATCTTAGGATCCTGATCTGAGGGTCCTGGAATCAAGCTTAAGACTCTCTCTCCCTCTTCCTCTACCCCTCCGCTTCTCTCTCCTCTCTCACTCTCTCTCAAATAAATAAGTAAATCTTAAAAAAAAAAAAAAAAAAAGCCATAAGACAATTCATGTAATAGTTCACATGCAAATCTGCTGGCAGTAGCTCTTTCCTCTTGTCTGTTTTTTTTGCAAGGTTAAAGGGTCTTCTTGCACATTAAATTTGATCCACCTAAACTGGATTGAGGCTGAGTTTCTAAAATGCTAACAAAAGACTGTGACTATGATTTCTGTCAAGTTGGTTATCTTATCTGTTTACAAAATCATATAATCAATTGTCAGAGACCCAGAACCATTGTCTCCAATTGTAATTCTGTATAGAATTATTGGAGCTGATTTAATGGTATGGAACTTATAATAACTCTACCACCAATTTAAAGGCAAAATATCTTATTTACTTGTTTCCAAGGATTGTGATTAATCAAACACAACATACATTATATTCCCTAGAAATTGATTTTCAGTGTGTAATGTTCTACTTAATTTTTTTTTATTAAATACAAGTAGGATAAATGCTTGAGATTCTTTGAGGATTTTAAGAAAATCTAAAAGGGCTTTGTAAGAAATAGTAAAACAAATATTTTATTAAACATTATTCTATGTACAAATATAAAATCAAATAATTTAAAATGACATTTATAATGATTTTTTTCCTCAAGAGAACCATTGTTAGAATTACATTTGAACTATGACACCCTTAATGCACATCATAAAAGTGAGCATTGCATTTTGGTCTTATCCTAGATACAATTCATAAAACAAAAAGGATACTTCTTATAGCTGTAATGGTTGACTGTACTGGGAATTAAATTAAAGGCACAGTGTATCCAAACTCAGTATTTGATAGTTTTCTTGTAAACCTGAGACACAGATTAGTTTATTGGATTTTATAGAACCAAGGAGAGTATTAAAAAGTCACCTACATATGTTTTCAGGGAAAAAAAGAAAACTTTTATAATTAATTTTCAAAAACCAATAATTATGCCAACTTTTTAAATTATTATAGATTTCAATAGGAGAGAAAATTTATATGTAAAAAGTGAATCTGCCTTTGGAATAAAAAGTTTCTCTTTTTTTTAGTTTTTATTACAAAAACTTGGCTGCTTTCTCCTTAAATCTCATTGTATTATATCATAGTTAGGTGTGGTTCTAAGAAATCATTTACTCTGTAGCCAATTTTTTTTTATTTTTATAATAAAATCCCACATGAACCATTATTCTTGAGATGAGAGAGAAGCCATATGGTTACAATGTATGTTGTCTGTATTCTGCTTAGAGAAGGACAAGAATGCTGATAAAATTTAACCTGGCATTAAAACTCCCCAAAAAACAAACAACAACAAAAACTAAGAGATGTGTTTCAATGAATGCATTTTCATGATCTATAGCAAAATTATAAGAATTGACATTATATGTAGATAACTGATTAGCTTCATTTTTCCTGGTGGTTTGCCAATGAACTTTAGGACAAATTTAGGGAACATTTCTAAAAACAAAAAAAAAAAAAAAAAAAAAAAAAGTATTTTTCTTTAATTGTATTTTTAAATGTTTAAATATTATTAGAAATGCATGTAAAAATTAGAAGCAGAGTGCATCAATTCCATTTTGAAATGAACTCTATTCACAGAGTTGATCAATGCTTCTTGGTGCTACTTGCATAGTTCACATACTTCTTTTTTTGCATTGATAAATCTAAATTGCAATTCAGTAGATGACTTAAAGGTCTCCTCTATTAAACTGTGTACTCTCTGAGGATCAACAACATACATTTTTTTTCTTTATTTCCAGCATTGTTCCTTGCATATAAAAATCAGCCCATAAATGTTTGTTTACTTAAATTTAAATCTTTGTTTAATCATGAAAAATTGGTTGTACTGATAGCGAAATAAAAGTTTTTCCTTTATTTTTTGCAGTAATGTTTTTTTTTCCCCCAGACAGAAATTCACATCAGTACTCTCCAGAGTGAGTGTCTATAATTAGGCATAATTATTGGAGTCTTGAAAAATCAACAGAAGATCCAGAGTAGAATCAAGTCAACAGCACAACAGAAAAAAAATGTGTTTACTGAAAAACATCATCTGAGTGAAGGAGGATCCTAGTTGGTGAAGAGTAATGCTGGGAAAGATCTGGGAGATATATTCATATGAAACATACTTTTTAATTGATTGATAGTTAATTCTAATTTCTTTCCTAAGCTTTAGATTTCTAATTTTCGATTAGATATCTCCACTAAATACTTTATAGGTTCTTCAACCTCAATATTAAAAAAAAAAAAAAAAAAGAATTCATCATTTGTCTCCCAATTTTAATCTCTTCCTCCACATCTTATTTAAGAAACAACACTACCACCCAGGATCTTAATTCTCTACAACTCTAAGGTGTCACCTTTGACCAATTCAGTTCACTTGGCCTCTTTAATATCTCTTTAATTTATCTCCTTTTCTGCTTCTATCTTGAATTGGCCTTAATTCAGGTCCTTATCATTTCTTGCTTAGCTTATTACAAAATCCTTCTAAGTTTTCCTCTTGGCTCCGGGTATGGTATGACACCTCCCTAATCCCTTCACATTATCAGTGCAAGAGTATTCTTTCCACAGTTCAAATGTAACTTTCTGCTTAAAACTTCCCCACCACAATCAATAAAATTTCAAATTCTATAAAAATGGACTCTATCAAATTCAGTAAAATCTAAAATTCTCTGTACACAACCTCTGACATGACCCTTGCAGCTACAGCCACCTTCATGCTATCTTCAAACATGTCCACTATACTGTAGTCATAACTAAAGTTATGTTTGTGCCTTAGAAAATTCTGTTTATTTTTTGGATACAGCAACCCACATTATTTTTTCCAGCCATCCTTCATCTAGACTCAACGAAAATATCTCTGAAACATCTCCTCAGCTTCCAAAGATACATTTTTCCCCTTACATATTGCTCTTCTATAATCTATAAATGCCTAAAATTGCATTTATTTATTTAAATATGTATATTTTAAATTTTATTGGCCTTCTTACTAGAGTGAGCCTTTTAAGGACAATGAATGAATATAATCTTTGTATACATAGTATATAACAAAGTGCCTATGGGCACTCCATAGATTGATGTCAGTGACTTCAAAATTATATTGATAAAACATTTTCTTTAATTAACCTATAAATCCTCACTCTTCGATTTCCTCTACATATTCACAATCTACCAGAACAATCAAAATCTCTAGCATTTTAATTTTTGACATAGAAAATTTGAAAACATAATGTTCATAACTGGTACCTGTGAGAAATATATATATATATTTTTTTTTTTTCAGGTAAGATTTATTTTTTGCCCTCTGTTAGATTTACATAACTAGGGTGACCATGCAAGGCAGTTTACTCCTGAGCCCAGAAGCATTTATTACCATCTCTCCTTCCACTCTCAAAATTGTTTAACTTTAGATAACAAATAATTTGGTAATACAATTAATACCAATTTCACTGCTATTTATTTATGTTTATTAGCTTTGAATATGAATATTTGTAAACTAGTGAGAAAATTACTAAATCTATTAGCCCCATGGTGATATAAACTGCAAGCAGCAAGACAGAAAAAAGATTCAGAAAAGAAATGGGTATGAAATGGACTGAACTAGGAATATGTATTATAGACAAGTTATTATTCTTTAAGTGGGAGTAAGTAATTGGTCAAACAATTCAGAAGGGTAGAGGTTAAGAAAGAAGTCTGTTATGTTGAAGAATCTCAAGTGTTGATACTTTCTCTGATTTCAATGACTAACCCGATGTCTATAATAATATGCAAACTTTATTTTTCTTTACTAAATTTTACCTGCATTTTAGTAAGAAATTATAATACACTAGTGATACAGAAATAATGGTCTTTCATAAGGAAAATTAAACGCAGAAAGGGATCTTTATATTATACCTGGGCTGTGAGGACATTAATTTACCACTTCTGAGTCTTACATTATTTTCCATACTATATATACTTTGATATCAAAATGTTGGAATAAAGAATGCAAGTCATATAAATTTAATATTGAACAAGAGCAAATGATTAAATTGTGCAATTTTTTTTTTTTTATAAAAGGTGTAAAGGATATAGTATACAATTGTGGCCTTTGCTCTGGTTTCCATATTGTTAAGAAAATATTTTGAGACTTTTAAAGCAAATACTCTATATACAAAGCCAGAACTATCTGATTCATCAGAAAAATCTGTTAACCACAGGACGGATATTTATTTTTAAATAAACTATTTTCTATGGCTCTAAGCCATAAAATGATGCAGAAGTGTGTCTCAGAAGGTAACTCCCTTTTAGTACAGCCTGGTATCCTGGATTCAGTAGAAATACTTTCTCTTCTTAATGGTTTTCTGAAATTTTTCAGGCAAATTTTTTTTCTAACTTGAGGGATTAACAAACATACGGAAATATTGATTTTTTTAAAACATAATTTAGTCTTGACATATACTTTTTATTTTTTGAGAAAAAATTTCTGCATTGTATCCCATTGTTATATACATATACACTCATACACAGCCACAAACATACACTTCTTAATCATTTCAGGGATTATCAACTTTACAATTCTACTGCACTCATCTTCAAGGTATGCTCATATAAAAGTTATAAAAAATATCAAGGTGATATTTGAAGATGAACAATAAATGTCTTTTAAGCATTATAAACTATGCATTAAGGAAGTGATTAGTAATTTGTAAAGAATCTGAACTATTTAATCACCTTAGCACCAAATGTATGCATACACGTGTGTGTGTGTGTGTGTGTGTGTGTGTGTGTGTGTGTGTATTAGATCAGTAATTATCCAACCACTGGAAGTCAAGAGGGAGAGTGCAGAGGCATGACCTTTCCTCACATCAAAACCCACAGTCTACTCTGAAGCCTCTTGTGCTGTTGTGTAGACTCAAGAGGACATACACTGTACATGGTTTTGGTACCTATAACTACTTTCCTGGGAGATAGAGAATTATTCTTAAGACAGATATTATTAGCAGATATAAAGTTTTCCAAAAATCTAGGTGAAGATTTAACCTTAGAAGTATTCAATTCTTCTCACTGTAGGAAAAGGCTACACCTTACTATTCTAAAATGATAAATACAGTTCTCTAATTTCTCTATATAAATTAATAATTTTAAATTTGAGGTGGTTGCTTTGTTGTTGTTGTTTGGTTTGGTTTGGGTTTTTTTTTGGTTTGTTTTTGTTTTTGTTTTATTCATGTCACTTACAAATCTCAAGAGCGCAGTCAATCCCAAAAAGACAAGTCGACTTTATGGACAAAATGAAGATGTTATATCTATAAGACTTTCCCAAACTATTGCCTCTGATAAATTAACTGGGGTTATATAATTTTTTGAGATCTCATCAAGGGTGGCTGGATTTCTCACCTGTTTTTCTTCTAATATTCTATAAGTACTATCACAGTCTACTTTTGAGGCAAAACAAATTTGAATTTCAGGCTTAAAAAATCATCATAGAGAACTATATCTCAGACATGTTAAAATTTAACACAAATTTCAAAGGTTCCTATTCTGCACAAAAGTAGAAAGCATTCCATTTTCTAGAAATAAAATTGGTTTGTATTTCTAATTTTATAAAAATATAATAAAATTTATCATAAGAATAATTAACCTATATCAATCCCACAGAACATGTTTACAAGGGTTCAATTATTTAACCAGCTCCTTGTATAAAGGCTATAAACAATGACATTGAGTGAACCAAACATTCTTGTAAAGTCTTTTAGAATTTTCTAGCACCAATGAAATAATTAAGTATTTTGAGTCATCCATTCAATCTGAAGAAGATCCAAATATAGAGACATCACCTAAATTAGACCAAATAGTCCTGTTCAGACTTAATTACAGTGGAAAAACTCTATATGTCTATAAAATCTACAGATCATTTTCAAATAAGCCTAGGATATCTAAACAATTTGAAGACCTCAAACTATCCTGCAGACAGCTTCTGTTCTTCAACATCCTCATCATTCATTTATTCCTCGTTTGTCACTGAAGTTTTTTCACTGTGGGACTTCGGTCACAAACCCAGCTTCATTGTCTTTTTACTTTAAATCTAATTAATTATTATCATATCAAGCATGAATTTCACCTGCCCTGTAAATAAAAAAAGAAATTCACTACCCTTCAAATAAAAATTATACAGAAGCTTATTAAAATTAATTCAATTCCGGGGCGCCTGGGTGGCACAGCGGTTAGGCGTCTGCCTTCGGCTCAGGGTGTGATCCCGGCGTTATGGGATCGAGCCCCACATCAGGCTCCTCCGCTATGAGCCTGCTTCTTCCTCTCCCACTTCCCCTGCTTGTGTTCCCTCTCTCGCTGGCTGTCTCTATCTCTGTCAAATAAATAAATAAAATCTTAAAAAAAAAAATAATTCAATTCCATTCAACTTGCACTGATATGGCCCTGTCCTCAAATTGCTTACAGTATCTAGATGTCATACTAATAAAAAGCATCCTAAACAAAAATACCATTATGATAACAAAAAAAATTGCTATCAAGAGAATAGCTTGTCATTTATTAACTGCCATTTAATTATATGCCATTACTGTGCCAACCTTTTATGTGCATTGTTTTATTTTACAATCACAACAATCCTGTCAGCAAAGAAAAAACTGAGTCTCCAAGAAGTTAAAAATCTTACCCAAGATCATACAACTATTTTGTAGCTGAGTCAAGATTAGGTTACAGGCCTGTCTAGCTTGAATAGGTAAGATCTCTGTACAACAGTATATGTCCTTCTTTCCAAGAAATAAAATTAAAGATTGTTTATTGAATATGGGAAATTCTACTTATTTGATAAATACCAGACTCAACCCCATACCACGCATTTTTTACTACAATTAATTTGATTTATAATGCAGTTTGTTTCTACATGATTATACAAATCACAATCTTTTACAGGCACCTGGGTGGCACAGTCAGGTTAGCATCTGACCCTTGGTTTCAGTTTAGGTCATGATCTCAGGGTTGTGATCTCAGGGTCGTGAGTTTAAGCCCCATGGTAGTGCTCTGCACTTACCACAGAGTCTGCTTGAGATTCTCTCTACCTCTCCCACTCGTGTTTTCTCTTGTACTTTCTAAAATAAATAAATAAATCTTAAAAAAAAAATCACAGTCCTTTAGGTGTGTGTGTGTGTATGTATTTGTGGCAGACATGAAGACATGAACAAATGTGAGTTCTTCTTCTATGACACCATATAAATTTATGAGTCTCTCAGACGTCTTACAAACAATGTTATAACTTTCTCCTCCACAACTACTAGAATGACCATGATAACCAAGGTACAAATAAAGGTTAATATCTGTGCTAACTTTCAATCTATCTTCAGAATCCTTGGGGATGTGACATTTAGGGAGGGGCACACACAGCTCATAAAAAGCAAAAAAATAAAAAAACAAAAACAAAAACATAATATGCCAGTAATACATTTCACAACATTTGCAACGAAGTTAGCCAAATCTCAAAATATGCATAGGGGGGTTTTAATTAAAATGTATCTCTAAGGCAATAGGCAGAAGATGATGTCAAAAGTCCTTTAATTATCTCACTGTTTATAGTCTCAATTTGTTATTATAAAATATTCTTCTAAAGAAAAAGAAATATGAGTTTGTTGTGCTAGTATAAGGCTGAGATCAGCTTAGAATGCATGAGTCAGACTGTATATCTGACCAGGATTAATTGCGTCTTCTTGATGCTTTATAGCCAAATGGAATACTCCCTCCACGTGAGCTTCTGCCCTGTCTCCACAAACTATAACTGTAGGAATTATAAGAAAAATTGAGAACTCTCAGATATATTTTCCAACATTTTATAAATAAACCTTTTAAGTAAATAAACTAAGTATCTTTACTGAGGATTGCCTTTAATTGTTTGTTGTTGGAGAGCACATACACACACATACACCACATATACATACAAAAGAAAAGAACAGTTTATTAAGTATATCTTTCTAGAACTGTTTTACCACCAAATAATGTTGGTTAGCACTAAGGATTGAAATATAATTATTTAATTAAATTTGGTGGTTTTTTTTCAAACTGGTAACATTTTAAATAAATTTACTTAAATAGAAAATGCGCATACTGTAGAGAGCTGTGGATTAATCCCCCTTTAAATGACTAAAACCAATTTTGAAAGTAGACAACAGTAAAAAGATATCAAGGGACCTGATATTTTACAAAGTATCTCAACTATATGTTCTTCAATGTAACATAAAAATAGCATATTATAAATCATACACAAAAATTGCACATATACAAATTTGCCAGTCATCTAAAGAATGTATTCGTATTTCTATTCTAGGAATTAAACTACATGACTATAAATATAAAATTGGCATCTGTGTAAATTATTTCTAAACAGCATTCTGGAAGGAAATATCACAGCTGTTGCTACAGATATCTATGTATATGTGTTTGTGTGAATGGGGGTGTGTAAGACAGAGAACGTTAATATTCTTTATAAATTACCTAGAAATAATGCAAATGCTTAGAAAGAGTACTGGAGCAAAAGTTGAAAATAGGTTCCGGGTTCTAGCCCAGTTTTATGTACTTGAGCAGCCATTTAATCACAGATTCATTTTTCCAGTTGGAATAAGTTATGTCTGAAGATCCTTCTGTCTTCTAAAATCCCAACTATGTAAGTTTTACACTCCTCAGCTCTTTTTTTTTTTTTTTCCTTTGAAGGCACTTCACTGAATAGGGAAAAAAATGCAAAAAAAGAAAGAAAAAAAATGCTTTCCAATAGATGTTAAGAAACAAACAAACAACAACAACAAAAAAGAAGAAACAAACAAGTCAAACAAGAATTATTCACATCCTATAGGTTGGTTACAAAGTTGTTTCAAATGTATTTTTAACTAAATTTAGATTAGCACTTAAAAATGCCACTGTTGTTCTAAAATAAAAGTATCTATAAACTCCCTCATGACTCTCCTTAAAGATCTATTTTGATTAAGTGGGAATCACTCATGGAAATTGAGAGCAGATGATTTGGTCATTATTAATAGTAAGTGTACAAAAAATTAATTATAGAAATTTAAAATACAGAGAGTTCATAGAGCAGTGTGAGTTCAAATGAGTGTGCTTGTCAGAAAAAATGTGTGTGCTTTTCATTCATGTTTGGTGATGTAATTTCATTTAACACCTTCCACACAGAATTTTCCACCAGGCTGGTTAATACTGCTCTGTTAACTAGTTCTGTGAAATTGAATGGAAGGGGCATTGAACTGTGAATCCAGAAAGCCTGGGTTATAGACTCAGTTAGCTTACATAAATATAGTTACCCTCTGTTGCCCTAAATTTTCTCATCAGATAAATAAACAAAGTGGAGTATTTCATCTCCAAGGTTTCTATTAGTTAAAATTGCATAGCTGTGTTATCAGAGAGAACATGATATTTGGACTATAAATATTCTACATATATGATATACATGTATTCACTTATATATAAGACATAATTATCACACATGTTGTTAAGTACTAAGAAGATTTTCCCCCAAATAAGCTCATTGTAAACCTTTATAAACCTGTTATTATTTAATAATTTGGGATCTTTATAACTTTCACTCACTCCCAATTTATCTAAAGCAAACCCTACAGCAGAATGAATATCAAAGACCTCTAACTATTAAAGGGAGCTTCTTCAGTTACCCAAGGGCACATGAACATTCCCTGGAGTGATTATTTTAGATCACGTTCTAGCTACATGTGCCTTCATATCACAGATCTTGAGAGGCTGCCTGAGGCCTCTGTGAACACTGCATCCTATCACCTTGAATTTAACAAAGGAAAACATTGACAATTGACAATTCAAGGTAGAACACAAAAGCAAACAAGAAATTATGTCACATTACACTGGTAAGATTTTTCTGACCCTAGAATGTTATTCCTTAGAGACAGAAGAAGCACCATCATGTAGTCAATTTTCATTTCCTTAAAACCAATAGAAAGTTGTGCTAAATTTGGAGCAACACTGGGAATTGCCAGGACTTTGATAAATAAAATATGGTTAGGGTAATTAAAGCCTTCACACAACAATTTATATCACATGGTTCATGTGAACCTCTGATACCCAACTATTCAATCAGAAAGAAAAAGTAAAAACATCAGAAGCCATTGGAACTTTTGATGAAATACTACAAAGAAGAAAGCAGAGTAAGATAACTTCAAGGTAATATAAAAAAACATTCTATATGTTCAGACTCGAAAGCCAGGGCAAACTGAAAATCAATAATGATTGATGATGGCAGATAAAATAGGACATGCTTTAAGAGTATCCTTCTAGCTTCTCATCTGTAAAAACATGGTGGAAGCAAGGATTCACATGAGCCATAACATATCAAAATGTTATATATGTTCTCCGTTTTGTTGTATAAACACTGTCATAATAACCAATTTATACCAGTAGTTGCAAATGAAGTATTTTAATTTATGTTATATGACTAAGTAATCCTGTTTTTTATTTCTTTTTTAATTCACTGCTAAGATAATTTCATTATTTATCCAAAGAGCCACTGCTTTATGGTGATAACTTCCCACATTGCAAGTTTGAGGCCAAAGAAGCGTAATCCACTTGAATCTCATAAGTAATGGTTTTAAATCAAGACTTTTTTAGTCAATCCTTCTTGTTTATATACTTATAATCAAAATTCAAAGTCTATTTTCTGATTTTTCTCTTTGTCTCCTATTCTGTTTTAATTACTTTAAACTCTATTACTTCATATAATTGTAGAACTTATCATCTATAAACTTTAGTCTTTACCTGCTGCTATATTACCTGATTTCCTTTCTTAAAAACAAACAGGGGTGCCTGGGTGGTGTAGTCAGTTGGGCTACTGACTCTTGGTTTCAGCCCGGGTCGTGATCTCAGGGTGGTGGGATGGAGCCCCATCTCCAGCTCCATGCTTGACATGGAATCTGCTTGGGATTCTCTCTCCCTCCCCCAGTGCCCCTCCCCCTCATTGGTCTCTCCCTTTCTCTCTCAAATAAGTACATAAATCTTTAAACAAACAAACAAACAAACAAACAAACCTTAGAGTTTAATGTCCTTAAGAACTCCATAATGCTTTCTCTCACATTTACTTTTTATTTGTAATTTGATCTCTCCCAGGAATAGAGGAAGAACTTGAGTAAAAATTTTTTTTCCATTGGAAACACTACAAATGTGTATTTGGGTTGTGTCTACTGTGACCAATGCTATACAGAAGAAAAATAGGATTAATTAGATCTCTTGTTTTGTTCTTTGTGATCAATTAAATCATTCCTTTTTAGCTTTATGCCTTTGAATAACATTGATGGACTTACAAACTAACCCTTAGTGCCCTTAGTATTGACACTTCCAACTGACTGTGGGTATTTTACGTCATACCCTAAATTCCCCATGGTTGGGTTCCAAAATAATCTGAAATACTTAAAATCACAAAATATCCAGTGTTATACAGTAGTATAAAAGCTTAAGATATTATAAGTAAATATTGATCGTGTATTTTCTCTTTCTAATTATGAAGGATCCCATTATATTATCTTTCCTCAAAGATAGGCTCTAGAAACTTTAGTTGGGATATTCAGATAATTTAGTGTAGTATAATTAAATTAGAGCAAGAAACACGTTTTCCCACTCAAAGTCAGCATTGTTCACAAATACATGCTACTTTATGTTTATTAAATGATTTTAAAACAAATTAACAGATATATATATATATATATATATATATATATGTATATTATCACTGGCATGCAACATGAATTTATTTCTCCAAAATGGTAATGCACTCAGTTGATTTATTGATACTATCTTATAGTTCTTTCTTTATTATGAGGTCAATCATCTCCTCCCAATATATGTCCCTTTCTTGTTGAACTTGACCCAGGCACAGTCTGGAATCAGTAAGACTACACAACTTTTGCATTAACTCTTCCTTTCATCAGCAAACCTCATTCCCTCTGGATCCAGATGGTTGGTTTATGATAAACACTTGATTAACACTGAGCTATCCAAACAGATTTTATAACCTAAAGTGTTTGAATACAGGACAAAAAAAAAAAAAAAGAAAAATGTTATTTGTCTGTGAAGAATTTACTGTGAGAAGAAACACGGTGAGGGCTACCACTTTCTGACAGCAATCATTGGTCCGAAAACAACAACAACAACAACAACAACAACAACAACAACAACAAAGAACAAAAAATGGAAAACAGGCATGAAGGATGCAGGAACAGTTTAAGATCGGAAAGAAAAATGAAGCCTGAATGAGAAAAAAAAAAAAAAAAAAAAAACCTGCCATACAGTATCCCAATTTCCATTAGAGCCAGTTATGCTTTCAGTAATTCTGTTTCATTACATTCTTAGTATCCTTACAATGAAATCACTTTTCTAGAAGGTCACTAAATGGTTCCCTGTAACCAAACTATGGCTAAACTGCCACGATAGCTTAATAGTAACCCTAGGCTGTTTGACTTCTGAGAGGCTCATTTGTACATGGATTCCTGCAGTTTGGTGTGAGTTATATAATCAACAGAAAACTGATATTGATGCTTCTTTTTTACTGTTTGAACATGTTTAAAACTTTTTCTCTGTTTGAATAGAAATATTTAAAGAATTATAAATCTGATTTAATGAGTAATTTTTAGTAGGAACTTTTTGGGAAATAAAGAGAAAAAATGGAATATAGATCAGTCTATAAACTATAATATGCATACTTATATTAATAATTTATAATTTGAGTGGTTCTGTCAAGATGCTCATGCTCTCCATGCCACTCACCTTCCATAAATCTCCAGTCTGCCATCAGAGGGTGACTGAAGCACGGATGCTCAACCCTTCATTCTCCTGCACAGTGCTCACCAACTCTCACAGCTTTATAATAATTATTTCCTCTTTCTTAATTGGTCCTGTAAATGTTCTTGATGATTTCAAAATACATGGGAATCATGCTTTCTTTCTTTTTTTTTTTTTTTTTTTTTTTAAATATATCACCATTTCCTGATCTACTCGCTGCCAATGTCATCCCCATTCCTTCCTCAGGTATTTACTTTCATTGTCATAAAACAGGCTTGGCTAAAGATTGCCTTTGACTGTTCTAGGACTTATACAGATTTTTCACTGTCTCTCACCCCTGTTTTGTTCTTTTTTTTTTTTTTTTAAAGATTTTATTTATTTATTTGACAGAGAGAGAGATAGCCAGAGAGAGAGGGAACACAAGCAGGGGGAGTGGGAGAGGAAGAAGCAGGCTCATAGTAGAGGAGCCTGATGTGGGCCTCGATCCCGGAACGCCGGGATCACGCCCTGAGCCGAAGGCAGGCGCTTAACCGCTGTGCCACCCAGGCGCCCTCACCCCTGTTTTGTTCTTAAGTCCTCCAGATGTGGCTTAGATTCCATGGCCCATTTTTTTTTTTTAATAACATCCTCATATACCTCCTCAACTTCCTTTCTGAACTCTCTCCACACCATCATGCTGACTAAAGTCATGCCTACCTAACACCAATTTAGCTCTTACTGCTATAAACAATTTAACTGCATTTCCTTAGTCAATTAATTCTCTGCTTCTAAATTAATTTCACAGCCTTTCCTTTATCCTCAAACATCTGTAACCCTTCTCGTCTTGCTCTTAGCCCATTAATTAGTCTCAGAAGCAATCAGAAGACAATGATATATACTTTCCACCACCTTCCTATTATACTGATGATTTTGAAAACCCATCTAAGGGCAACCTCTCCAATCAATCATACTCCTTTGTTGACTACCTGAAGATACCAGTCTTGCAGGTGACTCTTTCTCCTGAAATCTCAGTTTTTCTTCATACTTTGTTCTCATCACCCTACAAAGGTAGTGCAATATTTCCCGTCTTAAACCTAAAAACAAAATATGACCCCTAAAACGTACCATATGAAATGGCCTGAAGTCAATTTAATATTATAATTTCAAAGAGTACATTGAACCAAATTCTTCAAATAAAAGAAATAAGTTCCAGGGAAATAAAAACTATCAGGCTTCGTAACCCACCTCATCCTATTAATATGTGTTTTATAGTTCATTCATATGCTGGTACTTTTTTTATAGAAACTAGCAGAAAGTGATTTCAAAATAAGCATTTTATAGAAACATAAATATCAAGAAAGTTAGGTACAGATATTAAATAATTTATAGGTCATAAAAGAAAAACATCACATTCTCCATTGCCTCTCCTTTTACCTTTGCTGAACTAAGATTGATGTGGTTAATTTAATTTAATTCAATTTTACTTAGAACTTTTATATATATGCTTAGAGTGATCTGTGATGTTGGTTCCACCTACAGACTTGATAAAGCAGTTTTTATTCACTTAAAGCTCGTGACCAATGTAAGTAGCATATTTTTATATGTCCCTATTAGTCTTGACAAACTTTTTTTTTGATAACTGAATATAAAAATAGAGATAAAATGAATATGGAACACAATTCAGGTTCTAAAATCTGAATTCAGAAATAACATCTTCTATTACTTGCTGGCTTTAGTCTTTCTCTTACTTGCTTACTACATTATTTTGCTCTTATACATAACCTTTCTATGCCAAAAACAGTTAAGGGGTAAGATATATATGCTCAGAAATTATATAATCAGAGACCGCAATTTCTCTGCATTATTTCCAAGAATATTTGACCTTTAAATAATGTAGAATGCTACTCCATTCCCATTTGCAAAGGTATTTAACAGCTAAATAAAAAAATTATTATAATTTTGTATTTTAATGAATTTCCCATAGTGAGTGGTGACTATATGTGAAGAACACAAGCGTTGGTAAAAGCCTCTAAGTGAAGTTCTGCTTTCTGGTTCTGCATGTAAGGAGTTTGGAAGTCACCACTCCATCCTAACAAGTAAAAAACTGAGCAGAGTGAAAAATCAACAGCTTTTCTTAGACCCATAAGAGAAGTGAGGACCCAGGACAAGCTGCTGCGCCAAGATTGGAGAGACAGACAGGTTAATACATGGCACCATGGCTTACTTGAGCAGAGATTCAGGAGTGGAAACTGCCCTGACAACCAGGGCAGGGGTATGAAAATTTGCTGGAGCCTCAGTGTAGGTAAGTCTGAGAGTTAAACATTCCAGCGGTTCACAGTCATACGGGAGCCGCCACACTTTTGTGGGATTTACCTCTAGGAACTTGACCGGATTTTCATAGTAAATATCCAAAAAACAATCTCCCTGTGCTTCCAGCAGGAGGAGGAAAAAGGAACTGTTTTTGAAATATGCCAGAACACTTCGTTCTTAACAAGGCCTGCCCTCAGGATTAACTACTTAACCAGAGGCTAACCTGCTGTGGTATTATTACCACCTAACCGACCTGGAGGAAGAAAAATGCCCAACTCCTGTCGCTCTACGCTTCTACGCGGAAAAAGGGAAATATGCAACTCCAGCCAACCCTACTTATTCTGTCCCAATTAAGGGTGGAGAGAAAAAATGAGAAATACTTGTGCAGTTCATAGTCTAGAGAAACAGGCTCCCTAAAACAATGAGACTTAATCATAGGACTATAGAACACTTCTCCTCCCCCTACACCTCACTAACACATCAGTAAAGCCCTATTTATAGTAGCTTTTTTACTAGGTACATCATGTCTGACTATCAAGAATAAAATAATAAAAGGCAGAAGATACAATCTGAAAAGACAGAGCAAGCATCAGCACCAGACATGAAAGGGATGTTAGAAATATCAGACCAGGAATTTAAAACAATTATGACTAATATGTTAAGGGCTCTGATGGGCAAAGTAAAAAGCATACAGAAAGAGACGGGCAATGTAAAAAAGAGATGGTAATCCTAAGGAAAACAAAAACAAAAACAATAAGAAATGTGAGAGATCAAAAACATTGTAACAGAAATGAAGAATGCCTTTGTGTTTATTAGTAATCAGGAAATGGCTGAGGAGAGAATTGCTAAGCTTGAGTAAACAGAAATCTCTGAAACTGGAAAGCAAAAGATCAAAAACTGAGAAAAACAGAACAGAATCTCCAAGGACTGTGTTAAAACCACAAAAAGTGCAACATATGTGTGATGAGAATACCAGAAGGAGAAGAAAGAGAGAAAGAAACAGAAGAAATATTTGAAAGAGTAAGAGAATTTCCTGAAATTAATGTCAGACACTAAAACAGATCTAGGAAACTCAGAGAACACCAAGCAGGATAAATGCAAAAAACACCTAGGCATAACACCGAGGCACATCAAAGATTAAAAAAAAAAAAAAAAATCCTGAAAGAAGCTAGAGGAAAAAAGAACCTTACCTACAGGGGGAAAAAAAAAAGTATTAATTACATCTGACTTCTAAGAAATCATGCAAGCAAAAAGAGAGTAGAGTGAAATATTTAAAGTTCTGTAGCCTGTGAAATTATCCTTCAAAAATAAAGGAGAAATATATTTTCAGACAAATAAAAATTGAGGGAATTTGTTTCCAATAGACTTACTTTGTAAGAATTGCCCAAAAAAAGTTATTTATTTATTTATTTATTTATTTATTTATTTATTAAAGATTTTATTTATTTACTTGACAGAGATAGAGACAGCCAGTGAGAGAGGGAACACAGGCAGGGGGAGTGGCAGAGGAAGAAGCAGGCTCCCAGCGGAGGAGCCTGATGTGGGGCTCGATCCCAGAATTCCGGGATCACGCCCTGAGCCGAAGGCAGACGCTTAACAACTGAGCCACCCAGGCGCCCCCAAAAAAAGTAATTTAGAACTTGCCCAACACCCTGGAAGTACACCTACATGCCCTCTCTAGTCACCTCTCCTCCTCCCAGGGTAACCACAATGGATCTTAACTTCTATCCACATAGATTCAGTGTGCCCATTTTTTAACTTTATATGCATGGAATTACATAGTGCATTCAGGTTGTGAAAATTCATGCAGCACACGAGATTTATGCACTTTTTAGTATAGTTAATAATATTGCAACAATATCAACTTCCTAGTTTTGATGTTTACCCAAAGGAGTTGAAAATATATGTCCATATAAATATATATACATGGATGTTTATGGCAGCTTTATTCATAATTGCAAAATTTGAAAGCGATGAAATGTCCTTCATTAGGTGAATGAATGAATAAACAGTGGTACATCCAGACAGTGGAATATTACTTAGCACTAAAAATAAATGAGTTTTCAAGCCATGAAAGACATGGAGGAAATTTAAATATATATCACTAAGTGAAAGACACCAATCTGGAAAGGCCACATACTGCATAATTCCAACTATATGACATTCTGGGAAAGGACAAATCATAGAGGCAGTAAAAAGGTCAATAGTTGCCAGCGGCTGGGACAGGGGTATGGGAGGGATAAACAGAAAAAGCGCAGAGGATTTTAGGGCAGTGAAAATACTATGTACATTATAGTGATGACTCCATGTCATTAGATATTTGTTCAAACCCATAGAATGTACATGAACTATGAGAATCCTAATAAACTATGGACTTTGGATGATAATGATGTGTCAATACATGGTCATTAACTGTAACTAATATATCAGTCTGGTGGGGTGGGTGTTGATGATGTGAGAGACTACATGTGTGGAGGTCCCAGGTATATGAGAAATGTCTGTACTTCTTCTTGAATTTTCTGTGAAAGTGAAAACTATTTTTAAAAAGTAGTCTTTAAAAAAATATGAATGTAGGCATTTATCCTCAATCATTTACAAGAAGTATAAATCATAACCTTGACTTTGGCATTACATTTAGTAAACAGAATGTGTCAAAATATTCAATATTTATATACACACTTTCTTTGATGTATAGATTATTAAATGTAAAAAGAAATCTGTTTTTGAAACTTCAATTTAGATATTTGTATAATCAAAGTAACACCACAGATTTATTATTTAGGATAAATGGTTGTTCCTTTGAACAGTGTAAACTCTTTTCCTCATGAAAAATTAAATAGAATCATTTTTCTTGGTATCTCATCATTGTAAGTACCCATAGTTACAACCTAACATAGCACACAACTTAAAATATCAGAGGCAAAATATTTCCAGGTCACTAAAAATTCAAAAACCTGAAATATATAAAGTCTAACATAAAGAGCTGTAAGAGATTATTCAGCATTTTTAAGTGTTAAAAAAAATTAGTCAATAAATCCCTAACTTAAAACTTAAATCTCTTTCTTAAGGATTATCTCAGAATTACTGTATTTAATATACCATTTTCTTTTTTTTTTTTTTTTTAAGATTTTATTTATTTATTTCACAGAGAGACAGCCAGCGAGAGAGGGAACACAAGCAGGGGGAGTGGGAGAGGAAGAAACAGGCTCACAGCAGAGGAGCCTGATGTGGGGCTCGATCCCACAACGCTGGGATCACGCCCTGAGCCGAAGGCAGACGCTTAACCGCTGTGCCATCCAGGCACCCCTAATATGCCATTTTCTTAAAAGTGTGCACAGTATCCTAAAAAAAATAAAAGGACTTACCAGTTAGGAAATAATGAAAACTTTCAAAGAATGGAACAGTGGGAAATTACAATGTTTAAGATGTTTCATTCAGCTCTTTTTTATTATCAAATTTTGTGTTGTCTTCTTAATCATACATATAAAAATATAATTTAAAGATTTATCTTTTTAAAAGCTAAACCATATTTTGTGTTGTCTTCTTAATCATACATATAAAATCATACATATAAAAATATAAAGATTTATCTTTTTAAAAACCAAACCCACTTGGGTGCTTATGTAAACAAAAGATAATTATTATATAATCTTTTTTGTACCAAATGATCTAATAAATCATTAGATGGCATTATTATAAAACAAAGTTTGCACATAAAGAAAAACTGAACGTATTTAAAGCATTGGTATGATTTTCTAAAGGAAAGGCTCCTTACAGTCAGCAAATATTAACTGTGTAGAATTTACTCTCTGTTAACCAAATAAACTAAGCATATACTACCTTCATAAGAAATCCACTATTACTTGCGCTAGTGATATATCTCCTTCTAACAGATTAGATATAAAATAACCTATATAATTTCTTTTTTTAAAAGATTTTATTTATTTATTTGACAGAGAGAGAGAGAGACAGCGAGCAAGAGAAGGGGGTGGGAGAGGAAGAAGCAGGCTCCCAGCAGATCAGGGAGCCTGATGCGGGGCTTGATCCCAGGACCCCGGGATCATGCCTTGAGCCGAAGGCAAATGCTTAACGACTGAGCCACCCAGGCACCCCCCTATATAATTTCTTTTCCAGCATTTTAATTACTAATTGGCTGGTGGCTTGAAAAGATAAATTAAAAGGCATATTTTGACATAATTTCAGCAACTATTTCATCTGGATTTCCTTTGAAGAAAATCCTTACATAAGAATTTTTTTCTTGAGAAAAATATATTTATAAAAATTATTTATAGCTCTGATTTAAGTTGATGTTACATATGTATAAGGTTTTAAACAAAATGTTTTCCAGGGGCAACTTTTCTCTACCACAATACACAGCATTTTCTCTTCTTCCGTATCCTTAAGAACTACAGGAAGATCTTGAAATATATATTATGATTTTGTTAATTGTTTTTAAATTTTCCCCTGTCTACCTTAATCTAATTTAAAAAGCACTGAGATCCGATAATGTATCTTATGTCTCTTCACATCTGCATTATCAACTATATATTAGGACTTCATTAAAGTTAAGTCTTTGGTACTAATTAATAATCTAATTAATCTGTATTTTAATGAGTCTACTTTTTCTTTTAAAAGATTTTATTTATTTATTTTAGAGAGATAGCAAGAGAGAGCAAGAAGAGGGGGTGGGGAGAGGGAGAAGCAGGCTCCCTGCTCAGGCCAACTCAAGGCCAATCCCAGGACTCTGGGATCATGACCTGAGCAGAAGGCAGACACTTAACCGACTGAGCCATGCAGGCACCCTGAATATACTTTTTAATACACAATCTTCTATGTGTGATTTGACTTCAAATGTCACTAATGATATTCATCTGAACATTTTAATTTGCTGGAAAGTATTTTAATAATAAAATATAACTCTGAAACTGAGATCCATTAGGTTATGATTATATTAAACTCTCAGTTATTATAAGATAAAAATAATTATTTATATCAATCATTCACTACAACTGGGAACAATAAACAAATTTTAATTATAGGAATAATGGAATGACTTGAACAATTGTCAAAGTTAAACAAGATTTACTAAAAGCAAACTAGATCTAAATGCATCCCATATGTCTTGATTCTAACACCAAATTAAAAGAATTCTTTAAAAAAAAGTTTTATAGACAGCTTAATGCTACAGTACTAATAACCCTTGAGAGTCTACTGTGATACTAATAATGTTTTGTCACGGGTTATAGGATAAGCTCATTATATTATATAAAACCTTTATCAGAGAAGATACTGAATTTTTTGTTGGTTATAAGTAGCTATAATGAATAGCTCTCTCTAAAGAAATACCCTTAGAATGTTAAAATTATCATCAGTTCAATCATTACTCCACAGTTAACTATAAATCCAAAAATATGTAATCATTCATATGCAAAGTAATATAAAACATTGAGGCAAAATTCACTTTCAATTTCCCAAGCATTTCCATTACTAGGAGCTTGCTATATGGCCTCCTTTTCTTCTGTCAGTTTTGTTTTTGTGTCTTTGAAATGTATTTTACTTTGGGATTTTAGATGGTTGTTTCTTTTGTTAAAACCACAAAAAATTCAGGTAGTTCTAAACATAGCATCTACTAATTTGAGGTTTGTTAAGTAGTTACACAGTAGTATATTTGGGGCTATATTGTCTTGCAGAACATTTTATTTTCTAAATAAGTCTTGAAAATAAGAGCCTTTTCCAAAACACAAGAAACTGCTCTTCCGTAAATGAATGAAAACTGTGGGCATTTCACAGAAGAATGAGACAATGATGCTTATTAATAACTGAATCATTATTGCAGTGGGAATGTCACAGATGCGAACATACTGTGTCACCAAGATGGACTGGAACTCATAATAGACTGATAACCTCTGCTTAAGCCTATTTAGTTCTGCTGGCCACTCTCTACCTCTTGGGAATTCAAGATGGCTTTAAATTCAAAGACACAATCTGAAATTACATAATATATGGTTTCATTGGATGTAGGGTGACTAACCATCTTAGTTTGCCTAGGACTATATTGATTTTAGTACTGCGAGACCCATGTCCCAGGAAACCTCACAGTTCTGGACAAATCGAGATAGTTGGTCTCCTTATTTGGATGGAAAATCCTTAGTTTTCTTTCATTTGAATTTGAAACAACATTTAAAAAATCACATAATCTGACATTTTTAAAAGTCAAGATTTTCAGTCTTTCTTGAAAGAGCAGATTTGGCAACTTTGATCACTTTTATGTTAACTTAGCTAGTCTATAGTCCCCAGTTATTCAAACAAACACTAATCTAGGTGTTGTTGTGAAGGTATTTTATAGATCTGGTTAGCATTAACAGTCAGTTGACTTTAAAGATTTTATTTATTTATTTGACAGATAGAGACAGCCAGCGAGAGAAGGAACACAAGCAGGGGGAGTGGGAGAGGAAGAAGCAGGCTCACAGCGGAGGAGCCTGATGTGGGGCTCGATCCCAGAATGCCGGGATCACGCCCCCGAGCCGAAGGCAGACGCTTAACCGCTGTGCCACCCAGGCGCCCCACAGTCAGTTGACTTTAAGTAAAGGAGATCATCCTGGATATTCTTGGGAGTGTCTTGTCCAATCACTTAAAAGGATTTAAGAGCAGAACTGAGGTTTCCTGGAGAAGGAGAAATTCTCTTTGTGGACAGTAGCAGCAGCTCCTGTCAGAGTTCCAGTCTGCTTTTCCTGACAGCCTGCTCTAATGGATTTCAAATTTGCTTAGCCAGTCCCCCCATAATCACATAAGCAATTCTTCTTTCACTTTGATCCATCAATTGATTGATTGATTGATAGATTCTACTGGTTCTATTTCTATACTTGCCGAAACAACAATACTAGCTGAGCATTTTTTTTTTCTTGAACTTTGCTTCTTTAGATAGGGTGCAAGCTCTGAAATCACCAAAATCAGCAATTCTTAGAGGCATTGCAATTCACCATGTAAATTATGGTAATTTTCGCTGATACAATATCTCTATTTAAAAAATATGTATATATTGCCTCCCAACTTCATAACTGGAGATTGAGATAGAAAAATAATGAATGTTGAATCATAAACACAAATTATTAAATGCTAAGATAATAAAATAATATCACAGAATTTGCAACATGTCTGGCAATTTTTTGGAAGCAGACAGAAAGGGGATGTTTGGGTTACTATTCATGAGGGTTCTAGGAAGAAAAGTAAGATAGTGGACATTCTCAAGAAAAGGATCATGCAGCAGACTTGTAATCAGAAAAAGAGATAGCTTAAACATGGAGAATCTGATAGACATGTTCTTCTATCCTTGAAAAACCACCACCAACAGCCATATTTATAACAAACAAAAAACCAACCCACAAAACAAACAAAAATATCACTTGGAAGCAGTGCTTCTTGGGTAATAAAATACATACATACATAAATACATAAATACACAAATAACTGTTCATATTCAGGGGCAATCATTTAGGCTTACTATATATTCCCCTATCCTCAGTTCACTCTTCCTTCCACAAACTGAGCAACTATCTCTTCTCTCATGAGCCTTCCTAATCAATTACATAACAATGTTTCAAATGTTGTGGTTCCATTCCACAATTGTATTAAAAGCCAAAAAACTTATTTATTTATTTATTTATTTATTTATTTATTTATTTATTTAATAAAACACCTTTGCATCCTTGGTTCTTAACAATATGGGTTTTACATCTTATTTGAAGAGGGTGAAAATTCTTGGAATTCCTTGTTGGCTGAATTACAAGAATTTCTCCACACACTGAGACTGTTTCCTCATGCTCTATATTTTCCAAAATTTCTTGCCAGGTTGATTTCTGTCCTCATCTATTGTCATCTTTGTTCTGAAATTTTTAACTATCTGCATGCCATTTCTTTGAAAGAGTATAGATTATGTTTCAAGTGCTATTTATCCCTGTGTTAAATATTTATCAGATATCTTTCTCTTTACATATGTCTCTCACAGGCAGCATTTAGTTATAATCATTTGTATTACAGAATATTCACTTTTCTTCCTGTGGTCTCAATAGTCAACTAAATGTTGGATTTTTCCATTACATCCTCCCACGCCCTAGAGTGCATTTTTTTCTTGAAACATAGAGGGGAAAATCAATGGTAATTTTATATCGTCTTATTACATTTTCCTTTATGAACTGACATATTTCCACTAATAATGAGTAAAAATATTTTTTTAGAACATGAGATTAACAATTTTAAAATGGCAAAGTGTGCATATTTTTGTATACTTCTTATATGAGAAGAAATGTATATGTACTTATTGATAGGACAATTTGGAAATATCTCTCAAAATTCAACATGCATATTCATTTTGATCTAGTAATCCCATTTCTAGAAATTTATTTTACAAAAGTAAACACCTAAATATTTATGTTCAAGATTTTTAACTTCAAATTTTGTGTAATGGTAAAAATTAAAATGACCTAAGCGTCCATCAAAAAGAAAATGATTAAATAAATTGTCATAGGTCCAAATTTTAAAATAAAATACTATGAATCCAATAAATGAGAATTGTATACAGTGAAGTGAAAATATCAAAAAATATATATATTTAAATAAAATTATTATAAAGTTACATGTATAATAAAACCTTATTTATGAAGACCTCTTGAGTACTCAATATGAAATTAAAGACATTTAGACAATAGGATATATATTAAATTGTTGGCAGTACACTTTTTTTTGACAATACACTTTTGGAGAAGAGAGAAGAATCATAATCAAGGAGAAGTAAATAGGTCTTTAGTGTATTTTTATACCTCTATATTGTTTGAGTAGTTTTATAATATTAATAAATCAGACTATTTTTGAAATTAGATTAGTAGTAAAATATGTTGAAAGAATAGATATACTTATAGGTGAAAATATACTTATAGGTGCCAGAAAAATATATAATAGGCAATTAAGTGTAGGCATTCAGTGTTGTCAGCTAAAAATTCAGTTGGTAATCGTCACCCTATCTATCTAAATTCAGAACAAATGCCTGATTCAGGTACTTTTCAAAACTCAGTCAATTTGTGTGACATCATATAGCCATGCTGACAGACGGGACTATGACTTTTCAAATAGTTGTTCTGTTATAGTGCCAAGGAAACTTTTTTTCACATTCCCAATTAATGATCCATATAATTCAGATCCAGTAAATACTGAATTTCTGAATGCACAATGAGCCCAACTGTCTGTTTCCACAGGTTATAAAATGAACCTTCTAAAGCTATGGTGGCGGGGAGAAAAAGACCCAGTGGAGCATCAAAGAAAGTCAAATTCCCACACATCTCCCATGTAAAAAAGCTTTTTGCTTTTTTTTTCCTCTGTCAGTGCTATCAGGAGCATCCTCAGACACTCCGTTCTCACCTGAAATTTTGGTGATACACATAGATAGAAATAGAAAGTATAGGAAAATGGGGAAAAGGAAGAAAGAAATTACACCTCAGAAAAGGTTAAATCACAAACCAGAATTAAGGGATACAAGAAATCTACCCCAATTGTAAGCATGTGTAATGGGCAGTGGAGAAAATGTAAAAGTTCAGACAGAGAATGTAGTAATTTCAAGCAAAGCATGGATACAACAAAAGCATTTTCCATAAAAAGGGTAAGGGAGGCCTGTGATCCAGTTCTCCCAAATTAAGTTTTTGTCAGAAACAAGCTGAGAAAGCAGATCTCAGACTGGCTTTGGTAGAGGGCTCCATCCTCCTGAAATTGAAAGGCCAAAGCTGGGGGCATCACGTTGCCGGATTTCAAGCTATACTACAAAGCTGTGATCACAAAGACAGCATGGTACTGGCACAAAAACAGACACATAGACCAATGCGACAGAATAGAGAACCCAGAAATTGACCCTCGGCTCTGTGGGCAACAAATCTTTGACAAAGCAGGAAAAAACATCCAGTGGAAAAAAGACAGTCTCTTCAATAAATGGTGCTGGGAAAATCGGACAGCTACATGCAAAAGAATGAAACTGGACCACTCTCTCACATCATACACAAAGATAAATTTCAAATGGATGAAAGACCTTGATGTGAGACAGAAATCCATCAAAATCGTAGAAGGGAACATAGGCAGCAACCTATACGACATCGGCCACACCAACTTTTTTCATGACACACCTCCAAAGGCAAGAGAAACAAAAGAAAAAATGAACTTGGGGGACTTCATCAAGATAAAAAGCTTCTTCACAGCCAAGGAAACAGTCAAAAAAACTAAGAGGCCGCCCATGGAATGGGAGAATATATTTGCAAATGACACTACAGATAAAAGACTGGTATCCAAGATCTACAAAGAACTTCTCAAACTCAATACGCGAGAAACACATAATTAAATCAAAAAATGGGCAGAAGATATGAACAGACACTTTTCCAATGGAGACATACAAATGGCTAACAGACACATGAAAAAATGTTCAAAATCATTAGCCATCAGGGAAATTCAAATCAAAACCACATTGAGATACCACCTTATGCCAGTTAGAATGGCAAAAATTGATAAGGCAAGAAACAACAAATGTTGGAGTGGATGTGGAGAAAGGGGATCCATCTTACACTGTTGGTGGGAATGCAAATTGGTACAGCCACTTTGGAAAACAGTGTGGAGGTCTCTTGAAAAGTTAAAAATTGAGCTACCCTATGATCCAGCAATTGTACTACTGGATATTTACCCCAAAGATAAAGACGTAGTGAAGAGAAGGGCCATATGCACCCTACTGTTCATAGCAGCACTGTCCACAATAGCTAAATTGTGCAAAGAGCCGAGATGCCCTTCAACAGATGATTGGATTAAGAAGCTGTGGGCCATATATACATGGAATATTACTCAGCCATCAAAAAGAACGATTACCCAACATTTGCAGCAATATGGATGGGACTGGAAGAGGTTATGCTAAGTGAAATAAGTCAAGCAGAGAAAGACAATTATCATATGGTTTCACTCATTTATGGAACATAAGAAATAGCAGGAAGACTGGTAGGAGAAGGAAGGGAAGAATGAAGGGGGGGTAAGCAGAAGGGGGAGTGAACCATGAGAGACTATGGACTCAGAAACAAACTGAGGGCTTCAGAGGGGAGAGGGGTGTGGGACTGGGATAGGCCGGTGATGGGTATTAAGGAGGGCACATACTGCATGGTGCACCGGGTGTTATACGCAAATAATGAATCATGGAACATTACATTAAAAACTAAGGGTATACTGTATGGTGACTAACATAACATAATAAAAAATTATT